>NC_135874.1:11225538-11825538 GCF_031162955.1 Sander vitreus
CGGAAATGTGAAGGGGGTTTCAGACGCTGTTCAACCAACCAACAAACACTTTAGTTAAAAATGGGCCCTTGGAGCTAAGGAAGTACTATAAGGTTCAATTCATAGGTTATATATATATATATATATATATATATATATACGTAAATGTTGGAGCAGACACATTTTCAGATTTATACTGGATGCCAAACATCCAGAAGAAGTGCTTGCATTGCTCATGTGGCTAGAAAACTGCATGACAATCCTGTCATTCGTTGTAAACCAGGGGAGTTGCTGTCTAAACACTAGTTGTCAGTATTATTGATGGTAGCTGGTGACCCATGTCCATCCAGTGTCAGGAAATAGAGTGAGGACAGAGGGCAAAATATCCTCATCCTAAAAATAGAAGGGGAAAAGGCAAAAAGAGAGGTAGACCAAAAAGACACTGACAGTCATACAGCAATGGCTAGAAAGGACAGCAAATGAATGGCATGCTAAGGAATAGAGTTAAATCAGAAAAGGAAGAAGGAAAGGGAAAGTGTGGAACCTGTAGAGCAAACAAATCAGGTGACCATGGAAGACTATCCAATGAAAATGACTTTGCTGATGTCTGCTGAGTAATAGAAGTTGACATCTGCTGGTGTCAGCAGAATTTTTTATGGAATCTCCCCCTCTCAACAGGGTGTCACGGCAGATATTTCATGTCATCGAGTGGATGCAGAGATCTTTTCAGTCCTGTCGCGCTGTAACCTCTAAAAAAGGCCGACATCAGCAGGGTAACCTGTCATCCCACATGGGCAGCTGACCTGGCTTGTACTTTCAGGAGCAGGACACAGTCAGTCAACAAACCCCTCCATCCATATCCAACAAGACACCAAAAGAGACATATTATCCCCGTAAAGACAAGCATAATTTATTTCCTTCAGAACTGTGCCACTTCCAGATTAGGCTTTATGCTGATGTGTTGAAACATGATTCTGTGACCCACAGTGCTGTCTCTTAGTGTGTGTGTGTGTGTGTGTGTGTGTGTGTGTGTGTGTGTGTGCCTGTGTGCGTAAACCCTCTAGTACTCCAAATTAATGCAAATTGTCTGTGTTCTCAAAGGCAGTTGAATAAGTGACTAGGTTTAAATGCCAGTACAGTATACTGGAAATTTCACTGCAATATATTGATGGTAAAATTCAGCAATTCAACAGTGGCTGTAATGGTTGTTGTGAAGTAAGAGCTAATAATACAGAAGGCAGAGGATAATTTAAATGCAGCTGCAGTTACATTTTTGTTATTAAAAAAGGAAAAACTGACAAGACATTAATCGCTGTGTATTTGTACCCAAAACCAAGCGTGTCAGGTAGTCATCACAGGTCTCGAATACGTAGTTATATTCAGTCTAACCAGGTCCACTGGGGTCCCATAGTATTCCAGCGGGTCTCAGGTTAGTGTTTAAATATGTCTAATAACTTAAGGGATCTGAGCTCAGTGTCAGCTCTGAGATGGAAAGTGTGACCAGTGAAGTGCAGGCACCTTGTGCTTGCTAATTGTTGGCTCATCATGCTGCTGCCAGCATTGTTGTCCTCTCTTTATTAGGGTCTGTTCAGGTCAACTGCATTTTGGATTGGGACTAATTATCCTGGGGTCTCTTTGTATTGCCTGTCTTCGGATAAGGGCTCCTTTTTGTTGTCATTACATGCTACATTTTTGTTTTGTATTTTATATCTAAATGTAGATGTTTCACTGGCTGCATGCAGGAATTGATAGATTGCATTCAGGCACCTGCTTACTACAGGGCTATGGACATCTTTCCCATACCAGGAATGTATATATCTTGGTGTCACCTTCACATTGGAGGACAGAAACCTTCTGATCTGTGATTAATGAACCGTATTTTGTGTGAGAGTGCACATCAGCTTCATTTGTAGTATATTTCTGACTTAATTCTAATATTGATTCTGACCAGGTATTTCATGGTGGTCTCTTCTTACTCATCTTCTTGTCTAGTCTGCACATCTGTCCTGTGTGAATCCTTGTGTTCTCTCACTGTGTGTGTGTGTGAGAGCGAGCTTTGATCTTTCCCTCGGATGACTCCTGGTGTAAGGGTGGGAAGCTCATTAGCTGTACTTTCTCGCCTGTCTTTAAACAGGAAAAACCAATGACTAATTAATTCACACGACTAGCATGTTCTGTTGTGTAGGTGAGCTATTGATTGATATGTTGCCACAAATCCATGCCTATAGAGAGTATATACAGAGTCAGATGATGGAAATGATAATAATACAGCCTGCATTAGCATTAAGGCAGGGTTGACTGACTTGTTCTGTGCAACAGAGATATGCACTAAGGCTGGACAATATCACCTAAAACCAATATTGATTAATTGTCACATTCACCTTGGTAACAAATAATATACAATATCTTAACTTGTGCACAAGATTCATTGTATTCACAGTGGTTCTGTAATTAAATATTTGTACTGAAAATAAACAGAAAATCATGGATTATGAAATCAATATGACTGAAACTAGGTCGGTTAGAGACACACAGGGCCCTATCGTGCACCCAGCGCAGTGCAGCGCAAAGCCTGACACAAGGGTCTTTGCTATTTTAAGACCAACGCAGTTGTCAATTTCCCGTCCAGCACCCGCGTTGTTTAAATAGCAAATGCACCTGCACCCATCTTGGCGCCCATGAGCTTGCTGGTCTTACAGGGAGGTGTGTTCAGGTGAATTCTTGGTGTATTGCTATCTTGAGGCAGCGGGAAGTGATCACGCCATTGACCAAAAATAAATCTGGTCTAAAGTCAATAGCGCAGCATTTCATTGTTATTTTAACAGCTCATTAGTAAAATGCACCTAGGCTTATGCACAGCGCGCACACATTATGCTTGTTACACACACAGGGAGGCGCAGCAGCACACAACCATGCAAAAGATTACAAATTAAAATATTACGGTGCAAATCCGCCATCATAATAGCAATGCGCCAAAGTACAAACGTGCCTGGCTTTTAAAGGGAATGGGAGATGACACTGATTGGTTTATTGCACGTTACGCCCAAAACACACCTGAACATGAATTGATGAAGACACATACAACCTTTTTGAACCATGCGCCCGGCACACAGACCCTTTTTTCCGCCGTCAAACTAGCAAAATTGGATTTGGACACGCCCCACAATGTTGGTTTCGGTTACTGATTAATTGACCAACCCTAATGTGCACAGTAGTATCGCAGATCACACAAACCTTGAAATGGATAAGTAAATGCAGCAGAGGACCATACAACCCCAGTCAGCTTGGAATAAAGCAACACTGACTACGTTTACATGCACATAATATCACATAATACGTTTTTGCCCTTATTCTGAAAAAGACCATATTCCATTTTTACATGGCTAATGAAAGTGAGTATTCCAATAATATTCCCGTTTATATGTAGCCGTGCAAAATATGATTTTTTCAAAGTTTACCAGCAATGGCAGACTTGTTGGGCCGAGCGAAAACAGCATCCCTCTTTCATTCCTTCAACCAGCTTCTTGAAAAGGTTGCCGTAGTGATGTGTGCGCATATCCAAAAACCTATTGATGTCCAAGTCTTTGATGAAGTTTAAAAGTAGCTGTGTTTCTCCTTATCGGGTCTGCAGCATTGCAAACTGTTGGCTGGTTGGTTTGTGTACAGCAACCATACAACGCACAGAGGTGACCATAAGCCTGCGGTAAAAACCCCGATTGAGACGCATATTCTAATTGTGCTGTATACATGTCCAAAAAATGCCTCTAAAACCGGAATATCCCACGTTTTAATCGTAAAATGCTATATTCGGAAAAAGGCCTTATTCGGAATATCCAACCGGAATATGCTCTTTACATGACCTGTAACAAATTCGGAATATTGTCATATTCGGAATAATAGTGGAATATTGGTGTGCATGTAAACGTACTGAAAGTCATCCATTGGTGCAAATAAGTATCAGGGTCTAAACAATTTTTTTTATATGGCTATTAACACCATGAATCTCTGGATCCTACCTTGTCGGGTGTGTAGGATACAGGCTGCTTCTGGTGTAAAGCTGGATTTGAGTATAGTTTGGTGTCTGATTTCACATATTGATTGGGTGACCACAACACTATGGATCAATACTTTGGATGTATGGATCGTACGTGATCAGGAAAAATTATTCTTTAATTATATTTCCCACATGTTCACATTCTGTCATTTACTTTGTGATACTACTAATGGTGGGAACATTTGCCTTGACCCAGACATGATGGACTCGAGTCACATGACTTGACTTGATGACGAGACTAGGACTTGAGACTTGCTTGATAAACATTCATAAAAGACTCGACTTGACTTTGACTTGATATTCATGACTTGAGACTTGCCTTAGACTTGAGTCAAATGACTCAAAATGACTTGACTTTCTGTTTAATAAATATATATTTTTCCCCTCTGATATTGAGGAGGAGTTAACTTTACAATTTTAGTGCTGTTGCATGCGCGGGAACCAGTTGATATGATGACGCGGCACGCGGCGGCAGACCTGCAGTAAACGAGACTGGCTACGGCTAGTAACTTAACGTCATGGATCCCTCTGCACCAAAAATAATAAAGTTTTTTTCTATAAGGATTACACATCTGACCAGGCAAAGAAGAAACAAACGGCAGTTTGCAAGGTCTGCACTACAAAAATTTCCGACATCAACCACCACCACGTCGAATTTCATCAGACACTTCAAATCAGGAGAGATTCGGGTTCCAGTCCCCATATTCAGCTGAACCACTATTTGGACGTTTGTGATGGACAGAACTCCCTTCAGTTTTGGGCCATGAATAAGCACACCCTCCCCTTTTTTTTTTTTTTTTTTTTTTATTATATGTTTTATTTTATTTTGCATAAACAGTGTAAAGATATTTCAAACATACATCTCTTTATTCCCATTCCAGATCTTTCACACTAGGACACAACAGACAAGAAATGCCATAAACAAACTTCCAGTTAAAGAACAAATTAAAATAAAACAAACTAAATAAAGACACAAAACTACAAATCAAACAACATAATAAATGCACTCAGATAACACTTTTGTTGTAATCCCTGACATTAATGTAAACATTTATAAAATCAAATTCTCTATGAGACTGCCATATCTTCAAAACGTCTGAGGTTCTGTCTTTACTATTATAATAAATTCTGTCCAAAACAAAGTAGCTTGAGAGTTCATTCCACCAGTGGACTATTGCTGGGGGTTTGGAAGCCTTTCATTTTAAAGCTATGCATTTCCTAGCTGCCATCAAAGCAAGATCTATGTACATACTTTCATATTTATTCCACTTGTCAGACATATTGGTTCCCAAAAGACATAAACAAGGTGAAAGGGGAACAGATACATTTAAACACTGAGATATCAACTTTTTCAAAATAACGAAAGTTGTTCACATGACCAAACCATATGAAAAAAGTGCCTTTATATTTCTTACAATGCCAGCAGAGGAATGATATCTCACTGTTAATTTTATTTAATTTCTCTGGGGTATAATAAACCCTATGTATTATCTTAAATCGTGGTCATTTAAGCCTTAAATTATAAGAGCATGTATGTACTTTCCTGCAAATAAAAGACCAATCTTCTTGCTGTATTTCCATATGAAGATCTTGTTCCCACTTTTGTCTTAAATAGTCTGTATTTACCCTTGAGCTTATAATAAGAACAGTATAAATCTTTGAGATAAGTTTATCCTTATTTTTCTCCATATTGTTAATTATAAAATCAATTTTTGATGGTTCATGTTCTTGCAAAGAACCATGCTCCAAATTGACTACATGCCTTATTTGAAGATATCTAAACAAATGGGAAGAAGGAACTCCAAATTTCTGCTGAAGCTCAATAAATGAAAGAAAAATCCCCCTTTCGAACAAATGTGAAATTTCTCTTATACCTTTATCATACCAAAGTTTAAAAGTATCATCCCCACAATAAGAAATACCTAGATTTCTCCAAATTGGGGGAAAAGAGGAGAGAGTATTTTTATACCCTATTATATCCTGCAATTTATGAGACCCTTTCCAAATATGGAGGCTATTCAGTATAACAGGATTTATAGTGATTTTAACCACTTCTTTAAGATCAGTGTATGGTAAATGTTCCAAGTTATATGGACCAATGTGCAAGGATTCTATTCTTTTCCACGAACATGTTGTATCTAAAAACCATGATTTTATCAGTTTGAGCTGAGATGACAAAAATAATAATAAATATTGGGAAGCTTCAGGCCACCAGAGTCATATTGTAAGTGCAAACCAGACACCCGGACACATGGGGATTTGTTATTCCAAAAAAGGAAGACTTTGTAATCTTTAAAAAAAAATTGTGGTGGAGTAATCGGGAGATTTTGAAATAAATATAAAAATGTAGGCAAAACAGACATTTTAACTATATTTACTCTCCCCATAAGTGAAATGGGTAGTTGGCCAATTCTTTTTAACTCTGATACTTTATTAAATACTGGAAGTTACGTATTTTCCATTCTTCTAGGGATGAACAAACCCAAGTATTTAATAAAATGTTTAGACCAATTCCAATTGAATTGATTCTAGAGTAAAATACAATCAAAATTGGAAATTGCCATCTCAGTTTTATCCCAGTTAACTTTGTAGCCTGATCACTTTCCAAAGTTTTCAAACAAAGATAACAAAAATTTAATGCAGTTGAATTCATTGGGTCGTGAATATACAACAAAATATCGTCTGCATACAAAGATATGAGGTGCTCCTCCATCCCAATTTCCACACCATTGATATGATCATGAGCTCTAATTGATGCAGCTAAAGGTTCGATAACAATAGCAAACAATGCAGGTGACAGTGGGCAACACTGTCTCGTGCCTAGGTACTAAGTACAAAGGGTTTAGAGTAGTTGGCATTAGTTTTAACCACCGCCATAGGGGCACTGTAAAGAATATGTATCCAATGACAGAACATAAGACCAAAATGAAATCTTCTGAGAACAGACATATTAAGATATTCCCATTCAACCCTGTTGAATGCTTTCTCCGCATCAAGAATTAATAGTGTTAGTATGATAAAGAATATCAAAGTACCTGCGTAAATTATCAATAGAAGTACGACCAAGAACAAAACCTGTTTGCTCTAAGTGAATAATACTAGGTAAAACTTTTTCAAGGCGCAGTGCTAGAAATTTGGCAATAATTTTGTAATCAACATTTAGAATTGAGATTGGCCTATATCAGGGGTCACCAACCGTTTTGAAACTGAGAGCTACTTCATGGGTACTGAGTCATACGAAGGGCTACCAGTTTGATACACTCTTCTGAAATAACACATTTACTCAGTTTTAATGATTAATGATACTCATCTATGTGAAGACACTAATCACGTTAATGATTTCTCACAATAATTATCAACAGTGACTTAACAAGGTGGGAAACAGATAATATCAATATTAAATTTTCATTTTTAGAACAGGCCTGAGGGCTACTCATGTGGTCCTTGGGGGCTACCTGGTGCCCGTGGGCACCGTGTTGGTGACCCCAGGCCTATATGAAGAACATTGAAGAGGATCTTTACCCTTTTTTTGGAGTAAGATTATAGAGGCCAGGTATAAGGACTGCGGAAAGTGACCTTTCCTAAAGGAAGCATCAATCATAGCAAGAAACAGCGGCAATAAATAACTTGAAAAATGTCTATAAAACTTGATTGGCAGTCCATCCAAACCCAGAGCTTTACTACGTTTAAGTGTGGCCATGGCAGTCTGCAGACACATCCCCATCTAATAATAATCTATCTTCTTGTGCTAAGGTAGGTAATAAAGTGTTATCCAAAAAATATCCGCATCTGCCCAGGTCACACTGTGAAGTAGATGTATATAGTTCACTATAGTATGATTTAAAAACATCATTGATCTGAAGAGGGTCCATGGTAGTGCCGCCGTCTTGTTTTTTGATTTTAAGAATAGTTCTATCTTCCGACTCTTTTTTGATCTGCCTAGCTAATAGTTTGCCTGCCATTTCACCCTGTTCTACATAGGATAATTTGGACTTTATGAATGCTAATTCATATGCATGAGTATTAATAGAATTGTAATTCATCTAAGTGCATCTATCTGCAATAAAATATTAGTCATTACTTACATAGTGTTGCTTCTCCAGATTAATTATATTGTTTTCAATGCATTTCAACTCATTTTTTGTTTTCTTTTTCAATGATGATGAAAAGGCTATCACACACCCTCTTATGTCGCCTTATATGCCTTAAGCGTGTCCCATATTATCAATGGACACTCTGAGCTATTTTGGTGTACCTTAATGAATGTTTCTAAATACACATTCATATACGACATAAATTCCTCTTTTAAGAGTAACATAGTATTAAATCTCCATGGCTTGAAATTTGATGCTAGATTTCCAAATTCTATTTCACAAATCTCCTCTGGGTGAAGCGTTCTCCATTCTTCATAGAGTCCTAAATTTCGTGAATTATTTACCAAAGCTCTTGACATATTAGATAATGCATATTTATTTTGAGATGATCTATCCAATTTTGCATCCAGTACACAATTAAAATCTCCACCCCAAAATATTGGAATATCATACTGGAGTAACATAATATAAAGATCATTAATACATTTGGGATCATCATAATTAGTACTATATGAATTCAATAGAATTACCTCTTCATGGGCTAAAAAACCTCTAACAAATATATATCTACCACATTGGTCCGATTTGACTTCTTCTAGGGAGAAAGGTATATTTTTACAGATAAGAATAGCCACCCCTCTTGAATTAGATCTAAATGACGAATGATACACTTTCCCAAACCACCTAGAGTTAAGATGATCATGAGCAGAGGATGTGAGGTGAGTCTCTTGTAAATAAGCTATGTCTATTTTATTTTCTTCAAGATGCAACAAAACTTTCCTCTTTTTAGCAGAACTCCCCAACCCTTTAATATTCCAACTCAGAAATTTATATTTCGGCACTGCATAGAAACAACATAATATGAATACTTATGAAACCGAGATGCATTACAAAAAAACACACAAAAAAAAAAAAAAAAAAAAAAAACTTTACAAACGACACCCCCTAGACCTAAGACCCACCCCCCTAACGTTATATACTCCCTGTACATGTCCCCCTCTATGCAATGAAAGAGGTGCTGCATGGTATACAGTCAGCTCTGCCTCAATTACATAAAACTTAAATATCCATATTGAAGTTTGAACATATCCTTTAACTATTGTCCATTAAGAGTCAAAACTAAACAAAAACACTGTCCATACTCCAAGTAACTCCAAGTCTACTCATTTAAATCCTTTACGCCATCTGGCCAAAAATTTGGATGATGAGAAAAAAAAAAAAAGAAGAAAAGAAATAACACACACCCTACCATCTTTGTTCAAGGTGGCGGTAAGAGCGAATAAAACTAGGCACACACATACATATTACACACACAACACAAACTGCACTCTCTTTTTCTCTCTCTCTCTCTCTCTCTCTCTCTCTCTCTCTCTCTCTCTCTCTCTCACACACACACACACACACACACACACACACACACACACACACACACACACACACACACACTAGAATAAAGCTAGGCACACATACATACACAACACACTGCACTCTCACACACGCACATGCACACATTCACTCACCAATATTACTAACTTTTCACTCACTCTCTCTCTCAAACACGCACACCTTCACTCACAAATACACTGACAAATATTAACACTATTCATTCCATGTGATAAATACACTCAATCTCTCCAAATTACGCAACGGTGGTGGGATTCAGCTACTCTTAAATAATGTGTTTTTTTTCTTTAAGAGAAGGAAAGGTTAAAGGATGTGTTTCTGTCCCATAAAAGTGAGGCATGTTTGAAGAATATTATTTGACTTAGAAACCATTATACTTGAATTGTTTGAATGAATTTCATGATTTGATGTCATGTTTGAGGCATATTGAACAAATACGTATGTTGATTTATTGTTGGCCTAATATCAGTTTTAGGCTGTGCTTTTTTATCTGTATAAATTTAAACTGTTCAGGTGTATGTGGCATGGACGCAATGTCTTTTGAATATTGAGTAGGAAAAAATGATAAAACTCCAGCAGTTCATAACCACTGTCTTTAGCTTGTTTAAAAATGGAAACCTTTGTATGACTTGACTTGTGACTTGCTTGACCAAAGCTATCACTTGACTTGAGTTGCTTGATTGTCACAAAAAATGACTTGAGACTTGCTTGTGACTTGCCCATGTGTGACTTACTCCCATCTCTGCCTTGACCTATTAATGAATGTGAGACAATTTTTTGTTCAATCACCAGTGAACAGGTTGTAGTAAATATGGCTTTGTCCACTTTTCTAACGCTAAATCTAATATCAACTATACCCACCAACATCCACAAGGTATCTCTTTAGCTGCCGTAGCTCTCAAGTGTAGTTACATTTTTGACACGCACACCTTAACACAACTATAAATCGAGCTTCAATAATGTCTTACATATAAGACTCTTCCATTGTTTGAATGCCATAGCAAACCTAAGTATTACTGCTTCTCTCAGCCTTTGTCAAACGTGTCCTAGCGAATTATGCACTAGTGGTCCATGAGGGTACTGCAGGTGGTCCGTGGAAAAGCAAAATAAAATATAACCTTCATTTTACCAGGAAATTCCCATAAACAACTTTTATTTTTATTTTTAACCAGGAGTAGGCCTACTGTGTTTTCATTAAATGTGTATATGGCCAGAGGCAAAGAATGTTGTCATGATCACATCACACGCATAGCCTTTATAGTCAGTTTATATGAAACAAACTGTTTTAAATTATAAATGGAATGAATAAGGCCTATTATTATTTTAATTTCCAGTTAGTTTCTTGATCTCGCGTTTCTGAAATGTTTTGCGGCTATGCTGTTAAGTGGACAAACTCACATAGCCTACTTTTTAAGGATTTGTAAAACTCTGAAGATTAATAATCCCCTAAAATCGCCAAAGGTTTTGAAATTTTGACTATATCCAAGTGTTCTTATTACTGTATAGATTTAATACTCTAAGTAAATTAAATTAGTTTTAGTGCTAGTAGGCCTATTAAGAGGTGCTGATTAATTCAGGTAGGACTGTGTGTAGACATATTTTATTATGTGTATTATGAGGTGGTCCGCAAAAAATTTTGATTACAAATAGTGGTCCACACACACAAAAAGTTTGAAAACCCCTGCTCTATGTCACATCATCTTAAGATTGTTCTAGCAACACGATACATTTTTCTGTAAAGCTCACAGTGGATAAATATATCTTTGAAATGTTTCCAGAAGCTTGTTGAATACCTGCTTTTAAAACTATTGTTGTGGAATCAAACATGGATAATTTTGCATTTGCTGTGGCTCTACTAGGCCATTGTATTGTTTCCATGGTGTGGAGCTCTGCAGAACTGAGGGGAAGTGCGTAAGAAAATCTTTCCAGGGTGCTGAGGTGATATCCTGCTGTATTTATCACCTGCTCGTCCTTCCTCTGATCTCCTGCTGAGCTAGGTGAGTCACATACTCTCTGGCTCCCATCACTTTGTCTTTGCTATCTTTCTCTCATACCTCTGCTACTCAGTCTCTTTACTTTGTTTTAGACACTCCTACCCCTCCATCTGTCTTGTTCTTTCCTCCTCCTCCTTGGACACTAGTAGTGTCAGTCCCTGAAGGAGGAGTTGAGTTTGAAAGCCACTTATTGGGATAAATGAGTGTACTTTCAGAAGTTTCTCCAGCCTCCTGGGAGGTGCAAAATCAGGCCTTGAAAAAGAAACGGGAAGTGGAAAAGAAACGGAGGGAGTCGAAAGTGAAAAGAGAGATTAAAAAGAATGAGATAGGGGCAGACCGAAAGAGATTGTACATCAAGGGCTCCTTTGTACATTATTAGGTCGATATCTCAATCTCAGCGTCTGCGATGCAGTTCTGCCATGCTTTATCAGCCTCTTCTCCTCCCTTTCCACAGTGAAAAGCCCTCAGAAAACCATTAACTCTTTTTCTTTGATGTGAAGAGCTTAATGTCGTTCTGAGGCCTTTTTCTCCACATTAAAATAGAGATTCCTGAGCTTTCAGATAGATGTGATAGTAGTGGAATTGTTGCTGAGAGATGATGCAGAAATTGTCCTGCAGCTATTAAACTGAACTTGAGTGCACTCTTATTAACTTCCTTTTTTTAGTGCAGTAACAAAAGGTCAAGTGAGGGGAAATACCTGAGAGAGTCTTGCTTTATCCTTGAGAAAAGAGAAAAAGAAAGATTAATTTCACTAAATGTATTTGTGACAATCTCCAGAAGCAGCTAATTAATTATAGCCATAACGAGTGGAGAGAGAGTGGGTGCACAAATTCCTCCTATAGCCACGGATCATGTGTTGAGGGATTTGATCTCGTCACTTTTTGTTTTAGCTGTAATTAATTTCCCACCCTGTGCAAATGAGGCTAACTGAAGCTTCTAGTTGTTGGGAATCCACATTTAGACCATATTTTTTAGGCTATTTTATATATTTAGTGCTTAATAGATTTGCAAATAGTACAGTATCATGCACAAGCTCATGGGTGTGCACCATATTTTATTTCAAGTGTTTGCCACTTTTAGCTCTCACACTAAAAGGGTTTTGTGCACATATAGAAGACTTTGCATAATGCTTGTACTATGTCCAAATCTCTCTTTCTAATCCTTTGGCAATTTGTCATTTCAAAAGTATGGATTAAAGAATTGTGAGTCTATGATTGAGTAAATAGAAAAACACCCCTTTCCTCGTTCCACCCTTTCCTCTGATAAAGGAATTGGGCTGCAACCCAGCACAGAGATTATGGACATCAAACCTATGGCAAGGATGAAACATGTCACATCAGAGTAGTGAATTTCATATGAATGCTGCTGTGAAGCAAATAAGTAAATATTCATCCATCCTTGCATTATTTTACTTTGGAATCATATGTATGTTGGTGGATATGTCAAATACGTCGAAGCGGACACAAAAATGATTAAACCTCAAATAGGGTGTCAGTATTTTCAGTCAAAGCTCCTTTCTGCAGTAATTTATGTTCTCTGATTGTTAAGATAGAGTTGATAAATATAGTTTATTTATTTTCAACATTGTATCTTTAGTTCTGACATCTATTTTAGCAATGCCAAATTTTTGAACAGTGGATGTTTAACTGTGGGTGTCATGTGGTCAGGCGTGTGTATGCACATTTCTGCTGCCGGAATAAGATTTGAATTAAAGGCCTAAATCAACTAATTTGTACAACATGCGGTCGGACCACATCTAAACACAACAAGGTTTATAACTTTTCTGATTGGCCACTCTTGAAGGAAGCCTGCTGTTGTTAGCCTAATCATAGCCACATCCCACTTCCTCCCTGATCACTCTCTGAGAAATTTGGGTCAGCACACACTCTCCTGATGTTGCACTCATTTGTACACACAAAATGTGGTGTAAGTAGTTAATGTGAAGAACGAAAACGGAGAGCAGTTCAAACCCTGCCTACTTTCATCCTTCTGCACAGATGCCTCAAAGTGGTCATGATTGTCGGATTGTCTGTTTCGGAAAACTTGTTGGATGAGCCCACCGAGGAGCCCCAAACTCCTCATTAAGAAATAGCAATGTGGGGGTGGCCTCTGGCTCACCCAGTGAGAGCGTTCGCCCCATGTTGGCTGAGTCCTGCAGCGGCGCAGATTTGAATCCAACCTGCTTCCCTTTGCTGCGTGTCATCCCCCGTCTCTCGCCCCCGTCTATCCAATTTCAAATAAATAGAAAAGCCCCAAAAAATAATCTTAAAAAAAAAATAAAAAATAGCAATGTGAACATGGGGGCCCCTTTCATGTCATTACATGAATTTTGACTTTTCTGTCCAAATAAATGCCTTGAGTTGAGTTTGGTTACTTTAATCTTCCAGTTTTCACCAGTGCTCCAAATTAAATGTTTAATGACATATAATTATATTAATGACATATGATGATATTACTGTATATACAATATTTCTTTACTCCTTAACCTCATAGTTTTTTCTCATATTTTGTTCTCCTTTCCCCAAGACCTTTGACACAGTTCTGTGCCAGAGAAGCGTGTGATTTCCAGAATGAGGACTTAGACTGTAGCCTGGTTATAAATCTTAAACTGCTCTGATTTAGTAAAGATGACTCCTGCAGTCCTCTGACTGCTGTGATTTGTTGATTGAATCAATCTTCTCCTCGTAGACAAACAGGCAGATTTGAGCTGTTTGATATTGCGCAGTCAGGGTCTCCCCTCAATATGTTGTAGTAGTTCCAATCTAAGAATCTTCGTCATTTTCCATAAAAGTCATTTTCTCTGGCTAAACACAATGTCATTTTTTTACTATGTTTTTTAATGCTTGCATTTGCACCATTTTAATAGGCCTGCACTTTGCTTTATAGCACATAAGCTGTAAATACTTGCTAAGTTAAATGTTTTTTTTTCCAATTGGTGGTGGTTTTGAATACACTTTGGTTATATCTACACATAAGCTGTAGTGGTCAATCCTTTGTAATTGCTAACTTGACATGATTCAATTGATGTTTGAAAGCTTGAACCAATCATTCCATTTATAATTAGGTTTCTACATAGATTTATTAAGTTTACATTTTTTGTTTTGAATTTTGGGGGGATTAGGGCTCGTCCTCCTGGTTTCTAGTATTAATGTATCTTTATTTAATGATTACTCAGATGCCTGGCTCTGAGTGAGATGTAATAAACAGTGATTGGGTGTAGACCTTCCACGCCATGGTTTTCAGTTCAAATGGATGCAGATTGGCTGGTGTCCAGACACAGGATTGATGGAACACCTAGATCCAGAGTCCCATCACACCGCAGCTGATCCCAGTCTCACATGCCAATGAATTAAGATCCGAACTGCCCTTTCAGTTCCTATTTGCTTATTGATCGCACATTTTCATCAGTCTTAAGTATTGAAGTATTGCAGAGAGGGTGGCCATGAATCTTATGTCAAACAGCACCACAAGCTATAAGTTAGAGCCAAAAACAGGGGCTTCTTGCCCAGTGGAAGCCCAGCCTTAATCTGTCAGGCTGGGTCTAGCATTGTAAATCCAGGATGGAAAGCCTGTGATGGATATGTGCAGATTGGAGTGAAGGCCTTAATACCACCAGACTGACCTGCAGGTTAATCACGGTGTGCTTGTTTAAACAGCCTTGCACCAACAGGAGCACACCTAAAATCTCCCACCCAACCCTGCACACATACACTGTACCTTGCTCGCTTGTCACGGGCACATGTATTCTCACACACACACACACACACACACACACACACACACACACACTACACCTCTCTTACACTTTTCACTGCATATGTGTATATCTAATGGCATAGCAGTACATCATGTCACAAGCGCACAGTAGCCTTCACTGCTTGTCCCGATGTTCCCATAAGAGAGGGCGCATCTTTGTCACACTGACCTTTCATTATACTGAATTAGCATGTCAGTCAGTGTCCCCTCTCATGTGTAAACTACATGTAACGTAGGGGATCACCCATGATATTATGTATATGCACCTTAAAGTGTCTGTAAGGTTGCTATGTCACTAGAGGATGCATCTTATTAATTTAAAATGTGTGAAATAGGGTGTTTCTTTTAGCTGTTTCCATATTCATTTTCATCCTTACAAGCTTCACATATCTTTCCAAAATCCCTTTGTTTGTTGGTGTCTCATTGGCTGCCTGTCCCTGACATGTTAAATCACTGTCAGAAAAATATTTAAAGAAATGTTATGCTTTTGGTTGAATTATTAATTAATATTAATAATCATTTGCAGTCAGCCTTCTAATATGCATGCTGAACATCTTCTAAACTGCATTGACTGCATATGCAAAACGGCCTTCCTTGTGAGCAGGCTTTCACTGCATTCCCATTATCTGGAATAAATATGCTGACTGGACATGCATTATACATAAGAAAATGGGTGTTTGGGTGCGTGAACAACACGCGTTTCTCAAATGAAGTCCCTGCTGCCTCTACATGTAGTCAAAACAGACACTTATATGCAGCAAAAGGGACATCACAGCACTGGAAGCCCATGGCCCTCGATGCAATGCCAAGGAGGAAGGAGGGAGGGAAAAAAAGAGGAGGAAAAACTCAGAAGCCCAGAGCTGAAACTCATTACTGTTGGCCATCTCTCTTTTTCTCCTTCTGTTTTCCCTGCCTCTCCCATTCTCTCCGTTGTCAGTCAGCCTCTAGGCCTTTTGCAAGCATCTTCCTCTCTCTCCCAGTGGGTTCCCACCGGACAGTATATCTGCCCTGGATGCTGGCACTAAGCGCTAATTACACCGTCTATCTTGCCACACTGACAACCATGGCCAAGAAGATCTCTGCACCCTTATTAGCTTATCCACAGCTGGGGAAACATCCCTTCAGTGAACACTCGCCGCCAACTGATGAAGTTTAAGTTGACATGTAGCAGCAGCACACAACAGCTGATGGGAATTTTTAGACCACAACAAAGCATCCATTGCATCTGTTGACATAAATCTACCAGATGACATGCATTCCGACAAGATATTGTCATTAGTACTGTATATACAGTAGATGATTATCCTGTATAGTATGTATAATGTGAGTAATGCAAGGTGGAACTCTTGCCAGCACATGAATGTTCATGCAGTCAATTTACATGCACAATGTATGTTTTCCATGTTGCATAACACCGCCAAATGAGCATCAAGTTGCAGATGATACATGGGGTAGCACCACAGCTGGTAAAAAGATCTTGAATGATTTACAGTGATCCACTGTACTATCCCTATTTCAGATGGTAAATTTTGGCATTTTTCAAAAATCCTGTTACTTTGAGCCTTCTTTTCAACCTGAGGCTGCAGGTTGCCAAGCTTATTGCCTGTTAGACTCATAGTCACCGCCCTGTGTCCTAGAAGGAACCATATACCTTGAGAGAAGCGCCTGGCTGGTTTGTCATGAGGGTTACCATGTTGATTGTAATGTTGATGTTCTTGGTCATGCTACCTCATCCCTTGCCGCCATAGGGATAAAGGCTAAGCTACAAACAAACCAAAGCAACAACAATCTTAGTTTGCTTTTCAGTGAACTCATGTTTTCAAAAGACAATTTGCCACAGTGTTTGTGCTTTATTCAGTGCAGTGCAGATGGGAGACAAAAACAAGCCAGATTCCAACCCACACTGGATGAACACATTGAGTCTGCCTTGGCCCGTTTATTCAAAAAAGGCACTTCTGTTTACTGAAACAATGTCACTGAAACATGAGCTTTGATCATGGGTTCATTATGCACTTGCATAAAGTAGACCAACATATTTCCATGGTCATTACCTCCAGTTCATCCCTTGAAAAACACACATTTAGGTTTTTTCTCCTATGAAAAACCTTCATTCTTGTATCAATATTTTAATACAAAATGTTGCTGCATAACTAAATTATTGCTTTGGGTAGTTTTGGTTACATTTTTGTGGTTATACAATATTTAAATTTACTTGTGTAAAATATAATGGAAAGTAATTTTGGTCAAGGTTAAAGGTGCTCTAAGAGATGTCACGCGTTTTTTAGGCTACAACATTTTTTGTCACATACAGCAAACATCTTCTCACTGTCCGTGAGCTGCCTGTCCCCAGAACACACTGTAAAAAACGCGGTCTCTGTAGACAGCCCAGGCTCCACAAACGTCAACAAAAACAAACTGTGCCAACGTGCACCACGAAACATAACAAACAGTCTTCCAGCGTTCCAGCCAATAACCGACAAGAAGGATTTGGGTGTGGGGTTTGGGGAGTTAGTGCGCGGAAGCACGGAAGGGAGATGGGAGGAGGGAGGGGTGAGCTAGTCTCGTTTTGTTTGAAAATACTTTGAATGTCAACAAGAAGTGTCGTAACCCAACATCGCTTAGAGCACCTTTAAAGTAATGTTTAGTTCGAGATTTAATGTACTAAAAAAAATGTAATAAAGCTGCATACATTTTTTTGTCCACTTGGGGAAATACAACCAGCTGAAAACACAACATTGACATATTATTACCAGGGTTTAATTTGAGCTGGAACACATGTTCCGGCACCTCCGACGTTGGATCCGGAACCTTTTTTATTGGATCCAGCACCTCCTGTGTCACTATGAAAAATGAATCGCCTAAATGAAAACAATAAATTACTGTTTGTGTAGATAATGTTGTTATCTGTGTTGTTAGTCTTTATTCCCCATTGAAGTTCAACAAAAACCTTGTGTTTGCATTTTCGATGCGTTTTGAGGTGAATTTTCAGGGTAAGACAGAGGGGGAAGAGGGATAGAGGGAGGGGAGGCACTTCAACAGCACGGCACTGCACTTCAAGTGACACAAGTGCTTGTGCTGGTTGAGATTGCTGTTATAGCCTCATTATACCCAGGGGAAAAATTTAAAAAAGACAACAAAGTTTGCTTAACTTTTTGAAATACGCTGGCCAGTCAGATCCAAAACAAGCAAAAACCGTTTCTGCCGATCAAGAATGTGGAGACCACGGTGGGTTTTTTGGTTAATTTAATAGTCCGATGGATAATTGCTGCTTGTGAAAACGATTGTTGCTGTGTATTTTTTGTTTTTGTTTACATTTCGCACCGATGCAGTGCATGTTCTGAAATAAAAAAATTATGTACTCACAGCGTTGTTTAGGTTTTTTTTGTCAGAGAAGCTACGTAGGCAGTGTAATGTTTTTTTTGTTCTGTTACTTCCAACCCCCATTTCGAGTCGCCGGATCCACCCCCCCTCTGCGCTCCGGGACCTCCCACTTTACAAATTAAGCACTGATTATTACCTAATAAAAAAGTTATGACAAATTGCTTATGGCTGTTTAGCTACTAAATACTCTACCATAAATACCAGTTAGCAAGAAATTTTGGCTGTCCATTGTTTGGTGCTGAGCAGGTTGTGTACGGTGGAATAATCAGTGCTTTTTAACAGTAAAAGATGAGTACGGTGAAGACACTATTAAATACTTTGTAGATTTGAAGGGAACAGCAATTATCTGTGGGTTCAACACTACACCTTTCACATTATATATAATATTTTCTTCAATCGTTAATTGTTATAAAAACATTGATTAGTTCAGCTTTAATGTAAATGTGAAATGTGGTGCTTGAATCCACATGGTCCTCATTTTTTGTACGTATGTGTAGAATTTTCTGTCTCATTACCAGCTAAGCCTATTGACAGTTCTTATAATAAAGTCATCAATGTTTTATGGTTGCCATGTCGACTTGCTTCTCTTTTTTTAAACCCAACAATTGGGCAAATTGAATAAGATAATACCACAAATAGTAGCTCTCATGTATGATGGTTCCAGTGTCTGTTTGCTTTAATTATTTTGCAGTTCATGTTGTGTGGTTACAGCAGAATAAAGGCTGAGGGTCAACGGGTGTGACAACCAGACACCTCACCATCTCTGTGACAAGTTGTGTAATTATGACTGTGTGTCCATGTGTATGTATGTATGTGTGCGTGTGTGTGTGTGTGTGTGTGTGTGTGTGTGTGTGTGTGTGTGTGTGTGTGTGTGTGTGAATGATGTATTCTGTAAATCACTTCCCCTGCAGGGTAGCTTTTTCAGAAAGATATACCATCACACTGACGGGAGTGCTGATCTGCAAACGGGGAAAAGATTAATGCATGTCTCATTCACAACCACATGGGATCCCTTCTTCATATGCCAGAGGATGGGAAATGAGAAACAGTCCAGTCGTGGCCAGCACAGCACAGGTTAAATAGCGCTGGGGATACTTGGAGCCTTTTAGAGCTCTAGCTCTTTAAAACAATTGCTGACCTGTACTGTATATTACAGTGCAATGGTTGTGGAAAAGATCGGTTTGGGTCAGCTCCATCTCCTAAGTCAAGGTGATGTAAAATAACCCAAGTCCTGTCTAAGTGAAGCCCTGCTGACTGCTGACCTTTGTGTCTTTTCCCATCTATCATGCCGAGCAGTGTGTGCGTTTGTGTGTCTGTGGTGAAGAGTGCTTGTTTGTGTGCCAGTTGGTGCATTTGGATGTGCGCGTGCAAGTGAGGGACTTTGAAGGATTTGTTTTTGTCGTTGTGTTGCGTGCATGAGCAATCTGTCCTACTCATATTCAGCCAAGCATATCCAGCCCTGGCCCCAGCCCTGCATATGGTGACAGGAAAGCCGTGGCGGTTTAAATCAGTTGACATTGTTCTGGCAGTGGGAAGTGCTTATGCTGAGGATATATCTCTTTGTTTTCTCCCATCTGCAGCAATAAGAGTAGTAGTATCCCTGTTAGACGCCAATCCAGGTACAGATTGGACAGTGAGAGCAGCAGAGGAAAACAAATCTACAATGCATAGTAACACATCTAACAATAAAAAAACATGAAGACAATGATAATTCATCTAATACCTTTAGTACAATGGTAAAAAAAATGCTTACACCTTCTAACATTTGGCTTTTATCTGCAGTGGGAAAGGTTACAATCGTTTATTTGCTCCTTTTCAGATCAGCAGTGAGAGTGTATTGGAAATTATTGGAACTACATGTGTGCTTATGTGTGACTACATGTGTGCTTCAGACAGAACAACTCTGCAAACTTCTCCATACCGTATAGGGTATTGCTTGTGTCTCTGGTGTAGAACGATGAAAAGTACGAACAAAGAAGCTGTTAGAAAGAAGTTGTTAAAATAACACCAAATATAGTATGTGTGGAGTTCCCCTGTTGCTAACTGATAATAAGCAAACAGCTGTGTCATCAAGGACATAGCCCCCTCTCCCCCCTGCATGTTCGCCCATAAAACTTCTGTGTAACACTGTACTTTGAACACTTTCGCAGAATGCTTTGGCACTCTGTTAAACTGTCTCCTTCTGCTTGCAAGAGAATAATAAAATAACAAAGACAACTCCAGTGTTTCAGACAGATCTTTATTTTCAGCTTCATCATCAAACACCAGAGAGATTTTCCACAACAACAAAAACATGACACCCGAGTGGACAAGCTAATTTTCACCCCTTTTCCGGCGCGATGCTATGACGTCACCTCCGTCGATAACTTCTGTCATCTCAGCTACAAATTGTTCCATTGTTCCAAATTAGTCAGCACTGAATTTGAAAGAAAAATTGAATAATTAACAGAGATTAAAAAAAAGAAGCAACCACCGTAGCATTGTCACTAGCCTCCATACTGCTTTCTACTCTTTACTAACCCTGTTTTCTGGCTCATTTGTGACGTCGAACATGACACTCAGAAAAAACACAGAAAGACATAATCTGCGACTGGCAATCGGAAAGGAGTCTATCGCCTATTTTAAGCGGGATGTCCCGCTTTTAAAAAAACCTGCAAATACACGCTAATTTAATAGAAATAGGCTATAATAGTGCAGCAATAATATTGTATTTCAGAAGGTTCACTCTGTAATGTTTAGTGTGTCAGTCTTAGATGAGAAGATTTATTCCACATTCTTGAGTGGTAACAATCTTTTCATCTACACTAACATCAAAAGCGAATTTGCTTTCCTTTAACTTGATGATCAACTTGTTGAACTTGAAGTTTATTAAAATTTAGAATTTGAAGTTTATTAAAATTTAGGAAAGAAAAATCATTTTCCAAAACTATATGACAGTCACAATCACATTTGTATTTTTTTTTTATCTTTTCTGACTATGGGTCATGCTAACTTTCCACCTCCACTTTAGAGATTCAGGAGACACAGCCTCCAGTGAAATAAAGCATATTGGGGCAAGCATGTGCCTTCTCGAAGCTTTTCAAATAAGCGTCAACGTTACATAAACAATTTAAAATGCTTGTATGAGTCAGATAAATAGTAACAATACAAATTAGCCCCTTTGATTGGAATTGAATTGGAAGACCCAGTTTGAAAAATACCAGAATTTCTCTTTACATTTTAAGATATCAAGTTACTATCATCCTTTGGGTGTTGTTATTGCCATCTGTCAATTAAATTCTGTAACCCACTGACTCGGCTGACTTAAATAGTGATAACTACAAGAATGCATGATTAAACAACAGGAGGTAGATCCATAGATCGCAGCTCCAGTAGCTCTATCAATGTGTGCAATAAAGATAATAGTAATAACAGGGATCAGCATTCCAACATCTGGGGATATGCCAAGGTGCAAGTGTCACCTCAGGGGGAGATTGGTGGTGTTCCTGTCTCCCACAGGGAAAACAGTGGTGTATACAGCACAGTGCAACAGATAACGGAGCTCAGACAGACAGTTGGATGTGTTTATCAGTACCAGAGGTGTTCCCCAAGGCTCCACATTTATGCCAGCCTTACTCTGCATCTTTATAGGGCCAGCTTTGGAGACTGACCAACTCATCTCTCCTCCTTCCTCCCCCTTCTTTCTGTCTACTTTACCTGATCTCCTCCCTCTTCCTTCTACTTTTTTCACCCCTTTTCTTCCCCTTCTTCTTATCCTATCTGCCCCTTCTCCTCCCTCCTCCTGCCTTTTCTCCCTCTTCCTTCTTTCCTAACTCCTCCTCTTTCTGCTGCATGCCACAGTATACCAATCATCCTGTCTGTGTGTGTGTGTCAAGCCTATCGCTCTGGGCTGATTTACTACGCAGCGGGGAAGGCAAAGGTGCAGGAAATGGAGGTCAGAACTCATTGTTAGTGGCGAATTAATTCTTAATTAGGGCAACAAATGGTGCAGTGCCTTCAGTGCGGCTGGAGCGTTCCCAAAGCATCAGAAAGTGGAGGCCAGTCACCTACACTCCATGTTTGAGCTGATTATGTGCTGGACTGCGGCAAACATGGGTAATCATTCCACTGTGTGATAGTGTCTGCCACATACAGTACATCATATACATGCATGTACTCTGCGACAACTGGAGGGAGTTTAGGCAGATTTCAGCTTTATAGAAAAAATCCTTATTGTTCTCATATACGGTATGATTGGCTTATTGATGGAAAGCATCCTGAATAAATGAAACGCTCAGCAGTGTGTGAATTGAGATTCCATGTGCCATAATAATTTGGGAATACAGCTGTGTGAGTCTGACTATTTATGTGCATATAATGAGGACACCAAGAATACAGCATTTTAAAGTGCCAAAAGACCATTATTTCTCTCTTTCCTTCATGTAATTGAAGCAGAAACAGTAATACCCTTTCTGAAAAGGGTCGAGACAAGAGCGGCAAAGAGATGCAGCTCCCCTCCATTCGTTTCCATTTCTTTTAAAATGTAGGTCATGATTAGAATGAGTATGAGCATATTGTAATTTTACTACATAGCAGTGTTTAATTGCAATATCCATGGTCACTCTCAGGGTGCACTTAAAATAAAAGTTATAATGCCATTATAGTGAAATATGCAATGTTTTACAATTTTCTAGCACCCAGTGGGATCTGGCTACTGTGCTTTTTGTGATCACAAAGCCTGGCTTGGACGCAGACCTTATTAAAGTTTGCAGGATTGTCTATATCCCCATTGTCTTCAGTTTGTGACATTGTCAGGCATAAATTGGAAAATCTTTTCCATCTTTCTACCCCCAAGGTTATGCAGTAGACATTGATCCAAGTCAATACTTGTCTAATTAGCAACCCCACTTCTGCCTGCTTGTCTTTCCATATACTGTGAAGACAAGGAAGTATCTATCGGTCCCGATATTAATCAATTCCTCTTGCAATTCAGTACTGCTTATTCTGGATTTTGTCCTACATAAAAATATTGGCTGTAAAGGGAATAATAAACCTCTTAATCGTTGTACCCACAGTTGCCCTCCCATGGCACACATGTTATTTTCACCTGTTCTTACCTCCTTTTCTGTCTCCTTTCCATCCATCTCACCCTTCCTCCAATCTGTCCTCTCGTGTGGTACATCAAACGTCCCCGGCCTGACTGTGTGCTGACAGCCAGCCCACTGACAAGCTCCGAGGCCATTCTGAGTGGAGCTGAGGCTCCCTTCATGAGGCTCTTGAAGCGACAGTGTCACAGCAAATCCACTCTGGAGGCTGGCCAGCCCAGTCTGCCTCGTTCAGAGAACACACAAGAAACCAACCATAGAAGTTGTAGTTTGTGCATCTGTAGTGTGTAAAAAGCCAACTATAATGGCAATACAAGTGTTGTAAGAGAGAGAGAGAGAGAGAGAGAGAGAGAGAGAGAGAGAGAGAGAGAACAAAATATAGAAATTATGTGAATTAAAAAAATCCAGGAACTACAATCAGTTGTTAGGATTTCATTTAAGCAACCTTTATACCGTAACAACTGTGACTATTAGACAGCTTCTTAATTCTACATGTGCGATATGTATACGAAGCTGTGTACATGAGGCTGTTGTAAAAGCAATAGCCTACCCTTAACTGTGGAGTCTTTTTTTAGCCTTTCCAAAACCAAAAACACATGAAAAACAAAAGTGTAAGGAATGCTTTAAATAGTGTGTTATCCGTTTAAATGTAAGGCTGGCTAACTAGCTTACTACCTATTTACTAATAATTTCATTTCCAACAGATGAATGAAATGAGAGTATATCAAGTTGTTCCTCACCCCCGTTTGCTTAGCGCTGTTAAATTGCATGTACAGGATGCAAGGGTTTTCTACCCAGAAGTTATTGTAAACAAACATTGTGATTGGGTCAATTAACTACATTAAAACAAGCCCCGTTCATGATTTCCTAATCCACTGTATAGTATTTCTCCTAAGGAATGCATGGAAGTTCACAATTTTCACTCTTGTTAGTACAGTTGCACACACAATGAACACAGGCCTGAATTACAAACATGCTCAGGACCTATACACCTAAACATACTGGAGAGATGTCAATGGAGAGATGTCAGAGTGAGGGGGCTGCTCCTTGGAGCAGTTGGGGGTTCGGTGCCTTGCTTAAGAGCATCTTGGCAGTGCCCAGGAGGTGAACTGGCACCTCTCCAGCTACCAGTCCACACTCCGTACTTCAGTCCGTACAGGGACTTGAACCAGCGACCAGCGACCCTTCCTAACTCAACTCCCTACGGACTGATGAGCTACTGCCACCCCCAGCCAACTTTACCTGAGATAGCGTCAACATTTAACAAAAACATCAGTAAGTCCTCATTCTAAAAGCCTGTTGACCACTGTCTGAAATCAAGGACACATTGTTTAAAAAAAATGTTGTAAGAATTTCAAGCTATTTCAAAGTAAAGCTGCCACCATTACACCAGAACAGAAAGCTTGAGAGCCATAGCAACAGTATCTAAGGAGGGCAGGGCTTAGCTCACAGTCAATTAATAAGCAATTAAGTCCTTCTAAAATAAGGAGCCATGTGAATTTGCTTTTATCTCTTCTGGTAGTGTGGTTTATTTTCTTATCTCAGGAGACAAATTGCCTAGCGTGTTTGTTGATATGCACTTTCATTTATATTTTCAGTAATATGTACATATTAATAGGCAATCTATACATACAAATGAATATATTTTAATCTTGTAATACTTTTCATATATGTTTTTATATATGCTTTGCTAATATTAGTTAAGTACAGCTAAACCAGAAATATTTAGCAAGTAATGTCCAAACATGGTTGGTCAAAATCCAAAATAATTAAAAGGAGGAGGATGATTGATACGTGAGGTGAGGTATTGTTTAATCAATCTCACTCTGCACATTGCTAGATTACCTCAGTTGACTGAGCCAGGGGACAGGTTAGATTAAGAGCAGCTCCAAGGAGCTTTTATGTAATGTTATCCCATGTTGGTGAGAGTAGTTTGCATTGCACAGTTTGCATGATTGCATGTACATTTTGTATTTGTTTGTGTGTATGTGTCTGTGAGTCACATGACTTGTCTCCCAATGTATTATTGAGTGTTCTTCCACACTCTCACAAAGTCACAGCTGATTAATAAGTAAAGACAAGACCCCAGAGGTTGAGAGGAGCCCTGAGCAAATTACAAAGAAATAAATTCATTACAAACAGAAATAAATCCTCCCAACTAAAACTTTTCCTTTTGTGAGCTCTGGCTTTCATTTGTCTCATTTATTGTCATTTGTTTTTGTCAGCATCTCAGCACTGCTATCACTGCTGCCCTTTGGCAAAAGCTGCTCTGAAATCATCTGAACCAATCAATCTCACTTAACTTTCCTCAGAAGCTTCTCTTTGTGTGCCCGATGGGTAGGGTGTGTGTGTGTGTGTGTGTGTGTGTGTGTGTGTGTGTGTGTGTGTGTGTGTGTGTGTGTGTGTGTGTGTAGGGTGGGTGGTACTGAGGTGAAATTCACCCTCTACAGCTCCCATATCTCTGCTTATTTATGAATGATGTGGGATTGAACATGAATATGTGACAACAACTACTGCTAAGAACACAGCGCTGTCTCACTATATCTGATTATCCCCCCCACACACACCTTTGGAAGCACGCACACACATGCGCTTGCTACTGCACAAAAGGACACACTGACACACATGTGATATACACACAGTGACACACACAGTGTCATCTTCAAAGGCACCCAGAGGCGGCATGGCCAATGTGACAACAGCCCTAATGAGCTCGCCTGAGTAGGTGACCCTGGCGCCTGGCGAGAGGAGTGGTGTCGCCATGGAAATGCGGAGGCGAAGGGTCTGAGTCATGGTGTCATGCAGGTGCTTTTGGAGGGGGATTAATCAACTTGATTTCTACATTCTGCATGCATGTAGATATCAATACACATGTATGTACAATAATAACATGACAAGCTATTGATGTGAGAGATTGTTTGTTTGAAAAAAACAATTGTGTTTGCATTTAAACTACAATGTTAACCACATTAGCTCATGATATTTCTGCTGCTTTCCATATTACTGTACCACAACATGGCATCAGCAGTCTCAGTAAGTGGCCATTATTCTGCCTGACAGGCCCAACCATGACACATTTGGGGGTTTGAGGTGTATAATGATGACGCTAAGCTCCCCAGTCTTTCATCATCTTCAGCAACAGTGAGAGAATGAGGGAGAGACAGTGAGAATGTGAGGGTGTAAAAGGGAGAGAGAGACCAAAGCGAGAGGAATGTGGAGAGCTCGGGGGTCCTTGGTGTGCTCAGTGATGATATGCAGGGTAATGAACTTCCAGACTTTATGCATCAGAAGCGTGACGCTCTGCATCGTCTTGACTGTCAGTGATTTTTGCCCCATATTGGTGAGATGAGGCCCTCTGTAATCTCCTTGCATCCACTCCATACCAGCTTTTGAGGCTCACTCTGCTGACTTAAAGCCTGCATTTCATTTGTCAGCCTAATGGTGAAATTTGTAAGGAGTTTAAATTCATGCATCTCCTGGAGGTGTCATGTGGAGTTGTCAGCGGTGTCACCGGGGAAAGAAGTGCTTTTGCTGCTTAGTGTGAAAAGTAATCACTTTAAACTTGGACAAGTTAGAGCGGCTTAATGGAGGCATAGCATTCAGTGAGGCTGTGAATATTTCAGTATACTGTATATAAATGATACTTTTAATATATTGTACATCAAATACGCTGGAATGCATGCTTTAAATTGCACATTCATTTTAGATATGTAAATTAATTTTCCGACACTTAAAGGATAGTTCTATATTATTAAAACTTTTTTTAAAAATTTTAGTTTTGGCCTTTATTTCTATTGGTTATGATAACATTGTTGTAGCAATGCTCCAGATCTCGGCTATTATTCTGATGAGAACAATGCCCTTTTTAGCAATGCCCCTGGCTCGCTACATTCCTAGATCTCTACTACATTATTAGAATTATGAAAAGGAATGATGGTCCAATCTGTTGAAATAAGACCCAAATTATAAAGATCCATATATACGCTTCAAATAAAAGCAGACACACTGAAACAAAAAGGTATAGTAGGTACATGGATGGACGCACACACGCACACACACACACACACACACACACACACACACACACACACACACACACACACACACACACACACACACACACTTACTGTAGAGGCACTTTTTTCTTAGCTTGCAGTGAAGAGAAGCCGGAGCCTCTCATCACACATGAATAATTAAAACCGAAAGAACGCCTTTGCTTTTTTGCAGGGTCAGCGCACAATCAGTAGGAAAGGTTGAGAGCGGGGACACTGTTTTGAAGGGGGCAGGGAATGAAAACAAGCTGGTGCCGCGACGTGCACAGATGAAAGGGAGGTGTGGTGTTGAGATTGGGTGACGAAGGGGGAGGGGGTGGAACATTGGATGAGGGCTAAGAATGAGTTGAACTGGATTTAGAGAGGGCGGATTGATCTTCTGAGTTATTACAAAAAAGGATTGATATCTTGGTTTGCGTGATTGGACCGAGAAATCGATCATGACTGTGAGGGCGTTTGAAAAGACTTTGGATTTCTGCTATAGCATTACCACTTTGTCTTTGTTCTGTCTCGGAGATGCTGTGTCAGACTCTCTGTCAGATTACAGACCCAGTGCGACATCTCTCCATTTGAAAGCAGTAATGTTTACATACCTCTTTACATGAAGAGGGTTGTAAAGATTGTGGGGAGGGGTATTTGTGAGTGAAGCCTGCATGCAAATGGAAATATGATAATGCAGTAAATGACAGTGTGCGCATGCATGTGCATGTTTGATTGCCAGTGTTTCCAATGTGTTGTCACTTTGGCTGCTAAGCAGCATCCCGTGTGTTGCAGGAGATTAAACTCCATATTAGCTTTGATGCAATTTTAGGTTGTGTAAGTAGAAGAATGATACATGGTCCTTAAATGTGGCAGTGATTTATATACCAGTATGGGTGCAGAAACCACAAGTCATTTAACTACTTCTTAACTGTGATATAATAGCATCAAAGCTCCTATGCAGTTTATGTCCTAAATTTCTAACGTAACCTGTAAACCCTAAAAATAATGTAGTAGAAACATTGCTGTTGTAGGTAGTAAGATAGTTAGCCCGGCATGCTAATGGTTGCAGCTAGAGTTAGAGCCGACAAACACAATGTTTAATCCATTCCTTACAATTTTGCTCTTGTATGTTAGGTGTGGGAAAGGTAAAAAAATACCCTCTAAACTCTTTGGAAGTATAGCTCTTAACTACAGCCCTATTCACACTGCTTCTTGTCGGTTGACAAATCCAAAGCTTGACAGGCCTGCCATGCCTAGTTACGGTTGCTAAGTTATGATTGGACAATCGCTGTGTGTGGGCAGGGTTTAGCCAGCAGTTGATTCACAAGGGATAAAAGCAAAGATTAGAAAAGCTTTCATATTAATTATTTCATGACCCCTAAAGTGATACCTTACCTGGCCCCCAGGTTTGGAAATACTTATTTAGCCCATGCATAAAATAATCTTTTCGTCACAACAAACCTCAGTGTTTTTCTATAGGATTATATGAAAATCCTTGATTATACTGTGTGTACTGTGATGATTACCTACTAGCCTTTGAGCGAAAGATGAACTTTTTGCCTTAGTTTCAATTACTAAATCGTCCTTTCTCAACAGACAAACAGACTTTTGCATGACCTCAGATTGGTACCAGACCATGTGTCCATTCTGCCCACTCTAATCATCAATCTGCAGCCTGGTTCACCAGCCGCTGGCACCTGTCAGGATGAAAGACATGGATTAGAGACAGAGAAAGAGATTGTGAAAAGGTTGGGCATACAATGCTAGCATCACGTGTCCTGTTGCTAGGGAGGCTGTGTGTGTGTGTGTGTGTGTGTGTGTGTGTGTGTGACTGTATGTGATGTAAGTCCAACACCGCTGTCAGGCCTAGCTGCAGGCACAATAGGATGATATCCAGATTTGTGTGTGTGTGTGTGTGTGTGTGTGTGTGTGTGTGTGTGTGTGTGTGTGTGTGTGTGTGTGTGTGTGTGTGTGTGTGTCTGATATGTGGCTTATATGATTGTGTGTGATGTATAAGATAGCTTGTGCCTCTTCTGCAACGTTGTTTTGGAAAAGACTATCACTACGCATCATGCTCACCCATAGAATCAGAAACAGCCTTACACACACACACAAGTCCATGTGCACACCGCTTATGCTTATCCCTCCCTATTTCATGTCTAAATATAGATATTTCTCTCAATGATCTCTCTACATCTCAAAGCAGCAGGCTGTAAGAAAGGCGTGTGCATGGGGTTAACTACAGCCCATCCTCTGAAGAGCTCTCTCTTTCTCACCCCCCCACCCTCACCCGTACATAGACACACACACACACACACACCCTTGGAGCAGCTCATTCAGGGTGCAGATGGCAGCTAGTGTGTGTGAGACAAGAGACCCTGTCTCGCTCAGTTGGTTAACAGGGGATCGGGCTCATTGACATGCAGGCAGCGCTTCTCCTCCAGTCCAGCAGAGTAAGCTTCACTCTGGAATGAGCTGGGATACAGTTAGCTCACAAGCTATGATGACCATATGTTCATTACACCCTGACTTCATATCACCCCCGTTGTCCTTGGAGGAGATAATATTAGGCTTACAATTAACATACCACAGTCGAAGTGTAACAGTCCTTGTAGTAGTTGAGTGGTGATGTTTAATGAAGACAGAGTGAGTGAGCTAGCTCCTGTGCTAATAGGCTTTGAATATAATATATAGTGAAATCCTTCTTGATTTTAGCTAGAGATGGTCCAATACCATTTTTTGCTTCCCGATACTGATTCCGATATCTGAACTTGCATATCGGCCGATACTGAGTACCGATCCGATACCAGTGCGTCATATATTTTATTATGTTTTAACAACTGTATACTACTATCCCTGTATGGATGTGATATGATTTCTATCTTTGTTGCCGGTCTGGCTCAGGTTAAACTCTTTGTGAAACATGAACAAACACAAACAATGAATGCCACAGAACTTTCTGTTATCATGCAGTTTGACAGTCAGTTATAACGGAAAAAGAACATAAATAAACTACTTAACGTAGATTTTCTTTAGGGCTTTATTACGTGGTATCGGATCGGTGCATAAACTCAAGTACTTCCCGATACCGATACCAGCGTTTTAGGCAGTATCGGAGCATCTCTAATTTTAGCTTCTTCATGATTTAGATATCTGTGTTTATGCATTAAATTTTGTTTTCCAACCAATTATTCTGTTGTATTACATGTCCACTCTGCTCCCCATTCACTTACTGTTTATTTCCATCCATCCTTTACAAACTTCCTTATGTCCATTCAGGCATCCGCACAGTAATTATGCAAGAGCATGAGGTTATGAAATCAAAATTAGATCAAGAATCACATCAAGGAAGGTGTAATTGAATTTGTTTTATAATTATCAATAAATAATCACATTATCAATTCCATAAAAAGAGCACATTTGCGTAAATTGTATTTGTCAGATAATATAAAGCATATGCCTCCATTCCCCTAAACTCAAACTCTAAATTAAAAAGTATGAACAACACGTGACATTATGATGAACATGGTATTAGTTATGTTTTCCCTTTTGTGTCAAAGCAAACTATCAAAGCAGTCCACTTCTCTGACTATGACCTAGTCTCCAGAGACTGAAAATGTAGAGCTTAACAGTTCATTCTTGACCTTGGTCACAGCTGTTGACACAACAATCTTAACTCAAGTTCCACTTACTCTCTTGTTTCGGAGCTTTCAACGTGTGATGTTATTCTATGTGTTTCTGGACGACATTGGGTGCAGGTGTAAGCCACAATATACAGTATATGCATTATAAACAAACAGTAGTTCTTAGTAGAATAAATTCATTTTGGTTTTGGTCTTTCCATGGGATTTATTGCTAAATATTGAAAACCTAACGTAACACCAGCATCGTGCATCCAATGCAATAACAAGTACAATGTACAGGAATCTGATCAAAGCATTCCAGACTGATTCATTATAGGACAGGGACAGCTGCAAAAATGCAAGTAGGTGATGTCCTCATTATGGACTCACTACAGTATAACAGTGAGCTAGTTAGCGCTGCAGGTAAAGAGAAGGTCATTGTGATGTGATTCCAGTCTGTTTGAGTCTAACAAGCAGACAGGATCATCCAGTGGGATTAGTACAGTCCAGCAATCTCCTAAACATGTGCAGTGTGATCATGAGTGGTTCAGAGAAATGGGCTGATTAAAGGTACCAATCAGTAATTGGACTAGAAGAGAGTAGTAAAGAGAGTTTGTTGTTTTGTCCATTTTTTACTTTCAAATAAATTCTCTTCAGTTAAACATTGTCTTTTGCCCCCATTGTGTTGTGATTTATGAGGCGTGTCGAAACAAAGCACACACAATAAAACACAAACCCTCCCTCACACTTACTGCCCAATTAGTCTGGCCATTCATGTTCACATCTTTTTTTATTGCCTCACACTGCCATGTTAATTAATAAAATTGTCATCCCTCATAAATTAAGATTCTAAGTTCTGGACTCTGTGTTTGTGTTGCTGAATGTGTGCGCGCCTAATCGGTGCCTCTGCAACTGAAGCAGTACGAGTAGCATGTGTGTCAGAAATAGCCAAGCTTTAACAAAGTACCATCTATCACTCTGCTCAGCCAGGCTTCAATAATAATTGGGTTAGAATAAATGGGCCATGATTTTAGAGCAGAGAGGAAAAAAGAGAAGAGATTGCCAGCCAAAACAAAGCCAGAGACAATTCAATAACCAGGCCCCACCCAGAGAGGCAAGAAGCAGAACGGCGAGGCAGAGGCTGCAGACACAAAGCGGATTGATGTCCTGCCCCTGAACAGGGCCAGTTCTGAATAAAGATATATCTGTTGCTGCAGCCCTGAGGCAGTGAGACAGAGTGACACAGCAGAACTCTGCAGCATTTCATCAGATAATATACGCTGGAATGCAGGAAAGATAACATTTTGTCATGGGAAAAAGGTAGATACTGATAGTTTAGAATACAATATAGAGACGATAAATAAATGGTGAATGCAAGACAAGGTCCATTTCATTGTATGAAATGTATAAAATGTATCTTAAATCTTATCTTAAACTTTGACCTGTAAGAACATTTCTCTGTCGCTATTATGAGCCATTACTGGTGCTACCCAGAGTGGTGCAAATAATTAAAACTCATTGTGACATTGTTGAAACTATGCATGTAGGTGAGCTAAACACAAGACACAAGTTGGAGTTAACTTGAAGCAGACTGTGAAAACAGTATTGAAGAACAAATTATAGTGATTACAAATCAAAAAACAGTGAGATACAATAAATTACTTCGACCAAATGTGTTTTAAAAATGAATTAAGGCTAGTACTGTGAGAAAGAGTCAGATTAGTTACGTTGCCACTCATGCCAGGAATAAACAAAGTTTCATCAGTAAAAGATCAACAACAAGTCCCCATAAGAAGTACAACACAGTAATTCATATATTAAACATGCAGTGTTAGAGGCCACTATAGTAAAAACACACATTAGTATCAGACAGCAAGATAATGGCTAGCAGTAAACTAATAGCAGAAAAAGGGTTAGGGCAATATTTGTTTGGTCACAGATCTAACAAAATATTATATATTATATGTATATGATGTAATAATGTCAGTTAAACTTAAACTGCCACAGGACTTTGTCAAGTAGCGGTTGCTAGTAACAGAATGTTTATCTAAAAAAAACTGCCAGTGACAAAACAGAAAAATATAATCTAGATGCTAATGTTGTTATGTTGAATGTTGGCATTGAGATTGTCCTGTAATGGTACTATGAATGTATTATCAATAATATTTACAGGAGGGAGAAAAAACATGAATACATGAGTGGAAAAACAAAATGTTTCCATACAGGGCATGAGGGCTCACTGAATGGTTTGATCATTTTGGAAATTATGTGAATCCTGCTATGGCTTATGGGAGATTTTGGACGGACACGTTAGACAGCACTCTCAACCACCATAATCAAAATACCAAATGAAGGAATATGTTTCAGAAGAATGGTGTTTTATCTATCCAGTAGTCCCAGAGACTTATATAAGCTATGTCAAGAAGTACTAGTAGTAGTTCTGGTGGTTTTTATATACATATTTATATTTATATACAAATACGTATATTAGTGAAGCCTATATTATATATAACGGATGCCACATTATCTGTTATCTAAATTTGTTCAATTTGGCTGAAACGTATTTCGTGATGGAAAGCAGAGGCTCTAAAGCAGAGAACAACTTTTGCAATGAGGGCAGTAAATCCTCAATTTCATGTAGGAGGACAGGGAAAATGGAAGCAGGGCAGACAGGAGGAGAGAGACTTTAGATTAGGGTAAAGGGCTCAAGAAGTAAGTTCCACAGGGTCCAGACAGAAACACAGGGAACAAGTGTGTCCAGGGTGCCATTGGGCATCACAGCGGCACACATACCCACGCCCATGTGCAAACATACATTCACACTCTCGTGACAATATGCTTCACCCACTCATCCCCTGCCAGCGTTTGAATGACAAGGTGGCAGCCAATCGCTGTGTGAATCCTTTGGCAGACACACTCTTGCTCACATAAACACACCGACAGATAATGTATGCAAGGATGGAGACAGATAGAGACAAAGTCTGTATTACTGCAGATCATTCTCCAAAACAACAAAGGCGGATTCCACCTTCCTCCAGTGGGCTTGCATCGGGAAACAGATTAACACTCCTCCTTTTTCAGAATTTTTTATTGCGTGAAACAGAGTAGTGGCACAGATACAGCGCAGCAATGTGTTGCATTGCCTAAAGTGGGGGTTTTGAAGTCACAGATAATCTGCTTTTGAAACAATGAGATAGTGTTGTTTTTCATTCGGCTTAGTTAAGCCATGTTCCAAATGAGGAGTGTGGATCAAACGTTTTTGTGTTGAATCCCAAAATTGCACAGCTCTTTAAAGTCACAACAGCTGCAAATTCTCCATCTATTGTCCTGACTTCTTTTGGAGATGATGAAATTTAGCATTTTGGACAAAAATAATCCTCATGAAGTACTGATCTCAAACATCAATGGATGAAGTACCCAGGCTCTTTTTTTAAACAGCTGGGCCATGTATTTCAGCTAAATCTGCACATTGGTAGTCTCTGGTACAGAAAACTGCCAAGTATAAAGAACAATAGGTGATTCCACAGCAACTGAATGAGTTTCAGTGGCATGATCCTAGCCTACGATTAGCCATAATCAACCTACACATCTCTCTTATTACGCTTTTGGACAGTCTTTCCTTAAAGGCATTTCTATGTACAAAAACCAACGAAAGAGAGAGCTTGAAAGAGACGTTCAAATCCTGCATACTTTCTATCCTGCACACACCTGGTTAATCTCTGCATAGTGGGCATGATCGTTGAAAAGGTTGGACGCACGCCCCTGGTTCTACTGTGGAAAGGTGTGGGAGGAGGGAGTTTAGATGCGGTTAGATGATGCAATATGCATTGTGTTTGAAGCATACTGAGGCTTACTTAGCCTTAATGTCAGTGATGTTTCCATTACCCGAGTCCTTTCAGTTCGCCTGATTGATTTGTAACTCATCTAACATTATGTTTATATTTAAATCATAAATTTTAAGTTTAATCCAGTAATACACTCCTGAACTGAACTCTTGAACCTGGAATGTAAACATAGCTTGAAAAAACACACTTAATGCAACAATGTAGTATGTATATTTAATTCCCTCTTTGAATGTGCTCACCAGTAAAAGAGAATTATTTATTAGGTCAATTTAGTCAAATCCATATCTTGCATGTAAGTAATGGACAGCTTTTTATTACTTTTATTATTATCATTAGCAAGGATGTGATGCATGAAGCTCACTGGCGCTGTTATTTAGATTTATGCAGAACATCAATTCTGATCCTTTTGTTCTCCTGCCTTTATTTGTATGGTAATGTTTGAGAAAGAGGCGTGAAGCTGAATGACATTTCTGTATTACACCGAATATAAGCCATGCTGTGTAGAATACCAACGAATGTATTAGGATGTGAGGGCAGAAAAGGATGAAGCACAATGTTTTGGAACAGACATTGAAATTAGATGTTTCTCATTGAAATGTTGGTAAGGAATCAAGACACAAACAACATTTAAAGTGATCTGTACATGGACAAATGTTCAGGTTTTAGTGTAAACCCTGTAGAGCAGAGGAGAGGTTGTGGGGGTAAAAAGGGAAGAAAAACTGAAAGAGGCAGAGAACACAGAGTCCTGAGCACACAAATTCATGTTTGCTAATGGAAACAGGCTGCTTCACGGCCCTGCTACATTCAAAAGAGCTCCGGACTGTCGACCATGCTTTAATCTTCAGCAGGTGCACAAACAGAAAATGGACATGAGGAAGGGGGGAAAACAAAGGTTAAGTGGAAAGAATGCTTTACAAAATGGTAACCATAGCAACTTGCTCCAGGTATAAAGTGACTATTACATAATACAGCTAATTTGGCAACCAGTCAATCACACAGTTTCATTAACGAGCAGTTTAGGTTTTTCAATGTAATTGAACAGAGCCATTTATGATAACTCTGACATTCAGTCATTCTGGATTTTTTGTTTTTGTTTTTTACCTTTGAGTCACGTTGGGCCATCTCACCCGTACAGCACAGTGTCATTGTCATTTTGATGAGCATTACATTTATCATAATTGCTGAAACAAAGCCTGCCTACTTTTGCATGTTGCAAGTCTTATCTCTTTAGTTATTAAAGGTTTAACATACCATGTTTGGACGCAATAATGCCGTTGTGAAGCTTACAATGTTTGATTTTTGTTTTTGTGTGTTGGTTGGTTTGTTTGTCAGCAGGATTATGAAAAAACGAATGGCCCAATTTTAATGAAACTTGGTTTTAAGGGTGTAGCATGTGCAAAGGGAGAAACCCTTGAACTTTGGAGCGGATGCGTATAATGGAGTGGATACACAAATGGGCATTAGTAACCAGTGGCATGGTGTGACTTTTCCGCTCGGTGGGGCTATGGCTTTGTAGCTAGCTCTGTGTATTTTGGCCATCTTCGTTATGTTTGCAGCTACGACGCGGGATGCCACAGACAGAAACTCAGCAGCACCGTTTAGATGGTGAGTTTCATTTTTTGTTTGTGATTGATTATCAAATTATATTTATAGCATTAGTGTTACACAGCATCACCCTCAGTTTGTCAGGCAAGTTTAATAGTGGTCGCAACATAAGTTTTACACCCGCAAGGGTCAATAACAACATTTGCATGTCTGTGTGTGTACTCTAAATGCTTGCATGTTTCTGTAGATTAATATGTTTGCAGTGTGAATAGCCTCTGGCATCTCTTTCAGTAAACAGAGTAGTGGACGAGAGATGAGGACGGCACATTGGCCACAGCTGAGTTCTGGCACTGATGACACAACAAGTAATCAAAGAGACATGAAGAAGAGGAGACATTCTCAGATTTGTGATAAGAAGGAACTAACGAAGGATGGAAGGAGGGTAGTCTTTGGGTTTTTTTTACAGCACTGTACTGATTGGGTCTATCCCACTATGATGCCAACTGTCGTGGCTGACAGGCATCAGCATGATGTCTTACTAGACAGCTCTCAGGCTGGATGTGAGTGTGTGTTTGATGTGAGTGTGTGTTTGGGTTCCTAGAGTTCCTGTGTTACCGTATTGGCAAAATGGAGCAAATAAGAACTCAGACTATTCATCTTGAGGCAGCTAATGGAGTGTGAGAAAGCAGTCCAGCAGCTCCCATTTCCCTCCTGTAAACTGCAAGCCTGGTCACTGTATGGCACCGTAGCTTCTTTAGACAAGCTGAGCCGGTGCAGTTTGGAGTCCATCATGCAAGGATGACATGTATTACTCGCTCTCACTCACATGTGTTGGGCGCTGAATGATGCAGAAGGTGTTAAAAGCCTTTGGAATGAGCTAAGGAGCTACACATGCCTCTATGGTCCTGCAGCTGTGCATGTCTATACTGTAGGTTCACACAGAGAGGTGTGGCCCTACACACTGAGCATTTCTGACTGTCAGGTAACAAATCATGTTGACATTTCAGCAGACTGAGTGTTTTATGGCATCACCTATGTGATATTAACAGGCATAAAAATAGACCACTGGAAGTGCAGGTTATTTACAGCAGCTAGGCAGTGTAAGCAAAGCTGTCTGGGAGAAATGCAATTCGATATTGCAGTAGAAGTAGAACAGTATTCTGTATTCCATACTGGTGCTTCACAAAAGAAAAGGAAAAACAGCTAGACCTTTCAGCCAGATCCATTATACCCTTGTTACCCAGTGGTGCTGCAGTCAAGCCTGACCCCTCTAGTAGAGAATATTCAAATTAAATTTTAAAAAAGGTCTATTTTTCAAAATTACTTCCCTATAGGCTACAATATAAAATGGAAACTAAATGAATAGAAAGTATGTCACTAGCTGAGAGTGGAGGTGCGGACTCAGGTGAGCAATGGAATGACTCAGGAGAGGCTCCCATGAGTCCCTGATTGAAGACATCCATGAATCATCACTTCAAGCTGAAGTTTCTGTGTGTGCGTGCATGTGTGCGTGCATGCATGCATTAATTTTATTTATTTTTTTCTGTTTATTTGAATAGGGACAGATACAAAAAACATAGATTATTACACAAAGAACAATCCGATGCCTGTATCACAGTGTTTATAGCCATGGCTAATTCGCAACACCTGTCCCTAGAAGGGCTTTTAACAGTTAAAATAATAGTCAAATTTTTACAGTGAGTACAATAAAAACTCCAAAAACCAGTTAGTAGCAATACAAATAAGTGTAGTAAATAAACACATTCACTCGAGCTCACACAGATGCACACCTCGCATACACACAGCTATACATTTCATATGGCATGATCACACTGCTGCTGCTGTATGAACCATGCTTTTGATAGTTTTTTAAAGGTGGACATTTTAGTTAGAGTCTTTATATTTGTAGGAAGCCAGTTCCACAGATTGGCTCCTTTCACAGAAAAAACATTTTGGGAAAAAGATGTTTTACAAAATGGAACTTTACAGTCTCCACATACAGCAGCTCTTGTGGATCTGGAGGATTCCAGCCTGTTCACAAATTTACAAAGTGGCTCAGGTGCAAGTCCAGTCAAACATTTAAAAAACAACTTTATGTATTTAAGATTAACAAAATTAACAAAGTTTAAGATTTTATGTTCATTTAAAATGTAACAGTGATGGAATCGAATGGGCTTTTTATCTAAAATTTTTAGGGCACGGTTATAAAGCCTCTCAATAGGCTTTAAGGTAGTTTGGCTAGCCTGGGACCAAACAGTGGTGCAGTACGACAGGTGGGACAGGATCATAGTGTTCAGAAAGACATGAGCACATTCAAATGTTGCTGCTGATCAACCTGAAACAGTTCATACTGGCCTTCATTTTTCTTGAGATGTTTTTAATATGACTTTTAATATTTAGATGAGAATCTAAAATCACTCCTAAATATTTTTCTTCTTCTACCTGATTGATGAGTTCACCATTCATTTTAATGTTAAGATCATTTATTATCCGCTTTCTTGTCATAGAAAAACACATAGATTTAGTTTTCCTCAGATTAAGTGTTAAACATGATTTGTTTAGCCAATCAAACACTTTCTCAAGACTTTTAGTCAATGTACTGCTGATAACAACAGGGCTTTTGCCGGACACATAAACCACAGTGTCATCGGCATATATCTGAATGCCAACTTCAGGACATACTTCAGGCAGCTTGTTCACATACAGGCTGAAGAGAACAGGCCCCAGTATGGTTCTACGCGGTATTCCGGTCTTAATTTCACATGGGGCAGATTTTGCATGATCAATAACTACACATTGTTCTCGACCCTGTAAGTATGACTCAAACCATGATAATGCCTGGTGTGATGTATTATAAGATGATAGTTTTGAGATAAGACGGCTCTGATTTACAGTGTCGAGTGCCCTCTTTAAGTCCAGGAATACTGCACCCACGATGTTTCCTTTATCAAGAGGCTGCACAATATTTTCCAATAATGCGCAGATGGCTGTTTCAGTGGAATGGTTCTGTCTGAAACCATACTGTTGAGGGTTATATGTACTGATGTATTTCTAAATATTGAGTTAGTTGTTCTGAAACAATTTTTTCTAGTATTTTTGACATTACCGGAACTAGACTTATTGGTCGATAGTTACTAATGTCTGTGGTATTCCCGGACTTAAAGATGGGTTTTACCAGTGACGTTTTCCAAGCATCTGGAAATATTCCAGTTTTAATAGAGACATTTATAATGTGGGTCAAAGGTTGAATGATAACTTGTGCATATTTTTTGAGGAAAGTTGCGTCTATGTTATAGTTATCTTTGGATAAATTGGTATTCAGGTCTGAAATAGCTTTCAATACCACTGCCTGATTCACTTCTCTAATTTTAAAGGAATTCTCATTCTCTGATGACAATATGTTTAAGTTGCTACTATTAGGCTTGCCATCTAAAAACTTAGAAGCAAGATCTTTGAATCTGAATTTTTTTGAAAAAATTGATTAAAGGCATTAGCAACTTGAACAGGGTCTGATATGTCCTTTCCTTCACATTTTAGTTCATATGAATTATTTAGTTCAATTCTCATCATTTAGTCCTTCCTGACATCCTGCGTCACCAGTTGTCCCCCAACCTGTTGTTTTATGTCACTTGAGAGGCCGAAGTGGAACATGTACTTTGGGACATCGGGCAGGAGAGAGGGGAAACTGGTTGGCTGATTGGAGACGTCAGTCCTAAGGGAACGCTCTCAGCCTTTTGACCGAAAAAAATGACTGACAGTTAGTATTTGCTCAGCTGGCAGACATGGGCACCCAGAGGTGGGTGTGTGGAGTGGGCCAGATTGGCAAAAAAATTGTCAGAATGGGGACAACAAACAAGGTCATGCAAACTGTGTCACCATCAAAAGTATAAAGGGGCAAAGGGGCTTTTGAGGTGATTGTAGACATGCAGATTTTAAGAGTGATAAAAGAAAAGAGTAATATGCTGCTCAGAAAATATTAATAGACTCAGAGAGTCAGTGCAGAATATTACACATACTGCATTTTACTCTTCATTTTCTAAACAAAAGTAATCCCCAGATCACTCCCCTCTGTGTAAAGTATAAAAAGAAGTAGGAACTCACTATCATTGTATCTGGCAATGTCCCTTGATATCCAGGTCCTGGAAAATTATTGCCATGGTGCTAAGCTAAATTTTCCACAAAACAGTAAAAATGGAAGCAGGCTTGTTTCTCCTGAAAACCTACATGGCACTTCTCCATCTGCTGGACAGCTGACTTTAATGGGTAAACTTCTGCTTCTAGTGAGGCAATGCATTCTGGTCCACTGGATCGAGGAGAATACATCACTCAGTCACCCAGTGGTACAGAGAAACATTTAAGGGTTTTCTATGGAACACCTCAGTGCTACATTAAAGGGTAATGACAACCTTCCCTCCCGGCTGGTGCCGTCCCTGAGTTTCGGCTTTTCAAAATAAAAGCTTGCGTCTGGTCCGCTATGTGTTTGTACTTTGGTGTGTTGGATGTTTGTGAACTAAACAGTACGGCAATCATGCTAATGAATACAATAACTTTTTCAGCAGATGTCTTACTTACAACACGTTGGAGTTAGCAAAGCAGTTTTGTGTTTATATGTGCGAACGGGATTTATTCAGATTGATAAATCCCACGGTAAATTGGCTGGTTTACTAAACAGGGCCTCAGTGCTACATTAAAGGGTAATGACAACCTTCTTTCTAATATTTGGCAACCCTTCCTTGATTATCTCCCTGGTGATCTTGTTAACCTAGGGCGCCCGTGCTTTGTTTTCACAAAAAAGTCATATACACTGGTTTTCCTTTTCTTTTAGTATTGTACTTACATATACAATATTGTATATATTATTATTTATATGTATGTTAATGCAACCTATGTACGTTAACTAATTAGTGGGAATGCTGATTCAGCAGCATTCCAACTATTGTTATTCTGTTCGGCCATTTTTATTATTCCGTACGTTTTTTGGCTCTCCATAACTTCTGCATACGTTCAGCTATTAAAACCATTCAACTTTTAAAATGTTCAGCTCTTTCAGCTAATGATGGGACTTCTTCAACTTTTTTTCTACTATTTATACTTTTTTAAATATTAAGCTTTTTAACACTTTTTTTTAACATTGAAGTCAATGAGAGCGTGCTTCAAATCCTTCAAATCTTCTTCCGCTCCCAAAAGACCTTTGTACTTTCACCTACAGACACCAAACAAACTTTAGCTTCAGGTATTAGGCTATATCTTTTCAGTTTGATATCTTTTACAGTTTTTGTGAAAAAGCTGTTTAAGTTTAGTGATTATTTCAGGATTTTTTGTTTAATATGAACATAACAGAACATCTCACACACACACCAACACACACACAGACCCACACTCACTCAGATACACACATGCACGCACACACACGCACACACACATATATGCAGACACACACACAGACACACACAGACACAGACACACACACACACACACACAGACACACATACACACAAAAACACACACACATACGCACACACACAGACACACACACACACACACACACACAAAGACACACACACACACACACAGACAGACACAAAGACACACACACACACACACACAGACACACATACACACAAAAACACACACACATACGCACACACACAGACACACACACACACACACACACACAGCCAAACATAGCCACACATACAGACACACACACATACACACACACACACACACACACACACACACACACACACAGAGACACACACACACACACACGCACACACACAACACACATATGCAGACACACATACATACACACACACACACACACACACACACGTGCAAACACACATACACACACGCACACATACACACACACATGCGCACACACACACACACACACACACACACACACACACACACACACACACACAGAGAGAGACACACACACACACACACACACACACACACACACACGCACACACACGCACACACAGACACACACACACACACACACACACACACACACACACACACACACACACACACACACACACAGACACACACACTGGGTCTCACTCATTAGCATCAGCAGGTGTGGTAATTACAGATCAAAGAAAGGCTTTATTAGAGCTGAACGATAACCTGCCGTCTATTGGGAGCTGATAGCACAGTGGATATGACACATACCTTTGGCGTGGGAGACCTGGGCTCAAATCCCACTGTCATACATCAATCAATGTGTCCCTGAGGACAACACTTAACTACGGTGGCCGACAGGGGCGAACGCCCTGCAACTTCAGAAAACACACCCAAATAGACAAAACACAAGCAAATTCAGAAAAGAACTTAATTTATTTGACAACACATGTGCAGCATTCAGCAAACGCGCTGCAAATACACACAACACAACCAAATACATAAACGCACTGCAAATACACACAACACAACCAAATACATAAATGCGCTGCAAATACACACAACACAACAGCAAAGCAGTTTTGTGTTTATATGTGCGAACGGGATTTATTCAGATTGATAAATCCCACGGTAAATTGGCTGGTTTACTAAACAGGGAGGGACTATAAATCCTGTCTGTTTTTTATATTTCAAGAGCGACTTGCTCCACAATATGAATACAGATTGATCACTTATTTTGTTGGTAACCATTGTTGTATAATCACAATATTACACTTGAGGAGGCCTATACTTCAGTAATGCACCTTTCGGACCTCGAAATTAAACCCTCTCATGTAATATGGCTTAAACAAACGTCACCGTTAAACGCTGATGCAGTTTTAAATGTTTTATCACCACGAGTTTACAGACATCTCTGCTGATTGAGTATCACCTGTGACCTGAGCCGAGACACACCCACCAAACGAGAGAAAACATATTTCAAACATAGACTTAATATTTACAGTCTATGCAGTTGCTCTCTCTCTCTCTCTCTTTCTCTCTCTCTCTCTCGCTCTCTCTCTCTCTCTCTCTCTCTCTCTCTCTCTCTCTCTCTCTCTCTCTGTCTCTCCCTCTCTCCCCGTGGGGTCGAAAATCAAGCTTTTCCACTTAGCTGCTCCCTCTAGAGGTCTGGAGAACTTCCGTTGTGTAATCTGGATGCTGCGTTCTTTTGTTGCATTTGTTTTCTGGGTTTGTGTGCTTTTCTTTTTGCATCGTTTCATATTTGCAGTGCGTTTATGTATTTGGTTGTGTTGTGTGTATTTGCAGTGCGTTTCTGTATTTGGTTGTGTTGTGTGTATTTGCAGCGTGTTTGCTGAATGCTGCACATCTGTTGTCAAATTAATGAAGTTGTTTTCTTAATTTGCTTGTGTTTTGTCTATTTGTGTGTGTTTTCTCAAGTTGCAGGGTGTTTGCCCCTGTCAACCACCGTAATAATCACTACTTCAACTTCTTACGAATTTAAGCTATTCATCCAGTTTAGCTTTAGCAATTCAGCTATTCAGCATTCCTACACATTTTCTGCAGGAAATGCATTTTCTAGTTTATTTATTCTTCTATTCTATTTTGACAATATCTGTGCTTTCTGGCTTTTTTGTGTAAAAAATGAATATGCAAAAAAGAAAATTGTGATATGGCCCATATGGAATGTGTGGACACCAAAACATTTACATTTAGATACACAGAAACATTTTAGTGTATTAAAGGGTATAAGAAACCTAGTTGTAGCTTTGACCTACGGCACTTGCCATAGTTGTGTGTGCACATATTTTTCTTGTGCAATGAGGGATTACTACGGCACTCACTTTTGATTTACCTCTAAATAAAGTTGGCTTGATAACTCTGTCTAATCTTCAAGCAATGTTATGATAACCAATAGAAATAATGGCCAAATCTATGAAACCAAAACCCAAATTGCACATTTATAATCTATGTAAAACACAGCCTAAATACCACAACACTGTAAATGAATACAAGGCTTAGCTCTGAATGTGTAAAGATAGGTATCTCCTGCTAGACATCTTCGTGCTGGAGCACAGTTGCACCTCAGCTCCAATGAATTATGCAGTTCAGGATCATCGCAAACATTTTCAGGGATTTGGGTTGCTCCTCTGTACCCTGTGTAGTAGTAGTAAACACTGCATGATTTATCAAAGGCTAGAAACAGCTTGTATGACTGCTGCAGGTTCCCGCAGAGGAGGGGAGCAACTTGCATTAAAGTATTTGGCTGCTTCTAGCTAATGCTAGATGGCATAGCCTCCGTCTGCCTGAGTGAGGTCATATCTACGAACAAGGAAGCTGTGGTGAAGTCATGTCTGGCTAGCTGGAAGAGACAGCAGTCTAAGAGAAACATGCATGTCTCCTCATCCAATGCTCCTTCGACTTGTTTCCTCTATTTTTCTGCATCTCTTTCTCTCTCTTGCTTCTCTCAACCATTGATGTGTAATATTCCCCCCATTTACCGTTCTTTACATTTACTCAGTTCTGGCCTTGTTCTGATTCACAGCTCCCAAGTGGAGGTACAGAGGTGATGTAATGCAGGTCTGCACTCATGAATGTTTGAGTAGAAATTTTACACTCTATTTCAGTCATGTGAGAGGCCAGTGCCAAGCCAGGATTGACTGAGCATTTTCATAAAGTAAGTGTGTGTTTGTGTGTGCACATGTGGTCTTGTCCTGTGCTTCCACCCCAGTGAAGAAAAAAAGTCTAAACAGTTGTGGATGTGAGAAAATGTTATAGAGTGCAAAGTAAAACAACATTTTGAACAACCTCAGACACATAAAGGCTCACATAAATTGTATTGCATAGATCATAATTTCTACAATAATTACTGCATTTGGAAGACATTAAACATATGGAGGCAGCTATAAATCTATAGTGTTTCAGGCATGTATGCAATGCAACCATTTACATTAGTTTGGATATATTAACTAATGTAATATGTTTAGTGCTGGAAGGACTAATCTGTTATTCAATTTACAAAAATTGTAATAATTGTTACATCGTTGGAGTCATTTATCAAGCAATTAATGCCAAATGTTTACTCCTCAGATGTGAGGCTTTACTGCTGCTTTTATATTGTAAATTAAATATCTTTGGGTTATGGACTGTTGGTTAGACAACACAAGACATTTGAAGTCACTCCAAAAAATTGTGGGCACAATTTTCTAAAATACTGCACAAAACTATGAATTGAGACAATGTATAATGAAAATGATTGTTAGATGCTGCCCTGTAAATGTTAATAAAGAAAGGAAAATATTAGCAGAATAAAACCTAGGAGTAGGTTACTGAGCAGAAGAAAAGCAGACAGGTTTAGAACAATTAGTATCAGTTTTAAATACAGTAAATGCTCTTTGTGTGTGATTGTATGTATGAATGTCTATGTGTGAAGTACACCTCTGGATAGAAAGAGAGAAAGAATGGGGCTCCAGTAACCCAGAGAGAGAGAGTGATGATAATAGCACAGTCTTTGCCAGATGTGTGACATCTCCCGAGGGGGAACCCATGGTGCACTGTGCTTCAGGATTAATCGTTTGAATAAAAGAAAGCATAATTAAAACCTTCCCTCATGCCCAGGCAATCAGAGAGAGAGAGGGGAGAGACAGCTTTGATGGATAACCGATTCCATCCCCCTTCCCCTTACACACCACACACATATGCAACAACATGCCTTTAGCTAAGATGACATACTGTACATAAGCACAGAGAGCACAATTGATGGCTCCTGTCTATCAAATGCAGACAGCGTCAATTTTCCCTGTGTGGCATTACAGCAGCCACAAGGCGGGATGGCAGCTGAAGTTTTAATTGTCACGTAAATAAGCTGTGCAGGAGGATTCAGTAAGAGTGGAAGGCAGTGAATGTGTCTCATATCATATATGTATAGCATATATATATATATATATATATATATATCAATCTGTTGGTCCTGTTGTTAGAACTGTTGGAGGAACATGGTCGCCCATGACTACAGTATAGGCTGCACTCAGTATGTGTTTGCAGACAATCATGGAGCACTGGCTTACTCAGATATATTGTATGGTTAATATCCTTTGTGTGTACAAGAGGTTAAAGAGTGTTTGCTCAGTGTACGGAAAAGAGGGAGTGCAAGGTGAGGAATAAAGGAACACGGTTAATGATAACTGCAACTGCCGGACTGGAATTGGTCATCTGTGGCATCTTCGCCAGGGTCTCAGTTTTTTCACTGCATTGGATTTGAAAAAAGTCAAACTTAAACAGCTTTTAAAAGCCTTAAAGGCCCTTCCTAATCTTAGCAATGGAGCCTGACATGAACAAACTATCATCTGCCAAAATTTGAATGAGACTCCGACACTGTATTTGTGATGTCAATTATTTTGATGGCCCAATCAGAATTTGATATGCATGTGCCAGGGAGACACATTGAACGTAAACATTAGTGTCCAGCTGTTTTAGAAAATGATTTAGCCACTTTTCAACTTAAAGTATATATTCCTGACCCGTTTTAAACATTCATGTCTTCAATGCCTTCTGGCTGTTTAAAAAGCTCTCAGTAATGATTTGGCAAGCTACAAACCACAATTTGATATTCATGAGTCAATTCTATAGTCCTATGTCAACATGGGAAGACCACATCCTTCTGTCCATGATGGCTGGTGTGTGTGTGTGTGTGTGTGTGTGTGTGTGTGTGTGTGTGTGTGTGTGTGTGTGTGTGTGTGTGTGTGTGTGTGTGTGTGTGTGTGTGTGTGTGTGAGAGAGAGAGAGAGAGAGAGAGAGAGAGAGCGAGAGCGAGCAGGCACTGCGTTGTTTAAATCATGGTTCGCACATGAGCACAGAGGACATTCCCATTCTGCAGTGTGTGGTTCTGCAGGGGAGGACTGTGGGGGACAGCTGCTTGCTCAGGTCATGTGAACCCAAATCTCTGTTTGGAGGGAGACCAGCTTGTCTCCAGTTGTGCCTCCTAAGGCCTTGGGAGAGCTCCCAGTCAGGCTGAGCCAGAGCAGCTCTCACTGGAGAGGCACGATGCAAGCTCCTTTTACATGCCAGTGAAAAGAAAACAAGGAAATAATAGAAAGAGGAAACACCTCGATACAGCTGGGAATATATTTCAGGTTACATCTTTGAAAGCCTGAAAGCTAATGTTAAATAGAAAATATTCAAAATATGGTTCAACTTTTTTTTTAGGCTTTCATGACAAATAGTGTTGCAACTGTATTATAATGTTGTACCAAATTGAAAAATGCAGTACATAAATCCATTGGCTGCATCACTCATCATGATCTAATGTAAAAAAAAAAAACAATACAATGAACATCAATACTGATAAATGAGATAACCCTGGCTGATGGGATTACATTTCACTGGAATCGTACCTTTCATGTGACAAACAAAATTGATTGATTGATGATAAATGAAGTCGGAATTCACCGACTGATCACCTAATGCTTAATGGATCATTGTTTCGTGATTGAATAACAGTTAAATCAGATTAAATACACCTGATTTTTCTGTGCATGCATTTATGGAGCTAACGGAAGGACCTAGTACGTTTTTATTGATACACGACCCAAACCTTTGATTTGAAGATAGTGTTTACTAATGTAAGAGGACAATGATCACTGCAGGTTACAGTAAACAAGGTCCAGGTCAAGGTACAAACGTAGATTTTAAATTCTAAATAATTGGTTCGGTGGTCTCAAAAAGGCCAATTAGAAGAGACGATCTCATGATCATACGTGCTGACGTGTTATGGTAAGTGTATTGTTTAATTTCCGGTTCGCAGGTGTTCCTCCTGTGTTGCCTACTAGCCAGAGCTTTGTTGGTAGCCGTGCATCTCTAGCTCAACCAGACACGGTTTTATTTAAAGAGAATATTTGGCTAAACCCAGTTCATTTTGTCATATTCTTGCTACGGTTAATTACCCGCTATATATCTAAACTTGCACTAGTTTGCTCAAGCACTCATAGCTTCCTTCTTCTTTTACAACTTTATCGCTAATCCCACAGTTGGTTACCTGCTACTCTTTTACCGTAGTTTTCGCTCAACGTTAGCAGTTGGCGATGGCTTCTCCCTCTTCTGCTCTCTGGCTTGGCTGTCAAATGTTTCCTCCACCCATAGGTGTTATTTACAGGGGGTGGGGGGTTACAACCCCCCCAATAATCAAAACTGGCCAGTGCAATCCCCCCAAAAACCTACAATAATTTCCTTTACATAAATAAAGACATTTTCACCATAACTTGATGCAGAGAAGGCACAAATTGTTGCAGAAAAATTCACCAGAATGCAAGATATTTAAATCTTTGACGTGTTAAAATTTTAATTTTGCTCAAAAGTGGAGCAAATGTTGCAATGTTGAACCCAAAGTTTCGCCCTTGCCTCCACCTCCTTAAGTGATAATGGCACATGTAATATTAGGCTATGTAGTTTATTTGCCGTGTTGGAAGCATGGCTCCACACCGTAGAAACTCAATCGTTAGCTGTTAGCCAGCCCCCAGTAGCCGGTGCGAGCCAGCAGGTGAGTAATGAAAACTTTTTATTTCAGAATTAGGAATACTGTGAATATTCCACTCTCTCTTAGATACACTGCCATGCAGAGTATTTATGAACAGGTAATTATGAACAGGTTACTTTGAGACAAGCCAATAGAATTGTAAGTGATGTTCATGTTCTGCACACAGAATATGAGCTGCTGCCCTTCGGTAGGAGCTTTAGTGTTCCTCACTGCAGACTAAACCGATTCAAAAACTCATTTATTCCTGTGTCTATTAAGCTTTTAAATAAACTGCAGATAAAAGCCAGAAGAGGCCCAGGTTGATGATGGTGATTTGCGTTTTTGCACTGTTGTTGTGCTTGTTATCACACACTGATATTTATTTTTTGAGTAATGTTTTTGTTTTATTTATTTAGTTTTTAATGTTTATTTATTTAAAACGATATGGACTGTGTGACATGTTGTGGTTTACACACCATTAGGGTCATATTATTGTTTGTTGTATTGTATTCGTATCATGTTGTATATGTCGTTTTTTTTATGGCTGCAGCATGGGTTAGGTGCCCAAGACAAATTTCCCACCTTGTGGGGCAATAAAGTTAATCTTAACCTTGACAACTGAAACCATAGCAGCCCACGTTTGGTTATTGGGAGCAGCTCAGCTGAACAACTGTAGCTTTCCTGTGGAATAAAATTGTATAAGAAAATTGAATATAAGCTAAATGTGCACAACCCAATGTTGTGAAATCCTCATCAGAGTATATATAGACCCTTAGTTTTTTTCTTAAAAGTAAGGAGGTACACATTGCACTTGTCCTTTGCAAATTGACTCGATCAAAGTTGTCTTCCAGACTCTTTGTGGCCTAATACTCGACTAATCTGTGCAAAGATCTGTGCCATTTTTCAAGATAACAGTGTTCTCCATAACAGCTGAAGCTGTAGTGGACAGAAATAAAATTATCTCGCATCACTGGCAGAAAATAAGGTTTAAGGCTAAATGACTTGTAAAGACAGACATTTTTTGCAGTGTGAGAACATAAATCAGCTAAAGTCAGGAGAAACTGAACTTCAGCAGGTAGAGCCCATCTGTTTGCTGCTGGTATATTGATCCCAGAATGCTATTAAGTCATTTCTTTAAGGATTCCACTGCATCAGCACCCTGAAGCTAGGATACCTTCCTCTGTTCTCGTGCAGGTCCTCATTGGTCCTACCACCCCTGTAATGATTTTTGATTTGCCTCTTCAATGACGGAATGTAACTTTGTACTCCACTACATTTATTTTTACTTTACCTTTACTACACATTGGTCACATAGAGGTGTAATATATTGATCTCTGCTAACAATGGTTGTGCTTTTATTGTATAATATGAATGCCTTCTTTTCTATTTGAATCTTATCGCCACTATTCTGTTCTTGCAGCATCCAAATACATGCATGTTAATTGTGTTATGAAATCGTGGCGGTGTTACCTTTGACTGTAAAGACAAGCTGGCATGAGAAAGCAGAGAATCATTAGCACAATCAACACTTGCTGCATGCCAAAACCCGGATGCTATGATCTCTTCCAGCTCACAAATTTACACCAGCTTCGTCAAAGAAATGAATGACACTCAGATTACAGTTGATCTCTCCTGAGCAACTGGAATTTCATGCACACATTGCAAGTGGCTCACAGCTAAGACATATTTTGGCACACATATCTTGTGTGTGTGTGTGTGTGTGTGTGTGTGTGTGTGTGTGTGTGTGTGTGTGTGTGTGTGTGTGTGTGTGTGTGTGTGTGTGTGTGTGTGTGTGTGTGTGTGTGTGTGTGTGTGTGTGTGTGTGTGTGTGTTTGTTACTGGACGGCTTGGAAGGAGGGTCTAAGACAAGATTCCTCAGTCTAATTAATGCCTCAGCAACAACAACGCCAACATACGTTTCTACATAAATTTCCCAGCAGCCCTGTTTTCATTTGAAACACTGACAAGGGAGCAGCTCAGCATGTGTGCTTGGAGACTTATGGGAAATGTGGGTGGAGTGTGTGTTTGTGTGTGTGTGTGTGTGTGTGTGTGTGTGTGTGTGTGTGTGTGTGTGTGTGTGTGTGTGTGTGTGTGTGTGTGTGTGTGTCCTGTCATAGGTCATCTTGTGCAAATGCTTTATTCTGACACATTATTGGGAGTGTTCTTGGTTCATAGCCAACAGGCACCTTGGGGTTACTGCCACCATCTGCATCATATTGGCAAGATGCACAAAGATCAGAGGTTTCAATCTAAAGTTTTTATGGCAAAGTGACAGACATAGGATGCTGGTATCTCTGTGACTTTTGATGATGAACATGTTGCAGGTTTTAACTTTTGTGTCATCTTTCTCAGCTCTTGTCTCAGCTTTCTCAAGAGCTCACATTTGTAGTTATGTTGCTGTATGTTTGTTCTGAAATGAGAGTGAGATGTGTTCACGTTTTTTGGAATATAGAAGAAAAGTCTGATAATGTTAAGTCTACTGATTATCTACTGCACTGTCTTGGGTAAGTGTTAAATGAGTAAAACCTATATGTGTCTGAGTCTCAGTAGAATACTCCCCAGGTAAATATCAAAGTATGTAGATGGGAAAAATTTAATTGTGAGTTCACTTTAAATATAAGTTATCACTGGAGAGCAGGAAGAACCTGCTTCCAGCGGAGACCCAGCAGAGTAACTGGGCTAAAGTATACTGTGTTTTAACACATTTGCTATAACAGCAAACATGTAGCCAGATTTGCCTTCAATCCCCCACCTATTTTATTTCTAAGCTTTGGTTCAAAACCCAACCATGGTATTTCGAAAAAAAACGTGCTGCATCAATAAAAGACAGTGCTGCATTGTAAAGTGTGATCTCATACCTGCCTTTGAGGCTCAGTAAAACGGCAACCACGTGATTCGCGGCATGTGGCATCACATCCACATGGTAGTGGGGGGATGGGTGAAGGAATGGGAGAGGTGGGAAGGGAGAGAACAAAAAAAACACCAAGGAAGAAGAGAGAAAGAAGATTAAAGCAGGGATGAGTTGGAGTAAGAGGGATGTAGATTATTGAGCAGGAGGGCAAGGAATTAAGAAAGGAAAAGAGGGAAAGAAGGAGAAATAGAGATACTCGCAGAAATTCAACTGAGAGACAGCACTGTGGCTGGTTCATACAGAGTCCAAAGGTAAACCACAGTGAGGTAGAGTAGATGAACAATCCAAGCAGCGGCATCATCAGTGAGTCCAACCCACATTGTGTAATCTTACACTTCCCCTGGGATTAAGAAACAACTGAATTCACCATCAAAGTAGTGATATTTCTTTGTTTCTCTTTCTCTTTGCATTTCATTACTGCTCGTCTTTTTTATAGCAGCAGCTTCCCCACTCATCTGGCAGCAAAGCAGACAAGTTAAAAGGTGGTCCTTTTATTCTGCAGCCACAAATCTTACAAGATGAGTATTATCTTCGATCCCTGTGTGCCTCTGTAATACACAGTAGTGATTCACATTCTTCTCTGTGTGTGATTGCATTTCAGTGTGGGTAGCTGTAAATTAATATATCTATACTTCTGCCTCTATGTCTCTTCCATCTTCCTAAGCACGCTGCTATCCTGTACCTCCTATATCGGTACAAGTCCAATTGGCCGGCGAACGCTCCGTGTCCGATTAAGACTTGCCAGCCACTGATTTTTATTGGTTGTGTAATGGTGCAGAACCTAAACATTTATCAGGGTCGATGGACTGTTTGTAGTACAAGCTATTAGAGAATGCAGAGGATGTGAGTGGGCATAGAAAGTTAGAGCAAGCAGTCTGTGTCAGAATGAACTGTCACATCTGGAGGGAAATTAAAGATGACACAAGCAGGAAATTGTTTATGGTTTGTTTTTGCTGCAGCATGGCCTGGCCCTGTCTGCTTTGCATTAATGACAAACTACTTTACTGGGAAAGTTGGTGCACTATGGCAAAAAGTTGTAGTATTCAGAGGGTTGTGGCTTCCAAAATGCTAGAGCCTCATAAAAGAACAATGCTGAATGTAGAGAAAATACTTATAGTTATCTGGTCTCTTTCTCAAAGTTTGAACTTCACCCTAACTAACTCTAAATTAACCTTACCTACCTGGCCAAAAGAGGATGAATACATCCGTTTTTTTGGAATTGGGTGCATTGTGTCCTCACCCAGGTGCTGGCTGTCCCACAGTGAACCTCTAGTTGACAAATCTGTGTATAATCCCCTAATGTTCTTAATCCTGGGGTCACATTAAAAAATGAATGAGAAATTAATCTGCTGTCAAGTCTGTCAGGTATATTTTGTCAGTGCCAGTGCTTATTTTCAACCAAATCCTTCTCTATGAGCCATTACGGCCCAAAAACCAACCAGACCAGCCACCCAAATCCCTCTGTACAGACTCTATCAAATGTCCTCTGTCCTTTTGTCCTTGTACTGTGAAGATTTCATTAAAGTGGAGAAGTTTAAAAACAAAACACCCAAAGCGCAGGACACAGAACGAAGGCTTGGTCTTCTGCTTCCCTGATCTGCTATAAAGCAGCAGTGGTGAGGAGGGAGAGAAACTATTGTGGCTAGAGACAGAAAATTACTTTACAGCCAGAACAGAGCGTGTGTTTACACTCCCCTGGCAGACAGAAAGTTAGAAACTTGGTCACACGGTGCAAATGCGTTACGGCTTCCTCCCCCACATGGATGCAAACATCAAGTGTGTTTTGTTTCAATGTCTGCCATATCTGCCTATGCCATACTATGCCGTGCATATGTGCTGCAGTAACCAGGCTAATTTCATTGCTTCTGGCTGAGTGGATCAAACAGACCCACATTCACTGTGTTTCTACTGTTTGCTCTCCCCCTTTCATGCAGTAATCTGTGCAAAAGGCAGAATTAAAGCAGCGTCCCTCCGAAGCCAGCTTTCTCTTTTCAGATTGGTAAAAGAGGGGAAATTGGGAGGACATGCTTGTTTTGGGGCAGAGGGATTGCAGCATTCCCTCTCAGGTGAAAGCTCTGGTTTGATCTGTCACATTTTCTGAAACACCACACAGAGCAGAGGCTGCTACAAGAAAAACAGTCCTGTGTTGGTATTTCTTCTCTTCAAAACAATATTCCTATGGTTACATTCAGGTGGGTAGTTTTAATTAAATATAAATCAATAAGAAAAATAAGTTACAAAAGAATCACAAATACACAGACACTAGACAAGAGTTTCAATTATTCTGAGTTCTCTTTTGATTGATTTGGTTGTGTTTTGGAATTTGTCCAACTGTCCTCCACCTTATTCCAGGGGAGTTGTCAGTATGATGTAAGGATGGCTGCCATGATTGTTAATAAAGGTGTCAGCACTCCAGCTCCATCACTCACTTCTGCCAGTCCGTCCTTGTCCCTCAAATAAAAACACACTCTGGTCACGATATATATCACATCTGCAATTCCAAACCACTAAATAGACTTTCTTTGTCCTTCTCATGAGAAAACATCCAAGAAACAGTTCTGACAGGTCTGCTTATCAAACCCCAAACTGCTCACCCAGTCTCCCCTGGCTCTTTTCAACCGACTCAGGCCTGGAGCTACTGAACTGTTATGTAGGTATGTAAATGATGCCATGCTTGCTACTGTAAATCATAAATAATGTTAATACAAAATGTTAATGGTTATTTTACAAGTTGAACACTTTTTTTTTTACTAATAAACACATACGTAATACAACATTAACATCATTTTGACTGGTCTCAAAAAATGTGAAGGAACTGCTGTAGTAACACACAATTTTGATGCTGCATTTTCTGCTGTTTCCGCTACTATGGCCCTGCACCAGTCAGATTTGGGCTCATAATAAATGTTCCTTAGATGATTCTGGTGAGTTTAACATTTTATACTGCAACAATAAACAAAAATTAACGCATATAGGGTTGGGATTTTACTCTGGAACAGCCTGCCTGCTGACCTATGAATATGATATTACGTTATACTCAAACTTAAGACCTTTCTTACGACATGTAAATACTAAAAATGTATATTATGTTCTGCCTTGTGTTTAAATTATATGAATTTCTATGAGTATGTGCACATTTTATGTGGAAGCGAAGCATTTAATTTAAAATGAAATAATCTTTTACTTTTTAACAATGGTACCCCCACACCACACATAACTACAAATGAATATGTGCAGCATATGATCTTTAATAATCTTTCTTTAACCTGAATGATGTGGATATATAGTTATGATGAGGTGGCCCACATTGCTCATAAAAAAGCAGTTTGTTCATGATCTAAGTGCCTTCCACTCCTACAGTATATACCCAAGGAGAAGACCTTTCCTTTGATAGGTTGTCTTTTTGTCGATGACTCACATTAAGGGGGAAATTTGTCTCTAACAATCTCTGCCTTCACCCAGAGCACCTGCAATCACATGAAATTGGAGGTGTTCCTGCAGTGTTCTGCCTTGTAGTCTTAAAATAGCTTGCATGCAGCCTTGCTGTGTTCTACTGCAGTTGTCAGGATGGGTAAGGCCAGTAGATGAATGCATAGGGCCTTGAGATTACTTGATCTTCATACAGCACGTTTGCATTTTCTTAGATGTGTAAATCTGAACCAAGTGAATCGTCATGCACATTTTAGATGCCGTCTGCTAGCCTCTATGCGGCCTGTAAGAAGAACAAGAAATGCAGACACACAGGTACAGTTTAATCTCTGCTGAGTCCGGCAACACTCACATGATGTAAATGCATGACAGCATGCATAATTGAATTGGAACATATCCCAATAATTTTGCCATTATGCTGAAATTTGAAACCAGGTTGAATGTTGCAAAAAAATATAACCACTATAGCATCACAAACGGTGTCAATTGCATTTAAACATTATGGTGTTGTATTTACACTTTTTTTGCCAAGGTTGATTTATAATGTTCCTTTCATTCTGTGATACTGTTAAGTATATTTAAAGTTTAACAGGCATTTGAGGAGTAATTGAATGCCTAAAAAACATAGAGATGAGCGGGAGAAAAAAGAGAGGGAGAAAAAGATGCACACAGGCGTGCACTGCATTGCATCAGAGCAAAATTGACAAACAGCTCTTCTTTCTTTTGTTTTTCTTTTTTTCAAGTTCATGACTTAGAGAAGTCTCAGGTCCCTGCTGAGTTAGAGATGGATGTGCAGGTGCCACCACCCTTCGATTTCTCCCAGTTTTGCAGTCATCCTGGCAGGGGAATCATGAAGAGACCAGCCCTCTCCAGATCAGCTGCAACAGTCAGCTGCATATATCTCATTTTATCTCTGTGTCTTTATTTCATTCCCACTCTTTCTCTCTGTATGGTGTTGGCATATTCGTGAGCACTTTCTCTTTTTTCCTCTCCCTATCATGTTCATTTTGACCTTCACAAGACGCACACAACCTTCCCCTCACTTCAGGCTGCTTTTTGTTACATCCTTTCTTAAATGAGAGAAGAAGGGATGGGCAGAGCTTCAGAAAGGGCAGCTCCCTCAGTATTCAGAATCATGATCAGTTTTTTGTCATTCCTGCAGAGTGCAAGGGAAGTCACAAACTAAGCTCATAGTGAGACACTGTGAATGTATAGCTCACCATAAGGGCTGAGGGCAGTGTTGGATTTGCATATAGACTAAAAGTTCCCTTAGACCACTCTGTGATTGTAGCATAAGTATTGATGTGTCCTATGGAAGCAGCATCAGTATTGCAACACATTGCAGAGTGATGAAATCCTGTACAAGGTGTGTCCTGCAGTGGGGGTTTCTTTTTTGTACAGTGTGGGTGTGGCTAACATCTTCACTGCACCAAGGCAAAACTTCCACTGGATGTATATCTGTGTGATAGGTCAGTCACACAATCTAGAGTAGCAGACACAAAGTACTGCACCTCACACGTTGCTGGTGTACATGAATCCCACTTTTATTTTTCACAGAAAAAAAAATGATGTTTTTTTTTTTTTCTGGTTTGTTTTGGTTACATTTAAACCACTATGAAAAACTGTAGCACCAGAGCAGATTCTATTGCCCATTCTTTGATAAAAATGTCAATTGTGTGCCATTTTTCAGTTTTGATCAGCTTTGATTAGGGAGAAACATTTACTTCTTATATATATATATATATATATATATATATATATATATATATATATATATATATATATATATAAAAGACTAGCACTTTGTTTATTTTTCCAGTCATTTGCAAAATAAAACAGAGAAAATTGTATATCTTATTATTTTTTTTCTTCATTTAAATCACAACAAATACATTTAAAGCAAATAAAAAAAATTGGGCTGCATTTAGCATAATCCAAGCAGGGAATCAGCCTTCATGATGATTATTATATATTTATATATTTATATGTATACATATATATCATGTTTATATACAAGTATGGCACTTGATTACACAAAAGCAAGAAAAAAACACTTCACAAATAAAAGCAGTGGGCGCTTTGGTGTGTCATAAATTAAGGAAGTCACAGACGTTAGCGTTTGCAGCAGATTCACCAGATACTGTTTTGCAAGTCAGCTATAAAGCAATGGAACGATTACATATGTTAAGGTCGGTGGTGCAACACAGGCAACATAAAAACATGAATTACGCTGATGTATTTCAACTAGGTCGAACCATAGTCAGTAAGAATTTATATATCTATGCATATATAAATCTGGATGATAGATTTGTCCTTTAACCACTGTGTATGGTGCCATTTAATTAGGTTGATGCCAAAAACAGGTGGAAAGAAAAGGTCTTAAAAACACCGTCAGGTCAGTAGCACATTTTGGATAAGGTCAGGCCCTCAAGTGTTCACCTCTTAGTGCAATTTTTGCATTTACTCTCTTCAAGTACAGCAGAACAAGCCCACAAAGAGTAAATATGTGAACACGTTAACATGATCTCCGTTTAGCATCTTACAGAGTATAAACGTTACTAAAAAGTTGCATCAGTGCAATAATAAATAAGTAAACAAACGTGTAAGCCACGCTTGCCATGAAGTTCTTAAAAGACCAACAACTCAAAAAAATCTGCCCACTCAAAGTCATGACACGAATTAGGCGTGCGGAGCTGTCCATCATGTCCATCATGTTTGTTGTTGTTTATTTTTACATGTTTTCACTCCTTCCTTTTCATGTGTTACACATAAGCAGAGTCACTGGACTGAGTGCGGCCAAAATTAGGCACACTCATCCTCGGCAAGTCCTTATTTCTGATTTCATAAATGGACTTCCGCCGAGCCTGCACACCTCGCACGGCCGTTTTGATTTTCCTCCACCCCAAATGATTGAGTTCTGCCAGGTTCAGCACCACACAAAACCCACTGACCGCGAACATGAAGACCAGGAACACTGTCTTCTCCGTGGGTCTGGAGACGTAGCACTCGACATCTTTTATGCAGGGGTAGCGATCACATTCGTACACCGACGGGACGTTGAATCCATACAAGAAATACTGACCCACCAAAAAGCCTATTTCCAGCGCGTTTCTGAAAACCACCTGGATGATGTAAAACCTGGAGATGCCCTCTTGTCGCCTCAATTTGGACTTTGTAGTTCTCATTGCCGAATTAGGGATCTCTTTGACTTCTAAACAGTCCGGCTCGGCTTCTTTGGTGGAGTTCTCTGTGTTCTGAAGTACTCCATTAATAATGGTGTTCTTTATCTTTTTGCTCTCGTCTCGCTTCAGTGAATCTTGATCCTTATCTAGTGTCAGATAGACTGTTGAGTACCGCCGCTCCTTCTGCTTGGCCGACTGATGCACCGAGTACGTGATAAAACAAAGACTCGGGGTGCACACCATGATGATTTGAAACACCCAATATCTAATGTGTGAAATGGGAAATGCCTTGTCGTAGCATGCCTGGTTGCAGCCCGGTTGTAAGGTGTTACAAACAAACATGGTCTGCTCGTCATCATAGACAGTCTCTCCAACTATTGCTACGATTAGAATCCGGAAGATGACCACCACTGTTAGTAGGATCCTAAAAAGCAAGCAAACAAACAAACAATGTGAAAATAAGTGTAGATATATGTGTGTTAACTGATACAAATGTGGTTGAGTTGTGCGCAGCGTCGGTGGCTGAAGCGCTCACAGTTCAATTCGTGTGTGTTGGATTTAGGGAGCTGTCCAGTGCTGAAACAGGATGCTCTTCAGGGATATGTGTTTTTGTACTGTGTACTTAGTGTTATGCGTGTCTCGGTGTGTCTGCTTGTGTGGCTTGTGTTCTCTGATTTAATGGCTGAAATGAAATGGCATGTAAGCAATCAGCGTCGCTTTGACTGTACCTGTGTGAGCTTCGTTAATGGAAAGAGGGGATACCGCCGACTCTGTCAATCTCTTTCTGCCACCCATGAGTGCACAACCACCACTCAAACTCACCAACAAACATCAAATGGATACGTGGATGAATGAATACATGAAATGACACATGAATTTTAGTTTGGTTAAGGCTGTTTGCAACATCATCCCATCTTCTGAAACGACAGCTGTCAACTGATTTACTAAGCTGACTCGTTTAGGAGGAGGGAAAAAAGGATATCTGTGAAACAAGACAGAAGAATCCACAACACAGACACGAAGGACTGGGCACCATGCTAAAGAAGATCCTTGAAGCACAACACAGAAACGGGGGACTGGGAACCATGCTAAAGACGATCCTGGAGGCTGCTGCGTTTCTTCGGTTCTTGGTTTTTGTTGATCATCTTACCTTCCTATCATAGTAGAGTGCTGCTGGACAGCAGCCTCCAGGAGCCTCTCTAGTATAGTCCATTCCCCCATTTCTGAGCATCCGGAGAAGACTAGAGCACAACGGCACTCTGTTCAAATCCCTCCAAAAAAGCGCGTTATTTCCCGTTCTGTCTCTCTCTGACTCTCGTTGTTTTCAGTCTCCAAATCGTCCGATTTTAGCTAAAAAATGCATCTGTCACGAGATGCTGCTGCCGTCCCCGTTTCTCTCCGTCTCTCTGCGCGCTATCTGGTTGGTTATGTGCTGAGCGCGCAGCGCCAGTGAGCGTCCTGCTGTGTGTGCCGAGCGCTCCCACGACGTTGCCACACTATTCCTTGTCATGGGAGTCTAAAGGGCTGATTACTATAAGCCCTCCTATTTTCGATCTTCAGATCAGGTTGATGGGTTGCGCGCTGCGTGTGGATGGAGGAAGGTTGGATTTAATGTCTTGCCAGCGTTAATCCGCCTTTAAGTAGTCTCCCCCCGCCCATGCGTCACATACGCGCAGACAGGTCGGTGGAGCGCAGCCAGGAGTACCACGGCTTCTGATTTTTAATATTTTAGTTCTGTACATAGCGAAGCTATTCAGTGGACAGAACGATCGTGGCCAGAGTGTTGTATAGCCTTTAATGCCTTGAGTTTGTACATGTTAGTATGGGTGGCTTTATGTGAGAAGCAAACCTCTAACCTGGCTGTATTGTTAAACTAAACTCGCGGAGCTACAGAACCACCAAACCACCAAATATGCACCATATAACAATATACATCCTTCCGGCAATGGGCTTGTGGATGTACCGTGGTCTGTGCACGAGGGTCAAGGTGACTTTCGTGTGTTTTAACTTGCCACTGTTATGCGGATAGTTGCAATAACATGTGCCTATATGCAGCAAATCACATAATTTTAACAAAATAAATGGACCCAATCTTCCAGTCTTTGAGCGGACAGCATAGCATGCCCAGAGGTATCCCTCCGCAGGCTGCTGGCCCGGCTGGTAGAGCTGTTGTTTTCACCTCGGGCAAAGATGATGCTGGACACATTGACAGAGTGAAAGTACCGTCCGAGTTGCTAATCGCTTTACAAGGCAGCCTGCCTGCCTGTCTGTCTCTCTGTCTGTGTGGAGGTTTAAAAATAGAAGCAAAATATGTGACCCCGCCCTGTATATAGCTCTGAGATTTGATCAACTTAGAGCGCTGCATTATGTGTACACTAATATTAGACTATTGTGTGGTTTGACATCCATGTCAGTTATTAATGCGATTGTCTCTTTAAACTTAAATGAGTGGCTTCACTATGTATTAACACTGCATGTAGCCTTAGAGACTCACAGCATATTATTAAGTTTCTTGATTATTATATAAAAATATATAAAATAGTGCATCAATGCGCTTTTAATCAGCAGTATTTGGTAATGTATTTATTGAACTGGAATCCGATTCAGCTTTCAGGAAGTTCTTTGGTACCTACTTAGGGATTTGTTTCACTAATTGATAACCAAGTTATTATTAATATATTATTATTGTTAGCATCATCTAAATGTATCCAGTAGGTTTACAGGTAGGCAGGGGGAGCTGAAACTTTGTGTGGTTGATTTCTCATGAGGTGGCTTATCCTCTCCGCTCACTGTAATCTTCTCTAATTCAAATCTTTAATAACCTTTACTCATCCATCACGTGACAGAAGGACAGAGCCTCGCTGCTTTCGAGACACGGAGGGGGGGAGAGAGACACAGATGGAGAGATAGAGAAAGAGAAAGACACACAGAGAGGCAGAAAGAGAGAGGGAGAGAGAGACAGATGGAGAGACAGAGAGAGACGCAGAGAGGCAAAGAGCGAGAGAGAGAGAGAGAGAGAGAGAAAATGACCACACAAATACACACACAGACGCACACAGGCGCGCGCACGCACACACACACACACACACACACACACACACACTCTCTCTCTCTCTCTCTCTCTCTCTCTCTCTCGTTCTCTCTCTCTCACACACACACTCACACACACATACACGCACACAAAAGATATGCTGTATATACAATAAATATAAATCAATCAATGTTGTCTTAATGTTCAAATGTTGGCAACATTCTTATTTTAGCAAGAGTGAAGAGAGAGAGAGAGAGAGAGAGAGAGAGAGAGAGAGAGAGAGAGAGAGAGAGAGAGCCTAAATCAAATCCTGTAAAACACCATTGAGCTTGAGATTCAAACTGCAAAGAAAGAAAGATGTTCCTGCAAGTCCCGGTTCTCGTTTATTAAAAACCTGTACATATCCACATATAAATTGCACTTGAGTGTAAACAAAGAATTTGACGACAACACACGAATTCCTGCTTTGGAGCCAGGTTGTTGGCACAGAAAGGAGGGAGGTAACAGAGGGTGAGGACGGGGGCAGTCTGGCGCTTAGAAGCACTTCCTGTGGACGATGGAGGGTCCAGCCTCGTCATACTCCTGCTTACTGATCCACATCTGCTGGAAGGTGGAGAGAGAGGCGAGGATGGAGCCACCGATCCACACAGAGTACTTCCTCTCAGGGGGGGCGATGATCTAACCACAAACACACTTGTTCATTTAGGACTCTGCTCATAGAAATGTCAGTCACATTCACTAAACAGTCTAAGTTACCTTAATCTTCATGGTGCTGGGGGCCAGAGCAGTGATCTCCTTCTGCATGCGGTCAGCGATACCAGGGTACATGGTGGTGCCGCCAGACAGCACGTTGTTGGCGTACAGATCCTTACGGATGTCAATGTCACACTTCATGATGCTGTTGTAAGTGGTTTCGTGGATGCCAGCAGATTCCATGCCTGTGCAAACACAGCGGACAAGTTAGTGGATTTTCCCCCCCGCTGTCGTAACAGGTGCTAAAATGGACAGCTCCGCCAACAGCTGCGCACTCTGTGGCACAAATGTGAACAATAAGCCCCTGCTTTAGATTACTCAGTCATGTCTATTTATCGAAACAGAAGTTGGATAAACTATGACCTCCAGTTGGTGATCATAATTAGACAGCCAACCATTTATATAAGCAATAAGCACGTCTATTTTCGGAAAACAATCCCTTCCTCCAGTGTTTATTCTGATTTAGTAACATATTTATGTTCGCCTGAAACTCTTGGCAAACAGAAAAAGGCGAGTTTAGTTTTAGCTTGTTTCAAAACAGTTTCACATTATTGCGTTTTTTTTTTATGTGCGCACAAAACAAGTGAAATTATCGTTTCATTTGTTTATAAGAACGTTGATGTAATACTTAGCTAATTCTTATACTAAAATGACTATAGTAAAGACCCCAAAGCAAAGTCACTGTTAGAAACCTTTAAATCTACAGTTTATGGGACAGTGTCACTTCAACTAAATATAAAGTCTTCGATGTCTACGCTCGCCTTTACGCACCAATGAATGAGGGCTGGAAGAGTGTCTCTGGGCAGCGGAAACGCTCGTTGCCGATGGTGATGACCTGACCGTCGGGCAACTCGTAGCTCTTCTCCAGGGATGAGGAGGAGGCGGCGGTGGCCATCTCATTCTCAAAGTCCAATGCCACGTAGCACAACTTTTCCTTAATGTCACGCACGATCTCGCGCTCAGCTGGAGAGGATCAGATTTGTTTTGTGTCAGTGAAATGTCCATCATCAAAAAAAAAAGTGAAGATAATTACATGCGCGTGATAAGTATTTCCCCTGGTTTCAATTGCTTAAACAATTTCTTAAAATGAAAAGTTTACTTTCTCCAAAACAAACTACATTATGTCCTCTTTTCTTTACCAATTGTATCGTGCAGATGGATGATTGGAACAAACTGATTCGTGTTTTTGTCTTCTGTGCATGTTTAGGGTGAGGAGTGTATCTAAATTAAAGTAATGATAATTTGGAAATACAGTACGTGATGCGTTATAGCCAACCTAAGTTAGTCAGAAATATTAATTAGTAGTCTATACTCACCGGTTGTGACAAAAGAGTATCCACGTTCAGTCAGAATCTTCATGAGGTAATCTGTGAGGTCACGACCGGCCAAATCCAAACGCATAATGGCGTGAGGAAGAGCGTAACCCTCATAGATGGGCACGTTATGGGTCACACCGTCACCGGAATCCAGGACAATACCTGATGAACATTTCATTCATATATTAACTCACTGAACAAAATTGCTTGCACACTTGAGGAATCTGTCTTACCTGTGGTACGTCCAGAGGCGTACAGGGACAGCACGGCCTGGATAGCCACGTACATTGCGGGGACATTAAAAGTCTCGAACATAATCTGGGTCATCTTCTCTCTGTTGGCCTTTGGGTTGAGGGGGGCTTCTGTCAGCAGGGTGGGGTGCTCCTCCGGGGCCACTCGCAGCTCGTTGTAGAAGGTGTGGTGCCAGATCTTCTCCATGTCGTCCCAGTTGGTGATGATGCCGTGCTCGATGGGGTACTTCAGGGTCAGGATGCCTCTTTTGCTCTGAGCCTCGTCACCGACGTAAGAGTCCTTCTGGCCCATACCAACCATGACGCCCTGATAACAGCAAGGGTCAGGAAATTTGTGATGTGGTGGAGAACTACTACTAACCACCACAAAGCATCATTACTACTACTATAAGCAGATTTAAACGGTATTTTTAGAATAATAAATGGACTGTTTTCCTAAATTATTAGTTGTAGATGCGTAATGTTCGTGCGTAATTACGCACGAACATTACTGATCTGGCCCTCCAAAGCCATAGACTAGTTTTGATGTGATGTAAACGACTTAAAGTGATAGTTATGTTTAGTGTGTGTGTGTGTGTGTGTGTGTGTGTGTGTGTGTGTGTGTGTGTGTGTGTGTGTGTGTGTGTGTGTGTGTGTGTTTACCTGGTGACGGGGGCGACCAACGATGGAAGGGAAGACGGCGCGAGGTGCGTCATCGCCGGCGAACCCAGCCTTCACCAGGCCAGAACCGTTATCACACACCAGGGCGGTAGTCTCTTCGTCGTCGCACATGGTGTCCGCTCAGCTCTGCAACACACACGAGGACGCGCGCGCACACGCACGGTTAGATCCAGTAATACAATGTTTGGATCGAAAATATTACATTCTCTTCATAGACCGACAAAAACACAACTTTTGTGGACAAACAACCAAGGGAATGGTGGTTTGTTGTGGCCCTGCTGATGCTGATATTATATACTGTGGAAGTGCATGTTATAGGATTTTCACACAACACTGGAACTGTTAAAAGTTAATATTGTTTTAGTATTTCACAACAACTGTTAAAAGTTAATATTGTTTTAGTATTTCACAACAACTGTTAAAAGTTAATATTGTTTTAGTATTTCACAACAACTGTAATCCGTAAAAGTAAAGAAGCAGATGAACCTCATGCCGATGTTGTGAGATGTTCCGTTTCAGTTAGGTGATGACATTTGGTTAAGCAAAGATGGAAATCACTGCCATTCGTGTTCAAATCTTGTATCGATCCTCTTGTGATAAATCCACTGATTGGTCGTTTTTAGTCCTTCGGTCAGCAGTGCAGGTACTCACCAGATCAGCACCAGGCGCCAGATCTTCAGTGTGTAAACCAGGGGTGGCGAATTGTCACGTCGGACCAATTTATACCCTACCAAGTGTCCATATTTGGTAGCCCATTGCCCCATTGACAACAGCCACTCCATGAAGGGCATGACAGTGAGAGTGAACTCCCGCGTGGACACCTGTGCCTGCCGCCGGTGTATGGAGGACAGCGGCGTAGACAGACAGAAGATGACAGACTTCCTTTTGATCTCTTCCGACCGATAAATCACGATAATATTACTTAAAAACCACTCTGTGTCTGTGAAAGGCCTATTCTAGTAAATGAAAGCAACAGTATGACTCAATTCTGTCTAATGTCAGTAGGCCTATAATAATTTTATAATGTTAGTATTTTAACAAAGGCAAACTGAATAAAACGTCCATTTGAAGGACACAGGCCATAATAAGTAGAGTCGATTGAAAACAGAAAGAGCCACAACCCAAGCCACATCTATACTGTATCTGGATATCCAAACAAGGGTACTTGTAAAATTAATATATTTAAATTAGTTGGTATTCTAAATAATAAAGTATTCCACTTATTTTGTGTCTGTGTTTCTGGAAAGGTCTCCTAAACATATTAGAGTTTAGACTGGCAGGACACATGTAGCCCTACAGTACCAAATGGGGAGACCACTTGTGCTACACAGCTGGTGTCAGCAGCTGTTTGACTCTATTAGAAGCTCCAAGCCCCACATTTCAGATTTGTCTGAACAAAGAAGGGGAAGCCACTGCAGCAGACCAAACATTTCTATTTTAGTACAGCGTAAGTGTCCCCCACTCAAAACAGTTTTATTACATTTCATGCACATAAGTTATTCATGGACAAAAATATGCTGCTGGACTCACCATATGGCAAATGAAAATTGATATATTTGCAGATACATTCATATATCTAATTAGCATAAAATCAATGAGTTTCCATAATTCTAATGAGCTAATTGGACATTATTGATGTGGTGGTCATACAACATGCTGTGTCCGCATGTGGAAAATTTTGAAATAATTCAAATTAATGCTTTAGTCATGCTCTCTTGGTTTGCCATTTGCATTTTTCACTTTGATTGTTATAGAGAAATCCTAATTTTTAATGTCTTCGGCAGAAAATACAAACTAGAAAGCACAATATTCAATCAAAAAATATAAAGATCTAACAGGAAGAAATACTTTGGCCTGAGTGTAATATCAAAGGTTATCGCAGTGCATTGAATTCATTCTCTTTGGCATATTTCTCTTCCTCTGTCTGAACACATACTGGTACCTTAAACACCATCCACTGGTCCTGTAATTACCTTTTTATGTAATAAAAGTCAAGGCAATGTCTTGTTTTGTGTAAGAAACCTTTACAGATAAATCAAAAGCAATGTTGATACTTTTTGTTGTTCCTGACATCAAAACAATGAAGAAAAAGGAACATCTCTTGTTGTGACACATGCCATATTCTTTCTTTATTTCTGCACTAAGAAAGAATAAGACATAAGACAATGACATTGCCGGTTTACTTGAAATGGACAGGGAGTGAGCTCTGAAGGCTGTAAAATAACATTGGCTAAGAGCAGTGGATGGTCCCACCACAAGGAGGACAAGACAAAAGGGCACAGCAAGCCATGAATCATATGCTGCTGTCACCCGACCCCGAGCCATAACCCTTCACTGTGTGACTCTTTGTTTTGGTCTTATGTAATGAATGGTAGGCTGTGGTCTGCTTTAAGCATCCTTTGCCTCGGTATTCAAATAATGCTAACATTTTTTGACCAAAGCTTAGTTAAGTTTCTCTAAGAAGAACAGAACTGTTAAGAACAAGAAGGAACAGTTGACTTTCAACATGAGTTTGCCCTTCTGCCAAAATATTAAGTCGTTTTAAAATTTCATTTCAGTGTTTGCCGCTATCCTTTTTCATAGCGTGTTCAGGTACTGTCACTGCTAGGGCAAGGGCTCAGGATGTATGTAGTGGTATTTGTTAAACTGTAAACTGTTTGTTGTGCTTGTTCTCAGAGCAGCCACGGGTGTAAAAGGTTCATGCCAGACTCGGGATAAGACAGAGACACTTGGAGGCTGCTCAAACTGTCCTGTAGTGTGACTTTTACTTTAGCTGTTGCTACTGAGATTAAATCATTGTGGCACGGTCATTCTCCTCCTACTCATGACCCCTCAGGAAATCGCCCTCATTGCTCAGCACTAGAGATGAGATAATGAGGACAAAACCGTCCAGAAAAAAACAAACTATTGATTTTTCTATGGGAATTTCACATCATAAACAGAGTACAAGCCCTTTTAAAGAACCCTGAGGGTAAGTCATTTGCCTGATGCAGGCAAGGTTTTATATCTAAATCAATAAAGTGCACATATATGGGAATGCTAGATTGTAGCATTCAAGCTGTTCATCAAAAACTCGCTCAATACAACTGGTCTGAAAGCACTTTTTTCTTTCCAACATAGCACATATATCTGTGTTGAGCATCAGGGGCTGTTTAAAGGTCACAGCAGAAAGAAGACGTGAAACATATTGCTCAGTGAAAATTGGGTGTCCTCCTTCTCTCTCTCTCTCTCTCTCTCTCTCTCTCTCTCTCTCTCTGGCCAGTGCACTGAATACTGAGTGACAAACTGTTGGCTTATGTTAGTCTTCTGCTGGGTAGCTCAAAGGAGCACAGGGTTTGGATAGCTATCAGTGTGTCTGCAGTTATACAGCAAATGTTGCTTCATCATTTATACTTTGGATAGTAAGTCTCACTTTCCTAAAATGCACAGTTTAAAGTTTTTATACTTTATGAACATCGGCTTTGTAGTAGGCTCATAGGCAGCACGTGTTAGGACTACAGGGAAAAGACACAAGGAAAATAAGTTCTGATTTTGGAAAAGAGAATTAGATTTACCAGCTGGTGCAGGTCAAAATAAAATCTAACTGCAACATGATGAAATTCATTAAAACACAATGCTACTGTATTGATATTTAAGTATACCAAATGATCAAAGTTGGAAAGGAAATATATAGAATGTCTCTCAAACAAATTAAGGCTGCAACAAATGATTATTTTTATTAATGATTGTTCTGTTGATCATTTTTAATAGGTGTATAAAATGTCCTAAATATCGAGTCGAAATGTACTAAAACCAGTCTGTAAAATACCCACCAGGTTTATTAGACTGTAAACTCCTCCTAGGTTGCTAAAACCCCCATTTAAAACTGAGATTTCAGTGTCCTCAATGCTTGCTATGGCCCTGCCCAATTTGTCATTAGGAAACTAGAAACCAGGAAAAGCTCTTCCGCTTGTGGACTGGAGAAGTGGCCCACTTTGAGGCCTTGCAAACTGACATTTCCTCACATAGCCATTTAACAGTCTACCCACTCCACAATGTGTTTGTTTGTGCGTGTGCATGTGTGCCCGTGTATGAATGCAAGGGTGAAATTACAGAGCAGTAGTGTGGTTAATTGAACAGGGAGGCCTATACTTATCCTCTTTCTCTCTCTCCCAGGTCTCCTTGCAGCCAATAGGAGCAGGCTTTTTGCACAGACAGTGCAGCCAGTGCAGTGTCTCTCTCTCTCTCTCTCTCTCTCTCTCTCTCTCTCTCTCTCTCTCTCTCTCTCTCTCTTAGCCTTTCAGTAAAGCACACTCAGTTTGGCTTTAAGGCCTATCGCCTGCTGTGTCCTCTGCCAAGACTTCTGGGAGGAAAAACAGAGAAAGTTGAATTAAAATCGGGTGATTTTTTTTTTTGGCAAGTGGCTTCTATCCTCAGGATGTTTGGGAGCAGAACTGGGAAGACAAGAAAGCAATCTAACTAGGTCTCCTATGACACTCACATAAATATCGCAATACAAATTTGGGCATTGGTCACCTCCTTTTTTTAAATAAGTTTTCTCACATAATAACCCTCGATTAAAATAATGAGTGAGGTTTTGTCACTGTGCGTCAGTTAAGAGTGAGGGGTAGAAAATGAGGTTAAAAAGCGCTTTGGATTGAAATGAAATATTCATGAATCAAATTTAAATAAGCTAAAAAAAGACAACTACCCAGATGCTAAGGTAGGCTGCTCAGCAACAGTATTTTGGTAATTCTTTATAAGTATTGAATCCTGAGCTATTTTGGTGGTAGCAGCGAATGTGCAGTGCCAGTCAAAACTGATAGGAAAGCTTGTGAGTTAAAGACCTCGCCTAGAAGAAGTTCAGCTAAATAGGCTTTTGCGCTCTGATATTTTACATATATTTAAACTGTTTAATTGAGCTTCTACAGCAATAAAATATTGCATCCCCCCTATCTGCTTCATGGATGCTGTTATGAAGCTAAATCTGCTCCAGCCTCGAAAGAGACCAATAAAGCATTACTTAAAGTATTTCACATTTTGTCCCCAAAACTCACTAGCTTTAAAAGTGTATCACAAGATAAAAGTAAAAAAAGGTTCCTTAGTTGGACTTTTCAGCCACAGTAGACTTCTGCAGTGAACTTACTGTGAAGTTTGCTGTGAATATTTTGAAAGATTCAAAAGTAATCTGAAAGTCCACAGACTACTTTCACATTTACAGGGCTTTACCTATAAAAATACATCTCCAGTGTCGGAAGAACTATGCAGATAATTTACTTACTTAGTAAGTAATACTACAACAATATGACAGTGCATAAGTATGAATAGCTAAATGTAATTAAAGTATGAAAAGTAAAAGTACTCATTGTGTAAAATTACTCATTTCATAGTGTCATATAGGATAATTATCACCGGTGCATTAACTTGTGAGTAGCATTTTTTTGTTGTGGTTGGTCAAGGTGATTTTCAATACCAAACAATGGGCAGTTGAATCAGCAAAACCCTCCAAATGTATAAACACATTTATATGACTAAATCAAAAACCTTATTTTAAAAGTGCAGTCTAAATATTTCCACCAGTTTTTTTGGAATTAAGTGTCTTCCTCGAAACAAGACACAATAAGGCAAGCAACACTAGAATAGGAAAATTAAGAAAGAAGTGGAAATATTGCAATTTGATCATTTCACTTTCGATCAGATTTAAATGACTTGATAAGAGGGAGATGTTTTTTCACTGAATAATACAATTGTTTTAAAACATGCATATGTTTTGTATGACAAAAATCTGCAAAAGAACCAGTCTCCAAAGCTGTCAGAACTAAAAGTACAATATAATTTTTCAAAAAATGGAAATACTGCAAAGTACACTTACCTCAGAACTGTAGTTAACTACAGTACTTGAGTAAATGTTCCCAGTTACATTCCACGAACATGGACATCCCTCTTCTTAATACAATACATTATTTCAGTGTTTATTCGTGGCAGTCACCTCTAATCAATGGTGTTAAAGTGGCTCTTTTACCTCTGGATCCATATTACCACTAAATCCAGAAGAAAATAAAACAGTTTTTCTTTTTCATGAAATGATTAACTCCTGTGAGCAACATTACTTCTGACATCAAAGCCCTACAAAAACTCTACTAAAGCAAGCCAAACTGACCCCAACACAAGCAATCAAGCAAAGGGTGACTTAAGGTCACTAAATTAGTATGTGCCAGATGAAAATGGTAATTTACCATGATAATGCTCTAAAATGTTTGGTCAAGCACAAGCGTCCCCTCCCCTATTTGTCATGATAAGTCAGATCACACTCGATTGAGTCACATGAGTTGAAAATAATAACTAGCCTTAAAGAAATTTAATTGAACATAGGTTACTCTTTCCTGATGTCCCACTGAGACACTTCATGGTATAATAGCATAACTTGACTTTGGGTCAAAGTTAAAGTTTCATGGCAGTTGATCTAACAAAGACTAGAGAAACTAGAATTACAACCTTGCGGTCGGATGCCTCCACCAACCTATCAATTTGCGGTTTACGTCTGTCCAGACTTGTATATAGTGAAGACTTTAAATCAATTTAATAAAAGGTATTAAGTGTGTTTTGGATGCTTAATGCACATAAACCTGGCAACACAAAATATCTATACAATCACCACAGTTTTAAGATTAGTCTCACCAATTTAGTATACAAACAAATGTGAAATATGATCACAATCTCTACTTCTGTTCCTGAGTTATTGCGTTGAATAATACAAAAAGCATTTTTGCAAAACATTATGATGTTACAGTGAAGTTATCGCATGGCCAGACCTCACATTTTACTTACCTTACTCTACAGTGCTGTGGAATAAGGTCTGGCTACACCACATATACATTCTGGGATAGGAGAAAAAAACTCTCTGGGTTGTTTGCATTTCTTTAAACCAATCACAATTGTCTTGAGCGACGCTAAGCTCTGGACGCAGGGGCGTTGGCTCTGCAAAATAAATCTCGGGAAACAACTTGTTTTGGTGTCATAAAAAAGTCATAGTATAGTATGTCATGGAAATGTCATAAAAGTCATTGTATAGTATGTCATGTAAGTTATAGTATAGTATGTCATGAAAGTCATAGTATGTCTTAAAAAGTAATAGTCATTAAAAAAAATGTCTGAAAAAGTCATAATATAGTTTACCATAAAAAGTCATAGTATAGTATGACATGGAAATATAAGTCATAGTGTAGTGTGTCATAAAAGTCACAGTATAGTATGTCAATAAAGGGATAGAAAAGTAAAAGAATAGTATGTCTAAAAAAATTTAAAAAGTCATAACATAGTATGTCAAAAGAAGTGATTAAATAGTCATAGTATAGTATGTCGAAAAAGTCATAGTATAGTATATTGAAAAAGTCATAGTATAGTATGTCGAAAAAAGTCGTAGTATTGTATGTCCAAAAAAGTGATAAAAAGTGTTAGTATAGTATGTCGAAAAACGCTGTGTATAGCATGTCGAAAAAAGTCCTACTGTAGTATGCCGAAAAAAGTGATAAAAAGTTATAGTATAGTGTGTTGAAAAACGTCATAGTATAGCATGTCGAAAAAAAGTTATGAAAACGTAATGCATAGTATGTCGAAAAAAGTCATAGTATAGTATGTTGAAAAAAGTGATAAAAAAGTCATAGTATAGAATGTTGACAAAAGTCATAGAATAGTATGTCAAAAAAAGTGATAAAAAATGAGCTATCTGACCTGAAAGAAAAGTACAGTATATGTATGTTTTTGGCATATTTGTCTCTATCACTTCAAAACTTACTGGAACATATAAGATGTGAACACTCAATCGCCTGTCTTCTAATCATACACTTTTCACCCTAAGCTATCTGCCCTAACACATATCGCTATGTTTTAGTCTTATTTTTACTTTTCCTAAGTAGAAGAAAGTCATAGTATAGTAATTCGAAAAAAGTGATAAAAGTGACAGCATAGTATGTCGAAAAACGTCATAGTATAACATGTCGAAAAAAGTGATAAAAAAAATGTCATAGTATAGCATGTCGAAAAAAGTCATAAAAAAGTCATAGTATAGTATGTCGAAAAACGTCATAGTATAACATGTCGAAAAAAGTGATAAAAAAAAGTCATAATATAGTATGTTGAAAAAAAGTTATAGTATAGTGTGTCGAAAAAAGTCATACTATAGTATGTTGAAAAAAGTGATAAAAAATGAGCTATCTGACCTGAAAGAGAAGTATATGTTTTTGGCATGTTTGTTTCTTTCACTCAGTATATTGGCCCCTTAAAACTCACTGTAACATATAAGATTTGAACACTCAACCTTCAGCAGGAAACCGATGGAGTGCCTTCTCCAGGTAGGGAATGAGTCCTTACCCCAAGTGAAGGAGTTCAAGTACCTTGGGGTCTTGTTCGCGAGTGAGGGGACAATGGAGCGGGAGATTGGTCGGAGAATCGGCACAGCAGGTGCGGTATTACATTCAATTTATCGCACCGTTGTGACGAAAAGAGAGCTGAGCCAGAAGGCAAAGCTCTCAATCTACCGGTCAGTTTTTGTTCCTACCCTCACCTATGGTCATGAAGGCTGGGTCATGACCGAAAGAACAAGATCCAGGGTACAAGCGGCTGAAATGGGTTTCCTCAGGAGGGTAGCTCCCTTAGAGATAGGGTGAGAAGCTCAGTTATCCGTGAGGAGCTCGGAGTAGGGCCGCTGCTCCTTTGCGTCGAAAGGAGCCAGTTGAGGTGGTTCGGGCATCTGGTAAGGATGCCCCCTGGGCGCCTCCCTAGGGAGGTGTTCCAGGCACGTCCAGCTGGGAGGAGGCCTCGGGGGAGACCCAGGACTAGGTGGAGGGATTATATCTCTAACCTGGCCTGGGAACGCCTCGGGATCCCCCAGTCGGAGCTGGTTAATGTGGCCCGGGAAAGGGAAGTTTGGGGTCCCCTGCTGGAGCTGCTACCCCCGCGACCCGACCCCGGATAAGTGGATGAAGATGGATGGATGGATGGACACTCAACCTTCTGTCTTACAGTCATACTCTTATCACCCTAAGCTAGTGCAGATGTTATTTCTGTAGCATATTTGTCTCCTTCACTTAGTATATTGGACCTTAAAACTTACTGAAACATATAAGATTTAAACACCCAACCTCAAAAAAAGTGTCAATAAAAGTCATAAAAAAGTCATAGTATAGTATGTCGAAAAAGTCATAGTGTAGCATGTCGAAAAAAGTCATAAAAAAGTCATAGTATAGTATGTCAAAAAAGTCATAGTATAGCATGTCGAAAAAAGTGAAAAAAAGTTATAATATAATATGTTGAAAAATGTCATAGTATAGTATGTCAGGAAAAAGTCATAGTATAGTATGTCGAAAAAAGTGATAAAAAAGTCATAGTGTAGCATGTTGAAAAAAGTCATAATAAAGTCAAAGTATAGCACGTTGAAAAAAGTCATCATATAGCATGTCGAAAAAAGTCATAGTGTAGCATGTCGAAAAAAGTGAAAAAAGTCATAATATAATATGTTGAAAAAAGTCATAGTGTATCATGTCGACAAAAAGTCATAGTATAGTATGTCGAAAAAAGTGATAAAAGAGTCATAGTATAGTATGTCGAAAAACATCATAGTATAGCATGTTGAAAAAAGTCATAGTATAGCATGTCGAAAAAAGTGATAAAAAGTCATAGTTTAATATGTTGAAAAAAGTTATAAAACAGTATTTGTCTCTTTCACTCAGTATATTTGCCTTCAAAACTCACTGAAAGATATGAAATTTGAACACTCAACCTTCTGTCTTACAATCATACTCTTATCACCCTAAGCTATCTGAGCTGACACAAATGGTATTTTTGTAGCATATTTGTCTCCTTCACTTATTATATTGGACCTTAAAACTTACTGAAACATATACGATTTAAACACCCAACCTTCTGTCTTCCAATCATAGTCTTATCACCCTAAGCTATACACCCTAACACATGTTGCTATGTTTTAGTCATATTTGTCTCTTCCTAAGTAGAAAAAAGTGATAGTATAGTAATTCGAAAACTGAAAAAAGTGATAGTATAGTAATTCGAAAAAAGTGATAAAAGTGATAGTATAGTATGTCAAAAAAAGTCATAGTATAGCATGTCGAAAAAAAGTCATAATAAAGTCATAGTATAGTATGTCGAAAAAGTCATAGTGTAGCATGTCGAAAAAAAGTCATAATAAAGTATAGTATAGTATGTCGAAAAAAGTCAAAGTATAGCATGTTGAAAAAAGTCATAGTATAGCATGTTGAAAAAAGTCATAAAAAAGTCAAAGTATAGCATGTTGAAAAAAGTCATAGTATAGCATGTCGAAAAAAGTTATAGTATAGTATGTCAAAAAAGTGATAAAAAGTCATAGTTTAGTATGTTGAAAAAAGTTATAAAACAGTGTTTGTCTCTTTCACTCAGTATATTGGCCCTCAAAACTCACTGAAAGATATGAGATTTGAACACTCAACCTTCTGTCTCCCAATCACACACTTAGCACCCTAAGCTATCCACCCTAACACATGTTGCTATGTTTTAGTCATATTTGTCTCTTCCTAAGTAGAAAAAAGTCATAGTATAGTAATTCGAAAACTGATAAAAGTGATAGTATAGTAATTCGAAAGAAGTGATAAAAGTGAAAGTATTGTATGTCAGAAAAAAAAAAATCATAATATAGTATGTTGAAAAATGTCATAGTATAGCATGTTGAAAAAAGTCATAGTATAGCATGTTGAAAAAAGTCATAGTATAGCATGTCGAAAAAAGTTATGGTATAGTATGTCGAAAAAAGTGATAAAAAGTCATAGTTTAGTATGTCGAAAAAAATAATAGTATAGTGTGTCGAAAAAAGTCATACTATAGTATGTCGAAAAAAGTGATTAAAAAAAAGTCATAGAATAGTATGTCAAACAAAGTGATAAAAAATGAGCTATCTGACCTGAAAGAGAAGTATATGTTTTTGGTATATTTGTCTCTTTCACTCAGTATATTGAAAACTCAACAAAACCTTCAAAAACTCACTGCAACATGTAAAACTTGAACACTTAACCTTCTGTCTTCCAATCATACGCTAATCACCCAAGCTATCTGAGTTGCTGTAAGAGTAAAAGTGATAAAAAAGTCATAGTATAGTATGTTGAAAAAAGTGATAAAAAATGAGCTATCTGACCTGAAAGAGAAATATATGTTTTTGGCATATTTGTCTCTTTCACTCAGTATATTGGCCCCTTAAAACTCACTGTAACATATAAAATTCAAACACTCAACCTTCTGTCTTACAATCATACTCTTATCACCCTAAGCTATCTGACCGGACACAAATGTTATTTTTGTAGCATATTTGTCTCCTTCACTTATTATATTGGACCTTAATACTTACTGAAACATATAAGTTTTGAACACCCAACCTTCTGTCTCTCAATCATACACTTATCACCCTAAGCTATACACCCTAACACATGTTACTATGTTTTAGTCATATTTGTCTCTTCCTAAGTAGAAAAAAGTCATGGTACAGTAATTTGAAAACAGTGATAAAAGTGATAGTATAGTAATTTGAAAAAAGTGATAAAAGTGATAGTATAGTAATTTGAAAAAAGTGATAAAAGTGATAGTATAGTAATTTGAAAAAAGTGATAAAAGTGATTATAAATAAAGTGAGTATAGTATGTTAGAAAAAGTCATATTATAGTATGTCGAAAAAAGTGATAAAAAAGTCATAGTATAGCATGTCAAAAAAAGTTATAAAAAAGTCATACATTCATTTCATAAAAAGCTATAAAATAGTATACCATACAAATATCATAACATGTTATAGTATAGTTTGTCATAAAATTGTTTAGTTTTTATTAAAAAAAAGTCATGGGTGTCATAAAAGGTCATAGTATAGTGTGTCATTAAAAAGTATGTCTGAAAAAGTCATAGTATAGTTTAACATAAAATATCATATTATATAGTATGTCATAAAAAATCATAGTATAGTATGCCATAACAATGTCTGATTGCATTGATTCAATTTAAATTAAATTAATTTTCAACCTCAACCGAAACAATTGGATTGCAGACTGTGAAGCTGCACTATTTAAAGAGTTGGTGGAGACTAAAGCTGAATATAGGACTTATATTTTTCAAGTGGTCAAAAAACATGAAGCTAAATGAATGATGATGTTGCTCATTGTCTGTTGGATATATAATCACGCAAGTGTTTGATAACGTGTTCGCCATTTCGACAACTTCATATGTTCATAATATCCCAATGTTTTGTTTACCTCAAAAATAGGAAAAAAGCAGGTAAACAAAATGATTGAAGGAAACTAGAAATCCATCTGTGATCTCCAGCTTTCTCTGTCTCTCTATTTACCTTCACCTTCTCAATATTTACCTTCACCTTAATATTTCGCAACATGGATTCTCTACCAAATATTGTATACAATAAGTCAGTCAACAAACACAGAGGGCAAGTTCAAAGCAGTTTTAATCGCATTAATTCATTTACAAGTCTAAGCATTTTCATTGTTAAATTGCCATTTTCATTCTTATCTTCTCCATGCAGTGTCATCATGAATTAAACAGCAAACACAGACCATGAACACAAAGCCTATTTTCTTCCTGACAAATCCATAAAAATTTGAAATCCGTGGTTAATTACATGTTAACAGAACAAGTGGAATCCATTTTCCAAACCTTCCGGACCTTTGGTTACATAACTTGCTAAAAAGTTTCTCACTGCATTGATTGCCAGTCATCCCATTATATATCCACATAAACATTAACAGTTCTCAAAGCAAATACTTTTCTTTGTAAAAAAAACAATGATCTCTGTTCCTGCTGTCTGGTCCTGATCACTTAGGGTCAATCATAACCACATGGCTTGCCGTGCTTCATGTTATAAGCACAGGTTCGGCCCAGGTTGGTCCCCTGCAGGAGTAGATCGCAGAGTTGGTCAAGGCAAAGGAAGATCAGGAGGGGGGCGACAAGGACGTAGATACCCCCTATAGCGATGCTGAGGGGCCAGCCAATGAAGAACAGAACCAACAGCCAGATGATGGACCAGAAACATGACACACAACTGGCCATCCTAGTCTGGGAGAAAGGGAGAAAGATGAGAGTGGCTAATAAAAGTGGACATCCGCATGCTTTGCAAAGCCAGAGACATACAACTATAACTGATCATTGGAATTTGGGAGGAAAGCTGACAGAAGTGCACTTCAGGATCACTACAACAGCATCAAAGTCAGTTCCTGTGAGCGGCCATGCCTCTTCAGCGGTGATAGGAGATTATCAGATTGAAACGTGCCCTGTTGATGATATGGATGTACTTGTCGGGATTAGGCAGTGGCCTTGACAAAGCATGATAAACTGGCAACCTCAAGCAATAACCACCAGGCCTGTCTGCCTGGTGAGGTCAACAGGCTTACATGGTGTTGAAGACCAACGCTGGCACATTAGTCAGCCACTAATAGCAGATCAGCGGAGATCATGCATAACTTTGGTAATGAGCATTACTTTCTCTGTCAACGCTGATAAGAAACAGTGACCAGGAGTATGATTTGCTGCTATTTTGAGCTATAAAAATGCCTGTTGTATTATCTGTGATGTAAAATTGGAATGCTGTGCAATGTGTGAACTCTCCCTACCAGATGATTTGTGCATATATATATATATAGTGGCAAACATATAAGAAGAGGTTCGCAACAGTGGAATTACATTTTTCCTAAGAAATGCAATATTAAACGAGAGGATTTTTTTTTTTTAAATCCACCAGAAAAATCTGCCCTGAGGCCCAGCCTTGAAGTTGAGATTGTAGAACTGGTCGTTTTAGAAGTGTGAAAGTGTTGTGCACTGTCATGCTGATTCCCTAATCCTGTTTTAGCTTTAAGACACAATGGTCAGATGTTTCCCCCCTCTGGGCACTACTGTCTTGACGATGTAATGTGTAATATCCTGTTGTGACACTAGTGTCACATATGGTTGGGCAATAAACGACTCATTCAACGCGAGTGTGTCCTACGGTGAATCCTATGCTTTTGGAAAACGCCTTCACAATAAAGTAAAAAAAGGGCAGAATAGCATTGCACAAACTGTCATAGCCTTAAACGTCAAATAAAAGACTTCATCTTTCTCTGCTGTACTTCCCTTAAATTCTTCCTCTTGCACCTCATATATCTTGTTTGTGTACTGTTACATTTACTGCAAGCCCTTTAAAATGACTGAATAAGGGACCATTCGGTATTTATGGAATGGACCACCGGAGGAAAATAGGGGAGGGTCATGTCTTTTTATTCTTTGTTGAGGGGAGGGTCATCCAAATTTTTTTAGTCTAGGGGGGAGGGTCACCCAACTTTTGTATTTGTGAGAACAGCAACATTTCAAAGTGGTTTGTTTGGTGCATATTTATCCATGTAGCTCCATGTAGCTCTCTCAGTCTTGGCCCCTATCGCTAGCAGATGGGTCCCTCCCTATTTAGTCAGCCAGACAATTTGAACTGTAGCTTTAATGTGGGATTTCCCAAACTGAATAAATCCCGCTCACACATATAAACACAAAACTGCTTTGCTAGCTCCATCGTGTTGTAACTAAGACATCTGATGAAAAAATAATTGTATTCATTAGCATGATTGTCGTACTGTTTAGTTAAAAAACATCCAAAACACCATACGAAAAAAATAATGGACCAGACACAAGCTTTTATTTTGAAAAGTCAAAGCTTGTGGACTGCACCAAGCCGGGAGGGCATGAGACGGGAGGTCTATATATATATATATATATATATATATATATATATATATATATATATATATATATATATATATATATATATATAAACGACAGCCTTTTCAAGGCATTTGAGAAGGAAGGAGTGGTAGCATGCAAGCTCCCAAATTGACGCTCGTCTGAGAAATGGAGTTTTGGATAATGTTCAGCTTTGGCAGCTTTACCTATATGTTAAAATATACAATGACAGAGGAAGCCTAGTGACGAGTCCATAGAAACCAGTGTTGGATGTGTTATTTCCCAGTGTGCTTTGCTGAATGGTCTCAATGTTTTATTGTTTTACTTCATGTGAATACTAGTTTACTAGATGAATAAATTAGTATTTGAAGTAATGCAGTAATGCAGGAAGTATGCATTTAGTTTCCATGCTTATTGTGTTTCAACAACAACGTTATTGAGTAAATCTACTGAAATGGCCACCACACCATAACAGAGCAGTGTGTGTAAGATGAGAATGCAGAGGTTTAGTCGTGCATATCATGGCTGTAAAAAAAACAATGGCTATCTGTATGTCTTTGCCAAGAGCAAACCAGTACAGAAGGCACCAATACATTGTTGGGGAGTATTGTATCATTTTGGAGAGTTATCCAAAATGTATTGCTGGTGAAGGGAGGGTCAGGTCTATTTTGACTAAAGGTCCCAAAACTCCTCCAATGGCGCCTGAAATAAATAACGAACAGTCCCTAACCAAAATTATGTTTTGTAAAAATGCCTCCTTCAATTCGAAACTCTTTTTAAGTGTTGCAGCATAAAATACTTTTGTGGCAAATTACAAGTCTGTATAAACAATAACATACCGTCTGTGCTCATGACCAAATGTACATTATCAGTTTTACTGCATGCCGTTAGTCTCTGTGACACATCAGCCCATAGCAAAGGTTAGAAGTGAGAGCTTTGCAAAGTAACTATTAACCTAAGGAATACCTGTCGTATGAGTATAAAAGACATATTCACCTTCAGCAAAGAAAGGTTCTGGAGAAAGTGTGCTCCTGATCTCCTTCTTGTTTGTAGCTATTCCTTCCCGTCTCCCAGAACCTGCTCGAGACTTGCAGAGATGTTATGTGAGAGCAGTAGCCACTTCCCACCAGTTAGCTCTAATTTACTACAAGGCACCACAGGCAACTGAATTCTCAAGAGGCCAGCTGGGAGAAAACAGAAATATAGTAACTGGAAGGCTTAGCAGAGGGAGGATATTACACAATGCATGTGACTCAAAAAGAAGTATGCTTGCTGTCATGGGTTTGTAGAGGTGTAATTAGTGATATATATGACAGAACACTATGCACATTTGTGTTATGGCTGCATACAAGTATATTGTGTCAATGTACATTCATTAAGTATAAATCATAAAATATTTCAGCATCATGTGATATACACTGTGTTCCAAATTATTATGCAAATTATATTTTACTCTGATTTTCCTAAATAGTCGATGCAAATGACAGTCAGTATAATTTTCAAGTCACCAACCGTTAGGGTATAAGTCAAATTTCACTGAACAAACCACCCAATGAAAACACAATTATGCACAACAGAGTTTCAAAACATTGTATAGGTTGTAAAGAACTGAAAATGGTAATTTGCTGAATTTGCAGCATTAGAAGGTCATATTTACTGAAATCAAAAGCTATTTCAATCATACACATCTTAACAGGGCAAGTTACATGAAGAGATTTGTGGCTGATTCAGAGCATACACGGGTTTGTGCAGATAAAGGCATAATGAGGAAGGTTTCTGCCAGACAAATTCATCGGATTAAGAGAGCAGCCGCTAAAATGACATCACAAAGCAGCAAACAGGTATTTGAAGCTGCTGGTCCCGCGAACCTCAAGGTGTAGGATCCTCCAGAGGCTTGCAGTCGTGCATAAACCTACTATTCTGCCACCCCTATCCAATGCTCACAAGCAGAAACGGTTGCAGTGGGCCCAGAAATACATGAAGACTAATTTTCAAACAGTCTTGTTTACTGATGAGTGCCGTCATAGGCTGATATGGGCATAAAAGGAGAGAAACCCATGGTGTGGCCCCCATCCTCCCCTGACCTCAACCCTATTGAGAACCTTTGGAGCATCCTCAAGCAAAAGATCTATGAGGGTGGGAGAATTTGCATCAAAACAGCAGCTCTGGGAGGCTATTCTGACATCCTGCAAAGAAATTCCATCAGAAACTCTCCATTAATCCACTTAATGGATGCAGGAATTGTGAAGGTGATATCAAAGAAGGGCTCCTATGTTAACATGGAACTTGCCCTGTTAAGATGTGTTTGATTGAAATAGCTTTTGATTTCAGTAAATATGACCTCCTAATGCTGCAAATTCAGCAAATGACCATTTTCAGTTCTTTACAATCTATACAATGTTTTGAAATTCTGTTGTGCATAATAATTTGGAACAGTGCATTTTGAGTTTTTTTATTTTTGAAAAAAATACAGTTTTCATTGGGTGGTTTGTTCAGTGAAATTTGACTTATACCCTAACGGTTGGTGACTTGAAAATTATACTGTCATTTGCATCGACTATTTAGGAAAATCAGAGTAAAATATAATTTGCATAATAATTTGGAACACAGTGTATATCACATGATGCTGAAATATTTTATGATTTCTACTTAATGAATGTACATTGACACAATATACTTGTATGCAGCCATAACACAAATGTGGTCTTGTCTTATGGGCTTTATGCCAAAACCGCAGCCGACAGGGATTATCTTCCTTTTCTGACCTCTCATTGTAATCCTTTCCTCGGCCGACAGACAGGCATATCCTACTACTCTAGAATACTGTACTCATGAGAACTTTGACCAGGAGTGCCCTGCTCTCAGAAGATAGAAAAATAGTTGTTACATGGCTCCATACTTGACTAAATGCAGAAAATATGCCTCTCCACATCTATCAACACATGGTACTCCATCAGGTCTTTAGACTGGCCCGGGCTAGAGCAGCTGTGCAGCTGACCTGTTCTCTCAGCCTGCCTGAGGTATGATGTAACAACAACCAACCTCTGGTGCATGATAATGAATGAATTTCCAGTCTATGTTTTTGCCTGCAGGACTGTGAACTGGGTTAACCTCTTCATCTTAAGTTAACTTGTTTAAATTACCAAGACTTGGGTTGGAACTTTTGAGCAGTTGTTTTGATGTCCACACAAATATTAGGCCTGAAATTGTTTTCTTAAATTTGCTCATCAAACCTCATCTTTGAAAAATGACCCAGCTGACATATGCTATTCTGCAGAGCACTGTGATGTTAGTACTCTACACAAAGTTATGAATGGCAGAGGATTTAAGGCTTGCTGGTTAAGTGACTGTGTACATCCAGAGGGCGAAATCCCCCAGCATGCACACTGGCCCTCGGGTGAAGTGACTGACCTACAAATGCAGCTTAGTCGCAGCTTGTGTAGCTGGTATAGGCTTAGCCAATCAGATTTGAGTTGTGCTTAAAGCAAAGCTGGAAAGCAGATGAATGGAAGTATCATGGCAGAGATATTTTAACAAAGCTTAAACATGTTGATTATACACTGTATTTGTTGGTCACTGTGCGTATGAGAATGATATAGATTAGAACCTCTTTTAAAGTATTATAGGCTCTGGTGGTTGCACATATAATGAAACATGTCAGAGACAATAAAGGATTTGCATTTTTATTTATTTTTTATAAAAAAAGTACTAATGGTTACAAAATTGAATGTTCTAGAAAAATGAATGAAACATTATCACCAGGATCTCCTTTCAGTAGAAAACTAATTCAGAATCACTGATTCGCCTGAATCCTTTTTTAAGGGACAGTCCACTTGGTCCCCTAAATAGCTGAGGGCCCTTAATTTAACAATAGTCCCGTATGTGGATGCTCTACTGCTTTTGCTCCTCTCCACTGTCCTCCCCGTCACTGTCGCTGTCTCTGCCTGGATGCTCTGGCATCTTAGCATGGCCCACTGTATCTTGATTTTCTTCCTTCTCACTGGTGTCCTCCGAGTTTGGCTCTGAGGTTGCCTCTCCTTCTGGGGTTTCCTGCTCCATGGGGGTTTCTTCCTGCGGCTCCCCAGAGCTAACTGGCGCTTCCTCGACCACAGCAACCGTCTTGGTTTGTTGTGGAGGCATAGCCAGTTTCTGCTGTTGCTGGTAAAAAGCCAAAGGAAAGGACAAACAACCTTTAGTTATTATAATATTAACTATTAATGTCCAAGGCAATGTAGTATACATACACCATCTAAGCAAACCTTTCCCCCTCCGTCATGTCATATTCCTCTTTTTAAGTTGGCACAAGACAATGTCAATGTGACAGTAAGTGTAGTGAAAATAAAATCACTTAATATGCTTGGCTTGTGGCCTGTTAATTCTCCACATGCACAACTACAGCAACTATTTTACATCTGACCTATTTACTGTTCTGCATTAAAGTTAAACAATACTAAAATAGTGACTAGGGAGAGACAGTGGCAGCTTTTAGCACTGCTTCAGTGCTTAATGTCATAAGACTTAAAGAAAGTTAAATACAAACGTGTTAGTATAATGTGTGTACGCTCAACATAGTAAAAGTACCAGTTTTAAATAGTCTTAGTAATATCATCCTGTCTTCTATCTATGTCTTCAATGAGACAGCAACAGTACTGCACTGCTGGTTGTTTTGAATGATACAGTAGTACATCATTTGACACTGTGTATTCATCAAGGGTTTTTACCTGTTTGTACTTCTGGGAGGTCTGGATCATGTGCATGTACATATTATACACCAGGTTGGTCATCTCTGGCATGTTCTTAATGATTTGGTCTGGCTGTCCAGAAGCATCTCTCTGAGGAAAGGAAAGGAAAGAAAAAATATCAGTAAGAGAAAGATAGTTATGAATCCAGGATGTGATGGTAATGAAGAAGTATACCTGCCTTGTTAGCAGGAACCACATGGTAAACTACTGATCTGACATAAATTACAACTGCCGGCTACCTGCTTGGTATTTGAAAGCAAATTTCTCACTTGCTGCTCACGTACTATCAAAAAAGAGTCGAGAATGCAGAGTTTGTAATTTGACAATATTAGTATGCAGACAGAGTCTTACAGCCTAAACTGAGGAGTGAGGAGAGCAGAATATTCAATCTGCTGGGCTGTTACCTCCTAAATACAGGGGTGATGGTCACAGAGGCCCTTAGGGCATCAAGTGAATGCGCTGATGGCTTTAGCACTGTAAAACTTAACTGTGTGTGGTTTTATTACTGTAAAACTAAGTAAAAACATCAAGGCATTTATGAGTCTCCCAGTGATTTGAGTGTGATTAGACATTTAGCTTTACCATCTGTCAAATACTATCCAACAGCGCTGTAAATATGTATATATCCATATGGAGCATTACACAGCAGTGTTGTCTGTTGCTTCTGAAACAGCACTGTTAAGTAGCCTGTGAAAGTTCTGGTCGAGTATTGCCAGACAAAAATCTAACTGCATCTGCGTGTAAGCAGCAGGGGTTTACTGACTCCAGATAGACGGGCTAAGCAGGGGCCACATGTGTGTGCCCAAAAGAGCTGTCGCCCACGGGGATGAACACTCTAGAGTCAGAGAAAGTGTCAGAGGCTATGGGGTATTTTAGACACCCCGGTTGCCACACACGCCAGTCACAGAGACACAGTTACCAGACAACAGTCGTCTCATGCTGGCCTGGCGGGATTTGGGGGAGTGTTTTTGCCTTCTGACCTTCCAGGGTTAATTATAGCCAGGCCTGTGTTTCCCATGCTTGCAGATGGCCTCAGCTGAATGCTGTTAACAGGCCAGGGCCAATGGGTAAAGCTGCTGTAAGACTTGGGACTGTTAAGAACTAAAGGGAAAGAGGATGCCATTCAGTATATAGAGGCAGGATTAGGCAGAGTCAGGGGGCTGTGTTAGGATGTTGGGAGAGTGCAACAGTTATATGGAAATGGGAGCTGATGTGAAAAGTAAGCTTGGTTCTTATCGGCAAATATGGAGCTTGAGTGCAAATTTAATTGAGTACAAGATTATGGTGCTTTAAGAAAGTGGTGTGTGCATGCAAGCGTACATACCGGCTGTTCCTGGCTGTAGTATTCATGCGGCCTGATGTGTAGCTGCATGGGTCTGGCAGTGAGCTGGTTGAAGACAGGAGTCAGCTCAAAGCAGTTTTGAAACAACGACACCCGGGCAAAGATGTACAAACCAAGTCTGGCTCTTGACATGGCCACCACCAGACGCCTTACATCCCTGTAGAGTTATAGAAGAAAACATATCGTTAATAAATTGGTTTGACAAAATGGAAGAAACAATCAAAGTGGGATGAAAGTGTAAAATTGTAAGAGGAGAGGAAATCATGTGTAGCAAAAACAAAAACGGAATCAAAGTGGAAGGATCAAAGCTGTGCAAAGTAGGAGGATAGAGGTTTAGTGAAGGATAAGCAGCAGTAGGTTAGGGGGACAAATATAGAAGCTAAGAGAGAAATAAAGGAATGAAAGGCAAAGACCAGGGATAAACAAGACAGACAAAAAGAGGGAGATGTGGGAGAGTACAAGAGAGGTAACATAGGTTACTTTTTCTTGCTATCCAGTAGAATTAAGAGATTAGAGACAGAGGAGTCATTTCCCAGAGAATGGAGGAATCATGCTTGGCTTGCTGTAGTGGCCAAAGAGTGAGCACTTCATGATATTTAAGAGGATTAATCTTTGCAATATGCATGATGAGTTCCAAGAGGTTGTTTACCTGCCCTATTTTAGAGGAAGGTGGAAGAGAAATTCTTGGACAACTTCTAAAAGCCACAAAAATGTACTCTCTTTCACAAAGTGAACCAATAAAAAAAGGGAGGCTGTAGTCTTCGAACTATGTATTAAATAAACCTTTGTAATTGTACTCTTCGTAATCTTTGTATTGTGTTTTAGGTGTTTAGATGGACAACCTAATGGAGCTGTGCAAAAATATGACCAGCTGGCCTATAAATCTTCAGGACAAAACCATACCGGCTTATAGAAATTTGCAGAGCACAAAAGAAGGCAGAGCATACAAGAGGGAAGAGCAAATCGCTCATGCAAGCAGCTGTGGCAATACTGAAAACATCTTCGGTTTGATACACAAGAATTTGGCAAACACTTACTCACACACCTACACCCACACACCCATCCACCCACCCACACACAACCACACCCACCCACACCCACCCACGGATCGGGCCGCATTTTTCTGTCCGAGCCTGGCCCGCGTCCGACAGAGCAGTAACCGAGCCCGACAGGCATTAAGATATGTATGTCCGAGCCCGACATGAAATGTCCACAGATGAGTGCATCAGCACACACGGGGCAACAAGTGCATGTTAACACAGGCACGCATCTACCTAATAAGCTTTTTTAAATTTAAAATGTTCAACGCCTTATCGCGCTGATGACCGAGCCTAACCCGAACATCATTTCTATTACTAATAAATACTTTGATAATAGATGCAGATATTACAATGTGCGGTTTCAAATTCAGTGTCACTTTTGAAGATGCAACATAGAAGGTTAACCGACAGCACCATCGCCGTCATGAAAAACAAAACAAATATATATATATACACATATATACATATATATACACATATACACACATATATACATATATATACATATATATACATATATATATATATATACACACACATATATACATATATATATATATATATATATATATACACACATATATATATATATATATATCAGCTCTAGTCTATAATTACAATGAATTCAACTTAAAATTAAACATGCATTGTTTAGGCTACTACTGAACCAATATCGGTACCGATACCTGAAATTCGGTTCTGTTTTTTTGGGTATTTTCCCTCTATAATTACAAAACAATTATTTCAGTTGTAAAAATTATTGTCAAACCTATTTATCCTATGTACTTAGAACATTGTTATTTTATTAATTAAACAAAATCCTCCTCCTCCCAAACCCGTCCCTAACCTATTAAATTGAATGATTATTAATTTCTTACTCACTGTAACTTTTATTCTTGTATTTGTATATTATTATATTTTAGCCCGTTTTATTTTCATCATGACCATTTTAAATTGCTCTTTAATGTTTCATGTAAAGCACTTTGAATGGCCTTGTTGCTGAAAGGTGCAGTAGAAATAAAGTTGCCTTGCCTTACAACCTCAGCCTGTCAGTCAGTCACCAGGGCACAAAAACCACCGTTGTGCCTGCTTAGGAAGTGTAACGTCAACAGCACTGTGACCGCTTTCGGCTCTACATTAATATCATATCGCAGCAAATGCTGTCTGCGTGAAGTTTTGAAAAACTGTAACCACACTTGAAACCACTTTATCGGCATTTCCGTGACTCACTGTGACTTCAACAAAACTGCAGAGCCGACGTAGTTTGCAACGTCCGCAGCTATGCGTGTGAGTGTGTGTGATTGTGTCAGAGCTCTGCTCTCTGTCAATTTTCAGAGGACAGATAAGCTTGAGCTTACGCGCTCTCAGGTACCGAAATTTCGACGTTTAACGTGTAAAAAAGGGGGCAAATTTACTGGTCGCACATGTGTGACTGGATGTAAAATTCAGTCGCACACTCTCAAATTTTGGTTGCAAAATGCGACCATTTGGTCGCAGTCTGGAGCCCTGTGTCGGCTCGGGTATCCATCAACACACCTGAGCACTTTATGATATTAAGAGGATTAATCTTTGCAATATGCATGAGTTCCATAAATATGTAGAAGGAAAAAAAGGCTTATGGAAATCATTGTGCAGGGTTTATGAGTGAGTGAGTTAACAAGTACAGCTGGTAGGTTATGTAAAATTACTGCAAATTTCAAGCATGGTACAAAATGAAACTTGAACGCACAACATTTCCACAGAGACAAACTACAAAACAGCCTACAACTAATGAGCACAGAGCTCTAGAAAGGCTGAACCAATCAAGCATGGTAGCCTGTGGACATGGCACTACTGAGAGACGCCCACCTGCGTTTACTGTGACATGGCATGGCAAAGTGGACGAATACCGTTTGCATGTGTGTGTGTGTGTGTGTACATGTCAGAGTGTGTCTGGATCTGGGCTTCCCTGTCAAAGAATGTTCTCCAGCATGTGAGCGTGCCTGTGTGCATCAGCAGGAATGCTTCTCCTGTCAAAGCAAGGGTCATCTTATCATATAGTTGGGTCCCCTGTTGTTGTCATGGCAGCAGATTGCCATGAGGACAGATGCAGGAAGGGGGGAAGAGTACAGAAGATAGCACTCAGTGGTACACCACAGTGATCCCATAAGGAAAAAACACAATGGACAACACGAGAATTTACCATAAACCACTGCTCTTTCAACCACTCAGCTGACCATTCATTAGTGTAAGGGGGGCCAAGATATGAATGAATATTAAGTCAAAACAAAGCATATAAAAAATTAAATTAACATGATATTTTCTATAATTATAATTGCTCCGTTATTAAAGGGGAAGTGTGTCGATTTTACTCATCAAAGTCCATCTCTAGTACTATTGTACCCCTTCAATAACAACTGGTAACTAGAGTTTTAGCACATTGTTAAAAGGGACAACCTTCCCACTTTGTGTGGGCTGAGAATGTGTATAAGGCAGGGTGTAATATCCAGTGTAAGACAAGATCAAATGAATGATACCGAGAGGAGAGCAGGTGCTGTCAGCAAGATAAACTACCACTTTCTGTGGCCCGCTGCACTTTTCTTTCCCAGCTACATCAATTCATTAATTTATCTGTGAGATGAGGAAAGAACAAAATAGAGTGTTTAAGTGTTTTCTCTGCCGGCTAAAAATGACCGGGGGGGGGGAGCATGTATTTAGCTACAAAAGGAATGGCTTATTATTCGTACTGGGGTTCCAATTTGCAGACTATCCAATGAGAGGGCGGGTGAATGCACTGGCAGTACAGCTGTGATAAAGCTGTGATAAAGCTGTACATTACAGCCAGAGGCCAGCATGGGAAGCTGAAGTACTATGAAAGAGTTCAGCCAGTGTCAGTGTATCAGGTGTGAAGAGCTCATCAGGATGTCATGGCAGCCAAGGTGTAGCCCATTTCACTACGTCAATTCGTGAAATGAGAAAAGAGGTGGTAATAAAGAGAAGAGGGAGCAGAGAGATAAGGAGACAGAGCTAAAGACTAAGAAGAAAGGCCAGCAAGGGAGTATAGTTGAGTGGATAGCAATAGGACATGGAACAAAAAGACAAAAAAAAAAAAAAAAACTACCGCTGCAGTTTGGTTAACCATCATATCTCTTAATGACTGTTATATGGTATGTCTTTGATCAGAGCGGAGCTCTTTGTTTGATAGTCTCACCCCCAATCATCAGAGCACAATGGCTTCTCTTAACCAGGACAAAAAGTACAGTCAGCTCCACAGACATGCTCCTGTCCTGAAGCACCCTTTGTCCTCACTGCTTCAAATTAAGCTCATGCATACTTCAAGACAGCCAGTGTTATTCTTTTTTTCCTTTAGCAAACTTGATTCAGTAGTTATACATGACAAAAGGAGAAAGCCTCCTTAGAGCAGCTGTCTCAAGAGAGCAATGGCGTTTTTCCATTACATGGTACCTGCTAGACTCGCCTCGACTCTACTCGCCTCACTGTGCGTCCGTTTTCCATTGCATATTTTAGTACTGCCTCAGCGTGGCTGGTCGTCATAGCGGCGCCGCAGTAAACTGCCGTGGCCTAACGCAACACACACACAGAACGTGGAAGGTGTGGTGTTGTTGCCACAGCCAGAAGACACATTTTGTTTCAAATGAAGCTGGAGGCAGCAAAAATAAACACAGTTGGCTAAACTATTTAAAAATGGCGGGTTTGTCGCTCGCCCCCCTCCGTAGCTTTCACGTCACCTTTTGGTATCGGCTCAGCTCGCTTGGAACCTCGACCTAGGTGGTACTAAAAAAAGCACCCGTTAGCAGGTACCAGGGACTTTTTTTCGTAATGGAAAACCAAAAAAGGCGAGTAGAGTCGAGTCGAGCAGGTACCACGTAATGGAAAAGCGCCATAAGTGTTGTTTCCCTGGAGGATGTGTATCTAAAGTGTAGATCCTATTACACAAGTATTTTTATAGTAGAATAGCTGCTGAAGGTGTCTATTTTGGGTAAGGCATGTTTTTGTGCTTGGCATGCATTGAAGTAATTACCTCAGATGTCCCACGGCTTTGGTGCGGACCAGTGAGAGGATGATGTAGTCATTCTGCTGACCCTGGAACCTGTCCACTGTTGTCACCTGCACAGACACACAAACATATTCATTATTGAACAAAACAACATGAACATAAATATGCTAACTACAAAGATATGCTAACTAAGCCATGGCAGCTGATGTATTTTGCAAAGTAAATAGGTGTGCGCATTTCAGGTAGGTGGAGGGATTTGGATATGTTTAGAAACACGAGGGAGACTGCTTTCTGTCTTAAATTCACCTTTTTCTTTCTTTCTTCTTTCTTTTTTTGGGGGGGGTGGTGGGGGGAAGATAAATGATGGTGCCTGTGTTTTCTTGTTACTGCTGTTATCGCTCTGGGCCACATGGGCAGCCAGCGGAGCTAATACGGCTTAGAGGGCATTTGCTGCTACTAGCCTCTTACCTGGGCCCCTGAGACTCTGGGCCAAGGTACTGGGGGCCACGCTGCTTGACTGGATCAGAGATTATTTCAGGGAGACAGAGAAAGTTTTTTTTTTTTTTTCAAAGCAAAAGGAACTTTGTGTCAGCCAATTTGCTTTTACACCCTGGTAATCCTGTCTTGCTGAGAAGCGTACTTATTCCTGTACATTAAGAACAGAGCTGTGTTGTGACTTTGCCAGTGCTGTTACAACTTGCATAATAAAGAAAACATACTACACTTGCAACTTGATACAAAGCAAAGAAATTGAGATGCAACTCTGTAAAACTTGAACCCATTACACATAAAGTACTAGCTGTACTGTATGTATAACTGCTCCTACAGCCAACATTTCATGAACTTCCATGCACAACCCATGGCAGTTTTTTATTCTCAAGTGCATATTATATAGCCAGGACTTCCTTCCTGTCCATGTTTTCTTTTTCTTTTCTTCAAGGGATAAGCAGGTTAGTTCAATATGATGGGCCAATAAAACCTACGGTGGCATCCTGAACACATTGTATTGAAACTAAAATAACAGTGTTTAAAACTGTGATAGACGCAGGATGAATCTGCCACGGGCCATCACTTACGTCATATATACACGATTATACCCGTCTTATTGTATTTTAGCTTTTTTTTCCTATTCTCTATTTTTATTTCTTTATGATGTATTTATATGACTTTAAATACAAAACAGTGTGTAAGCCCTTACACGTGTGAGGAAAGGGAAAATAAATTGTTACAAAGTGATAAGGGTCTTCCTGTCCGTGTTTGATAGAGTTGCCTCCCAATTGGTAATGGCAACCAAGGAAGAAGCAATTATGTTAGCCTAAACCTACATAAAATAAGACTGCATGTAAATAATGGTTACATACACAAAACACGTCATAAGTCCTCCTTATTTACTATTGAACAAAAAATACTACTATTTAGTTATATAGACCACATGCTGCGAAATCAAAAGCCTAGCAGAAAGAGGTTGGCCTTTCCTCTATAGATCCATCCTGTAGAGTTGATCACTAGGACATCAGCTACCATCGAGCTGTCACACGAAGCCACACACGCCCAGGACTACAGCAACCAACCTATGAACCAGCCATGCTAAATAAATCATCCTGTGGTCCTGGTTACCTCATATTAGGTAATGCAACTTTCAGTGACTTTCAGTCCCTTTGCTAAACCCATCCAAAACCTGGGCAACAGGAAGAAAGTGTGTGTGAACTTGTGAATGAGGAAGAGATGAGGCTAATGATGTAGTAGACCAATACTTATTTACGTGTCTCTGTTGCTATGTAGAACAGGTGCAGCACCAGAGGCAACAATATGTTGGTTTTACAGTAGCATGGGCTGTATGTTCAAGTCAAATGCTTAATGTTCAACTCAAACAGCCGTGGTATGCATGCATGCATGCACATGTTCACACAAATGTCGCACAGACAACACGCCAGTACACGCTTTGTTGAAATAGGCTAGAACTGTGGATTTGAAGGGGATATAACGGCACGGTTTTAACCAAAACAGTCCAACTTGTTTAGCAGAAATGGGGCACTTAAGAGAGGGAGTTATTCTTAGCCCACATACAGTGAAGCCCAGATAGAGAATCTACCTAAGGCATAGCATTTTGAATGGTGTTTAGTTATTTATGAGAAATCTTCCAGGGAGTGAATTACAGAGGTCATGTAATTGTGGCGCATGCATGTCAGTGGATACAAAGCTAATGGTCAAACATGGATCTCCTCTCGTTCTTACTCACTCTATCCATCCTGCTATATCTGACTCATGGCAATTATGCCCTAGACTGTGCAGAAGGCAGACAGACAGATTGTTAAAATTTTTCACAAGAGACTCTTGGGGATGACAGAGTTAACAGTGTAATGTTTCAGTCCAAGTGCCTTCATATCCACATGTCTCAGGATTTGATATCTGTCTAAAAAAAAAAAAAAAGGCATGCTGGAACATGTTAGGAAGACATTTCCCTATCTATGTCAACATATCTGGTTATAAGACGTCCTGGTTCTGGTCACACAGCAAGACTTGGTTTCCTGTTTAAAGAGGCTTCTGCTCTCAGAAAATAAAAGAATCCCACAGAGGGATGGGGAAAGAGTGTGTGTGTGTGTGTGTGTGTGTTTGCAGCCATGTATATTAATGAAGGGAGGGATGCAGAAGGTGAACTCAAAGATTCAACATGCATACTCTTCCCTTTTAAGTCATCTACAGTATCCTTGACTTTTGATGTGCTTTCTGACTAACTAAACACAGGTTAACTAAATCACAATTGCTAAAAATTTTAACATTGTTTTGTTTCATTGCTTGGCTGCTAGTAAGGACTGGGCTGAGATTTGGGTGGGATGAACCCATGCTGTGATTTTGAATCCAGTTTGAATTTATGTAAAAATGTTTTGATTAGTGACCTGAATGAATTAACACTATTCTGGTGTTTAAAATATACAACACCAAAAGAAAGCAAATTCAAGTGGACATTTTCTGTAAACATTAATAGAGTAAACTAAAAAAAAAACATCATTAAAGATGCATAAATGCAAAACTGCATGCATATGCATGGCAACTGTTGTGTTTGAAATTCAGTAGACAGCTAAGGCTAGTGTGTTTATTTGATTTTGAGACTGTGACTGGTGCCAACTGTCCCGCTCGTTCTTTTCTTACTAATTAAAGTCATAGCCGCAAAGTGGGATGGCTGTTGACATTTGCTTGGTTTAGCTATTGTGACACATTCTCAGACACTCTGTGGACCCAACGCTCTGCGCCATGACCTTTCAGCTGCTCAGCATTTTCCCGCAAGAGCCCCTTTCTTTTTCATCTCCCTCCCTCTCTGGCTCTCTTTCTTCTCAGCAAATCTAACAGCCTGTCACCCCTGTCACTTTATTACTAGGCATGCATACTGACTAAGGCCATGAGCACAATGAATGACACTTTATGTCTCAACATAGCTGGACATTTAACATGACCACGCACAATTTCTGGCTAGCTGTCTGAACAGAGAAGACAAAGCAACAAGGAAGGTATGGATGTACAGCATGAAATACAGACACACCAACAGCAGATTAAAGACTCCAGCCCTGCAGGTGGTAGAATGCACCATAAACACAAAGACATAAGAGGGATTCACGTCCTGCTTGCTTGTTAGACAATTAATAAACAGTAACATCTGCAGTTTGTGCCTTCATGCGTTTAAGGAGAAGGCTGATGATATTCTATATTTTTCTTATTGTCAGCAAATCCCATAAAAAGACCAAAACCAACAAAATTGTCCTACTAACAAATACAGTGTATTCCTCTGTGCCGTAGACCTCCATTTTGTAAAAACAATGATGTATTTGTGACCCGTTTTGTAAGATTTACGTATTACATCAGGCTGGGCAAATGGAATGTATCAAGAGACAGACAGGTTTTGGTCTTTTCGTTAATTTGTTGACAATAAAAAAAATGTAGAAATCAACAGCATTATCTATTCCATAAAAACCCTTAATTGTATCTAATATACTGTGAGTCTGTGCTGAACACTGCTGTACTGACAACACTGTTGAAATTTCATTGGCCAGTGGGGAAACCACCATGCTTACCCACACACTCTGCCACTTTGGCACAATGACATGCCAACTGACTGGTGATGTGCCATTTACACTCCGATCTTGAAACTTTCGCTGGCATGCCTAAATAGTATTTGACATTGTAAAGTGTGTGAAAGGTCTGAAGAACAGAGACCAAAGAAAGGTGAGAGATTGTGAGTAGGGAAAAAGAAACGAGTGAGAGGAAATGATAACCTGAGGCTAAAAGCATTTAGCAGTACAAACAGAAAATGGATGCCAACGGGCTGCTGACTTAACACTGTGTAAAGGAAGGAAAGAGAGAAGAAAGACAAGAGGAGTAGGGGGGAATACCGTGGGCTGAAAAACAATCCAACAAGTATTCTTCAGGGATGAACACATTATGGAGACTACACCCACTTTTAAAGTATGCACATTTAAATCCTTTCCTCAACACACACAAAGACAGACAAAGACACTCAGTTAGTTTGATTTACAGAGGTATGCAGTCAGCTGGTATATAAACTGTTGAACAGAGGGCACAAAGGGTCCTGCTCTATTTGAGTCTTATGACCTGCATCAGTCCTGATGGTCTTATGATTTGATGGAGCAGGACAATAAAGGCCAGGGCCTACAACAGGGAATAGTGAATAAAGAACGTACATGAGCTGCTCATTAATTTTCCACCCTGCAAGAACAACACAGATTCACTTATTTCAATGAGATTCTATATGTCACAATGCAAGTATGAGGCCCATTGGGAAAACTTGTAGGGAAAATGTACAAATCTAATTAAATTGCACAAGGAGAAAGAGGAGACTGTGTATGATTGTGGTAATGGAAGGCAGAAACAGCTAAAGCCATGTGAGAATTGAGAACTGCAAATTTATATATTTAGGAGGTGAAAACATGCCTGTGGGACTGTGGATTCCTTCCTGACAGGAGAGAAGAAATGTGTCTCAAGTCATATTAGAAGTGTGTAGAGTTAATGTATGTGGAACCGGGTGTGTTTCAGTGTTGGAATGCTACATGAAAAGTGTAAATATCAATATTTCACAAATACACTTTAAGTAGCTTGTTAATTTAGACTGAATTGCCATTTTGTTTCATTATATTAGGATCGCTAAACAGATGTGGTTGGTGATTCAGAGGTCTGGAACCAAAATAAAGCTTAAGTAGTTTTTCAGGTGTATTAAAGACCATCCTTGTAAGAGAACAGTCAAAGAAAGTAATGTATGGAGATTAAACAAAACAGGACTTAATACTGCTGTGCTTATAATGTATAGTATTACTGAAAAACAGCTGTGTGATGACGTACCATTTGTTTGATATTACATTAAGATACCATTTTGATTTAGATTGTAGCCCATTATTGAATATTGTACAATCGAATACCATAAACAGCCTGTTCTATTACAAGATGATGCATTTGCATATTTCAGCTTACAGACTCGCATTCATGCTTCCTTTGTATGATAAAAAGTTTTCTCCAATTTCATTTACATTTCATGAGGACATACTTCTTATACTTGCTTTAATAACAATTTAAATAATACAATCATTGGATGCAGCTGTATGCACTGTTCCCTGTAGTCAGTGTCAACTGGTGCATGTGTGTCCTCCTTACCTTGTTAGGCTGACTAAAGAAGGGATTGCCAGCACAACGCTGGTTGATGACGTCTCTGATCAGGTGTTTTTGTCCATTGTAGGTTGTGAGGATGCTGATGCGGTCAGCAGGGTAGCCCAGTAAACGCATGTACATGTACAAAGCGACAGTATACTCCGCCTCTGCCAGGTTCTTCACAGGAAGAGAAAGAAAAGGAGAGGGCAAGATTAACATTATCATATTTTAACTATACACTATTGTACAAGTCATGAGAGAAGGAAAAACAATGATGTTTGGGAATTGCTATTGTCTATCAATTTGGTAATCTTGTAGTGAATCGAAGCAATACGCTGAGTTACCCAAACACACGGGTCTCTCTTACTATCAGCACAGCCAGGGCTGTCTGCTGTGTTTGACACTTTGCTGTTCCCATTCTCTTGTACTTTAACATCATGCTCTAACCCTTTCTCGCCTGTCAAGTGTTTAACTTTTCTGCCAGATAAAAGCCCACTCATTCATGCATGAGTAACCATCTGATTTGAGTCGGAATTAATTGCCTTGGACAGAGTTCAACACCACCACTAGCTAGGCTGGGACAAAATGTCCCAATCTAGGATCCCCTCATGTCACAGTGTTTCCATACCCAGGTAGATAACATCCGAATTACATTTTTTCCCCAATCAACAATGTATTTTTTACAGCGCACCCAGACCAGCGACCTCCAGCCCCTTACCCCTTATGAAGTCACGCTCCGCGTGCATGACAGCGTCAATGCTTCACTTCAGGCTCAGAGGCTATTGTTAGTAGTAGCATGCTGCTGGTGGTCTTGCCATGGGATTAACTGTATTAACAAACCGTAGAAACGCCGCTGTGAAACCTCATTTATCAGAGTTCAGTTGTTACCCCTGTCCGCGGCAGTCTCCTCCACTCTATATCTATAATGGAGCTAACTGCTAATGGAGCTTATCGTTGCTAACTGAGCCTTCAGTTCCCGTTCTCCGTGCCTGAATCCATGTATTTATGAACTTGAGCCCGATTAAAACCCGAGATTTTATTAAGTTGGCTGTAAAAGTTTAAAACTACAACTCAGAGTTGTTTGAATGACAGAAATATTCAGATTAGATCTTAATGAATGCAACAAGGACATAGCTGTAGTAGCCTACAAAACAGTGTGTTTACGATCCCTGAAACACGGATTAAAAACACTTTAAAAAAAACTAACAAAGATCTAACCCAAAAAAATAACTTTAACTAGCCTTAGTCTTATATGATTTAACAGAAATTAGGAGGAGACAGTGTTGAGATTTTTATTAACATGTAACTTTTTATTTAGATCATAGTATTAAGTTACATATAATAGCCTATTTGGGCTCCGGGTATTCAGGTATTTTATCTGATGAACCATAACATTTGACAAACCAACTACATTTAATTGACAAAGCACATCATGGCTACACTTCATCTGTATCATCTTTTAGTCTGATATGTTTAATATTTAAATAGTTATTTATTTCGAAAGTATCTGTTAATGTTATGTAGCCTATCATTGTTTTCAATAAATAGTTCATAAACTTCGTTTGACTAGTTTTTACTGAACCCAGCAATAGCGCCGCGCCGTCACATCCTGCGTCACCCACCACCACAAGTAAATTCTCAACCTGTGGGAAACACTGTGTCTAAATGTTAAGGCCAGTGTTGCATGCAGCATTCACCCACTTTACAATCAACAAATTCCCCAGCATGTGCATCCTGGCTCCAAGGCTACACTCTGCCCTTCAAATGGGACCAAAAAAGAAAAAAGGCAACGGTATGCATTATTCATCCAGTTTCTATTAAGCCTGGATTTCAGCCTTACATCTTTGATAATAATGTATGCAGCTTCATCAACAGTTCCTGATCCAGATGCACTGAAGTCAACACATCAAAAAACAGTGACATCCTTTGTTCTTCTTCCCTTATTACATCTCTCGGAATGGCACAAATTCATAACTTTAATGACCAAACCATGTTTTTACTGATAGAAATGTTATTCAAGTTTGGCAGTGAATGTAAGGTATGAGCTGGTCCTTTTCAAGGAAAAATATTCAACATTATCTACAAATGGTTGAAAACCATGGGAATGATTTTGGAGGCACATGAGGTGCTTGATGGCCTCACCGTGTTCATTCTGGCTGTAACCTTACTGTTTAGTAGGGCTGTTGAAACGAATTCCGAAATTTGAATATAATTTGAATATTAAAAAAGTCAATACTATTCGAATGCTAAAATTACTATTTGAATATTGCTTTTAATGTATTTTTTATTTATATATATATATATATATATATATATATATATATATATATATATACACACATACATACACACACAAATATATATACACACAAATATATATACACACACACACATGCAATCTTGCCTTTCTCGCCACAACACGCATGTGAAAATGAAATGCTTTTGTTTCGTCTGATGAACAATAACGTTTTTGAATCGTATCACAATTGTACATGTTCCAGCGACGTCTCCACGGAAACGGAGATCATCACTCCTGACAATTTGTGTGGAAGGTGTTTGGATTTCAATCCATAAATGGAAAAATTACAGATAAAGAAGTGGCAATCTGCAGAATATGCAAAATCCGAATGAAATATCACTCCTCAATGAGCAACCTGAGGGCACACCTAACAACGTTACACCCTGACAAGCTAGGCGATCTGTCCGAGGAACCGCCGCTAAAACGGGCAAGAATAGGTTATTTTTTGCCTCTCTCCTCATCATGGGACTTACCAACTGACAGCTGTCTGCCAAAAGGCGATAAAAGACAAACTGACACGGTTCATCTGTAAAGATATGAGACCAATCAACATCACGCAGGGGTCTGGATTTAAAGATTTTATTCACGAGTTTGAGCCAAGGTACATTAAAGTTGACAAATTAAAGTCATTCATTTTGTCCCGCTGTTTTATTGTTAATAAGAAAGCGATCACCTGTTTCCAAATGTTTGTATAGTAATGTTAGTAGTCCCTCTAGTGGACAGAACTTGTAACAACAACCACATGCTGATAGTGGAATTGGCGATCCATAAGCCTGTGTAATGTCGTAAATATTAATAGGATGAATTTAAGCATTTAATATTTGAAAATTATTCAAATATTAAATAAAATAAGGAATGGGATTCAAATAGTATTATAGATAGAGATAAGTAGACACAGGGTTGGCTTTTCCAGCTTTGCCTACCTGGTATGCATATTTACCATACTAATCTAATAGCCTAACACCCAGAGAACTTGTTAACCCTAACAACAAGGTCAGACCTAACCCACTGGAGTTTGAGCCAATGGCTGGAGGCTCCATTAGGAGTGGAGAGAATGGAGGGACAAAAATGGGCAGAAATAGAGACGAGACAGAAGGGGAGAGAGGGTCAGAAATTGTGATGTAGATACAAACGCATAAGAGGTAATAAAAAGAGGAACAAAAAAAAAATCATCTTTTGGAAATTGATCTTAATGCCTTAATTTAAAAAATGAGGAAAAATCCAACCTTTAAGGACACCAATTTTCTTTGTGAATGAATGATGTATCGTAAATAAATAAATGTTCTTCCTTAAAATACAGCGGGCATAAGTAAGTACACCCTATGTTAAATTCCCATAGAGGGATTTTTATTTTTAAAGGCCAGTTATTTCATGGATCCAGGATACTATGCATCCTGAAGTTCCCTTGGCATTTGGAATTAAAATAGCCCCACATCGTCACATACCATTCACCATACCTAGAGATTGGCAGGGGTACTTTCCATAAAATCATCTCTCAATGCAAATCAAACCAGCTATTAGGCTAACATAAAACCATGCCAATCTCTACTTATGCCCCCTGTATTTTAAAGGAAGAACATTTATTTATTTACGATACATTATTCATTCACAAAGAAAATTGGTGTCCTTAAAGTTTGGATTTTTCCTCATTTTTTTAATTAAGGCATTAAGATCAATTTCCAAAAGATGATTTTGTGCTCCTCTTTTTAGTCAACTTTAGCATGGGTGTATTCACTTATGCTGAGCACTGTAGATAAGCATCTTACTCTTTATGAGCCATTTGACAACTTAGGAAATACTATCAACGGGCTGAGACTTAATATGGAAAGGGCTTTAACAAATGAGGTGAAGAAGCAGGAACAGACCTTTGGACTATGGAGTGTCTGAGTGCACAACGCACATGTGTTTGTGTGTATGATGGTTGTGCAGTTACTGTGTAAGTGCAAAGTAGGGTTGTGGCACTGTTTGTTCAGCTGTGACAGGCATTCAGCATGCACTGGGTACAATTGCACTGCATGTGAGAGTGTGTGCGTGAAAGGCATAGTCAGTGGTACTGGCAATTCCCTTGAGGAGCTTGAAAATGGCAATAGGCAAATGGTATTGAGGTTCATGTGACCTGGTGCCTCAAGAGGTGCACATAAGATCATGCACAGTGTTGAATGCTGCAGTAACATTCATGAAGCACTGATATATCTTCATTGGCCATGAGCTTATTAACAAATTAGTGTCTTAATTGATGTATTTACTAATTAGTATCTATTGTAATCATTAGACAAATAGACTTTTACTTGAAATCAAGTGCTGCTGGCTTTCTGATGGAAACAAACTCTGTTGTGTCCTGGAAGTCTTTCTGTTTATTGTAAAATGTATGTCATGTGTCTATTCTGGTTTTAGCTTCCTTCCTTTATTAAAAAGGAATACAGTTTTTCAGAACCACTAATAATCCAGTTAAAGTAACTAGATTCATGTTACATGTACTCAAAATGTTTTTATCACAGTTATGCTGTTATATTTGACAGTAATTTTTGGACTCCTGTGCTAGTGTGGTGCCGAAGAAAACATTTTTATTTTAACACAGCCCTATCGACCCTGCCCTCCGTCCACACACAGTCTTGAGTGTCTCAGCAATGTCATGATGAAACACAATCTAGCTCCTGGTGTGAAAGGCAAACACACTGGTCTGTGCTGGGCAGCCAGTGCTAGCTACAGACTAAGCAGGGTTATGAATATATCATAAGGACCGGTAGCTAAACCATTAAACATTTAAAATGAATGAACTGCTGTACAACAACCGATTCAGAGGAAATGGAGGTCACGGAGGAATACGGTTCTCTGCTCTAGTGGAACTAAGTGTGCATGAGTGTGTATCCGTGTAAAGGAGTGTATAAATTGTGCTTAGAAACTGCCATCCATTGAATAACACAAACTATTTCTGCTTTTCCAACATTGTGTATGTCCTACACATATATTGAATTTTGTGTTGCATACTGTGCGTTCACAGCTCTCCAAATTGAAGTAATGCATATATGGGTCTGTGTAGGTTCATGCTGTCGGCAGCAGGGTATTTACAGTTGAAATCATGTCTACCCTTAGTATTCAATTCTAGTTTTGTTTTAGTTAGTTTTAACAATACATTAAAAGTTATTTTTGAAAAATTACTCATTTGATATTTATGTTATTTCAGTTTTGGTCATAATTCTTGTTGAAGATTTCTAAAGTAGAAAGAGTGGTTTGAATGTGTAATATAACTGGTAGACATCCATAGCACAAATAACAGTTGTGCTGCGTTTGTATTTGTGTACTGTGGTGTGCACTACTACTGACCTGGTAGAAGTAAGGGTTCGGCTCAGATTCTCCCACTCCATTGAAGTCCTCCACATTAATTAACTGGAAGTCAAAGGTCAGGCCGGGGTTGGGCACCTGGAACTCAGGCAGTTGCTGAACATGAGGCAGATTCCCCAGGTGTTTGTAGCGCCAGTTGTACAGGTTACACAGGCTGTGGGACAGGAAGATAGCAACACATTAAGTCACATTGTTGCCATGTCCTTTGTGTGAGGAGACAGTACCAATCACTAAGATACTGCATCATTTGTGAAATTGAGTTGGTCCAAAGTGATTCTAGCTTGATGCTGCAGCAGGGTGACCCACCTTGCACGTGCACGACCCTGTGCATCCAGATCTATGGTGGGCACTCCAAGGCGCACAAATCGGGTGAAGAGAGACTGCTCCATGTTGGAGTACTTCTGGAAGGCCATGTTCTTGATAACAGGGGGCAACTGGTGGTGGTCTCCAATCATGATCCAACGTTTCAGCCTGCTGTAGCCATCCTCTGGGTTCTGTAGAAAGGGGAAGACAGAAAAAAATAAATGGTAAGAACACCTGTTACACCTAAATAAAATGCAGGGGTCTGTACTAGTCTTATTAAAATGTAGGTAATAGATTTTGATCTGTAAAGGTAGGTATATTAGCTGTATGAATTAAAAACTAACCTATATAGTCTAATCGATTACGACATGTTGTCCAACTTTATTCAATAGTTTATGTAAAATCAGATCTTCAGCATAGAATAACATTTAGGTCCAGCAGGGCAGTGAAGCATGAAGGGCCTGTACAGTTTTTTTTTCTACTAATGTTTATGTCATGCTGCCAGGTTTGGCTAATTAGATTTAGTTTATTTGGAGCTTGACCTCAGACAAATCTAATATACCAACCGTGGCAAGTCAAGAGTTGATTTAATCACTGAAATAAGGGTTGAATGGCCTGATGATGAAAGGGAATGGGAGGAGGAGGAGGAATTAACAGTTTCGCTGTGACATATACCTGGCATTCTCAGACTGTGACTCAGTAGAGAAGAGAGATAAAGAGAGTAGCTCTGGCAGGGTTGTTGGATGGGCTGATGTGCTTAATGAGCTCATCTGTAAACAGAACTATCTCGGACAATTAGGCACAACTACCAAAGACAAGCACCATTACTGTGTTTGGAGCCCATCAGTCAGACCTTAACAGAGAAACTCAGGTGGTAGAAGTCTCGTAGAGTCCTGAGTAAAGGATTAAACTAGGTTTGATGTCAGAACTTATGACAGTGCTACGGCCTGGCAGTGAGCTTTCTGTCAAGGCATGTCTGTAGTTTTTCAATACTCAAGATTAACAGCTCAAATGTTCACAGTCTTAGTCATAAAGACTAAGACTTAGTCTGAATAGGGTTACCTGTAACAGGAGGGGGATGAAGGTCTCGATCTCCAGAATCTGAGCAGCTTCTTCCATCAGGATGTTGTCATACTAATAAAAACAATCAACAATTTCAACCAAATACATAAAGTAACTGCAGTAAATACAAGTTTAGCCAGGTTATTGTCTTTATGTCAACTGAAAAGAGCGTACCTTAAATCCCAGCTCCACCAGGTCATGACGTTTGAGTGCAGCATGTGTACAGGTCATGGCAATGATTTTGGCTTCCTTCACAAGCAGATACTTGGAGCGGTCCAGTCCACTTCTTAGCAGCTCAAAAGCCCTAAACTCCTACAGGATAGACAGGAGAAAAGGTGAGGATCCAGAGTTAATCACTGCACACAGAAATGTTTGGGAACACAAATAGCAAGAAGAAATCAACAAAAAAGGGCAACATCCTAAAAGGTAATTAAAAACTACTTGTTTAATGACCTCTGGGAAGAACTTGGACAATCATGGATTTAAATAGATGTGTTCTGAATGAAGTTAAGTTTTGCTTTCATGTTTTATACAGTGGGGTTGGGAGGGGAAACTTAAATGGCATTCTGACAAAATGATGGATGATTACTGGTGAAGATGATGGATAAGGTGATTATAGGGTGAAATAACCACACATCTAAAAGAAAGGCACAGTTTAATATTCAGATTCAGTTGTGTCACAATTAAAAGAATTGTACTATTGAACTATTGTACTATTGAACTGTAGAAAACTCAGTGGCTTAACCCTAGCAGTGTAATAGCTCCAATTGCCTCTACTTTTGATTCTCTATAACTCCAAACTTTCAAGACAAGACATTCATAAACGATGAAGTGATTGGCAACCTACTCGCCTTTTCATTAAACATATTGTTATTAACATAATCCCTCTGCTTCCTATCCTCATTAGGAAACGGTCTCCTCTTTTTACATGATGCAGTGTAAGAGATGTCAGGAAGCCACAGGGCTGCTCTGCTGTTCAAAAGCTGCAGCTTGAGGAGCACTTTAGCACAGATTTAGCCAATATCATGGCACTATGAAAACCACGCTGTGGGGAGAAGCACAGAGGGGGAATATGAGAGGGGCTGCTATATTCAGGTTGCCCCACTAGCTGTGTAGGGGTAGGGAAGGGAGAGAGGAAGGGAAGACGGAAGAAGTAGACTCAGACAGCACTGGAATATAAATATTTAATGCGTTACTATTTTAGCATTAATATTAAACCAATCAAAACATGCAATATTGATGAGATCTATTTTTAACCCCCGTGGCTCCAGAGCGGTTGAAGGGTGAAATTAAGACGGTAAGGATTCACTGACACTGAGAAGAGAGCGAAGAGAGAAAAAAAGTAAATAGCGGTAACGATGTGGTGGGACTGCAGAGGAGGAAACAGGAGATGTCTATACAGGAGGAACCCAGGAGGCACACTTTGTTGCTGTCTGTCTAGCTAGCAATACATTCTTTGGATATTCCTATGACAGCTTATTCCAAACAGATTTTACATTTTAAGAGGCAGACAGATAAGCAAATTCAGCAGAATATTGATTTGTCTACCCTGCACCATAGACAGCAATACCTCCTAATAGGTGTACAGATTTCACTGCAGCATGGGTGAGGCTGAGGGAGGAGGGAGAGGTACTGTGATGCAGTGATACAGAGGTCAGCCAGATAAATCAAGGTCACCACACATGTTGGGATATTACCTCCAGCCAATAACTTCTTTATTGCTTTTCTGAGACCTTCTTGGTGTTCCCATAAATCTGAAATGTTATTGTTATCCCTATAGAAACACTTGATGGACCGAGGAGGAATAACAAATTCAGCTGTTTGTAAGTGCGAAAGAGTGTAAAAAAGAGTGAAAGGGAGAGTAAAAAAGAGAAGTGGTAATAGCCTTCATTACTTTGTTGTGCTGCTTATCTTTTCAAAATGGTCAGCAATCATATCTATGAATAAATAGTACAAGTACTGTTAAGTATCTTTTATAATGACTCACTCTATCAACTGAATCAAAGGGACAGGTGATGAAAACTCAGATGCAAAAGTGGCAGAAGTACCATCAAATACAGCTGATATAAACCTGTGTGTGTATGTTTGAGTAAAAGAAGGAAAGGGCTATATATGTTTACCTCAGTTTGAGAGAAGTTGAAGATGATGTTTGCTTCTGTGTATGCTATTTGTCGCTGTGAGCATTTTAATGTAAAGTACATTGAATTTAACTTTAATGACATGCACTATAAATAAAATGACCTTACTGCACTGAAGTAACCTCCTTACATCCCACTGGGTGTTGTTCAGCAGTGAGGGAAATAGTACTGTGTCTGTGTGTGTGTGTGTGTGTGTGTTTTTCTTACCTCCAGCTGGGTAAATATTTTCTTGATGTGGCGGTAACAGCCCTCTGCGATGTCCATGTCCTCTTCATATGACCGGCCCTTGAACACAGGCTGGGGGGCGTTGGAGAAGTACTTGTGGAAAGGAAAGTATGCAGCCACAGCTTGCACCTCCACCGTCTTGCCCTGTTTAGGCCTGACTTTGCTCATGTACTCTTCCCAGCGAGAAATCACCTGTGGTAGGGAGGGAGAGCAGACATACAGATTACAGCCAATGTAAAGAAGTTGAGCTCCAGTAGTGCTAGTCTGCGTTTAGTGTATGTTAAAAATTCCCACACGATTGTGGCTTGTATGAATTTGGGTTCTATGTGTTTTTGTGTGATCACACAAATACAAACCTGGAATTGTACCTTGTACGATTTCATGTAACAAATCAAATTGACTGATTTCTTGAACTGATTGATTGACAAACAAGTGCCTGAAAGGTGGAGTGGGTTGGTGTGCATGACTGCGGTATTGAAATTATACTGACAGAAAAATCATACCTGTTCACACCAAAGGACTGTGGCAGCACAGTGGTGTTTACATTTACAACAAAACAAGTGTTTTAATTAATGACTTGATTTAGCCACAACATAAATAAACACAATAAGGTACTTTCTGGTATGCATGAGCCTTGACTTAGGTGATGCCTTTCTGAGGTCTACCAAAATGTGAGCACACAGTGGGTGTTCTGCATGGCTCTGCCCAGCCTGTATTTTCTCTATTATTACTTGACTATAGCAACACCAATGAACAAATGAGAACCGATAGCCTCACTCGTATACAGGTGCCCCTGCTGAGCATTTAATAAACCAGCTTCAACTAAACAGCAGGGAAGCTTAGTTCTATAAATACCCCTATGAAAAACAACATTTAGAACATTAATGAGTCTACTAGAGGACTCAGCCTAATTGCACTTCGAAACTTTAAGTATGTCTACATGTGCGTTGTTATCATTGATCACAGACGGAGTAGTCTGCTAATGGTCACAGATTCACTACTCTCAGCTTCTTGACATTTACATCTTCAATTGTCACAGAACTAGCACTGTTGGCCAGTTTTTAGAGCTAAAATAAACACAAGAACTATACTAAAATTAAGTGAGGGTTGAGAATCCAGTCTCCAAGCAACATCAAATTAATGAGGAACCAAAGTGGTGTGCGTGTGAAAGACAACTGACAGATTTCTGGCAAGGTGCAAAAATCGCAGCCTGAACTTCATCAGACATAAACTCTGACACTAAAAACCATTGTATCCAAGTATTTGCTATGACTTTTATTCACCAGTGAAGTATGTGCTATAGAATGGAGTTTGAGCTATGACCATCACTAAAAACTATGTAACTGCCATCTTTACACTGCTTTTATACTGTATGTCTCACATTGGTGTTGAGATGTGATGCGATACTTAATGACTTAAAAGGTTGGATATTAACTTGAGCTCCCCATAACACTGACGATGACAGCTACACGCCACACTTCTTTATGTCACAATTGACAATAATGTCTATTTTAGAACCATTCCAAAGAAGCATAGGAATGCAAGTACGTAATTGTCTGCAGTGGCATTTCTCTTGCAGCACGAGAGGACAGGGATAATTAGGTAACAGGAATAAACAGCGAGGCTTGAGACTGTTTCTAGGGTATTTGCAGTCAAGGCAAAAAGAGAAGTGTGTCTGGGGAATGGAAACTTTGATAATGTCTGGGTTTGATTGCCGTGTATATCTCTGAGGAACAGGACAGGCAATGCAGAAATCCATCCTAATTAATTCAGCAAAAATATCTTCTGTATCCCCTTAACTCTCTCTCTCTTTGAAAATCAATATTAATATCCACAAATTTCAAGGATTTTGAGAGGCAGAAAAACATCTAGACTTTTTTAAGGTTTGTTTTGCTAAACCTGTATGCAATTAGGAATTTTACTTGGACAGTACACACACACACGCTTGATGTAATATTATGCACAGTATGAACCGATGCTGAGTGCAAAATCAGAAGCATAGCCTATGCAACATTGGTTGACAATTTGTGAATTTCTCTGCACATTGCAGAAACATATACACACATAGTTTTAGTCTTACCTGGTAGAGGTAGAAGTGTCCAGCAGTCTCACAGGTGTAAGAAACATCTCCCGGGACATCCAAGCTCTCCTGTAATCTCCCCACTTCTCTGAGGAGCTCCAGTCTTCTGGCAAGGACATAGTTTACTCGGCCATATCTGGAGAGAGACAGCACAGCATAGTTAATCAACAATCTGTTAACAGTTTACCATTTATTATTACCGTAGGGACAAAGGGTTAAGAATGGTACAATGATGTAAGAAGATTAATGTTTAAGGTTCAAATGGCTGTTTCTAGAATTAAATCCATAAATCAGGTCGTGGTCTCATTTCAAAAATACACTCTGCTAATGCAGTTACGCTAATGTAATGTAAACATCCTGATAAAGGTCCCTTGGCCTTTGGAATTAAAATAGCCCCACATCATCACATACCCTTCACCATACCTAGAGATTGGCATGGTTTTATTTCAGTTAGCCTAATAGCTGGTTTGATTTGCATTGAGAGATGATTTTATGGAAAGTACCCCATGCCAATCTCTAGGTATGGTGAAGGGTATGTGATGATGTGGGGCTATTTTAATTCCAAAGGCCAAGGGAACTTTATCAGGATGCATAGTATCCTGGATCCATGAAATAACTGGCCTTTAAAAATAAAAATCTGCCTGCCTCTATGGGAATTTAACATAGGGGTGTACTTATTTATGCCCCCTGTATTTTAAGGAAGAATATTTATTTACGATACATTACTCATTCACAAAGAAAATTGGTGTCCTTAAAGGTTGGACGTTTCCTCATTTTTTTAATTAAGGCATTAAGATCAATTTCCAAAAGATGATTTTTTATTCCTCTTTTTAGTCAACTTTAGCATGGGTGTATTCACTTATGCTGAACACTGTATATTGTAAATATGACCCAATGGAGTACAAAGGTTTAAAGAGGGCAATGACTGTCCTTGACTGTACACAGGTTTGTTTAGGTTCTATCCTGCATCCTACTGTGCAGCTAAGCAATACTTCTTAAAAGCAATTATCAGGTGGCAATGAGACAAGCAGCACACAGGTAGACAGGAAATGGGAGGGGTCACAGGGTAATACTAGAGGTGATCTCTATTTTTAGACCATCTGCAAACATCCTCAGTCAGCAGATGACTCAAAGACCGTCACAGTGGACTGCCTGTTTTGCCTGAATAAAATTAAATAAAAATTTGGAGTGACCTTGGTTCCCAGGACCTCTAATGAATTTAGCTACTGAGAGAGAAAACCCAGAAAAGATACACAGGTGTGAAAAACGGCAGTTATCGACAGAATTGCATTTTATTTTTATTTTTTTGTAAAATCCCATAAATATAAGACTTGCACACAACAGCAACAACTGTGCTTAAATCTGAATGAGGATGCTGCATTTCCTTTCCAACAAGAGCAAAAGTGGTATCATGGCATTTTCTTGACAAAGAATTAGGGGTGTGACGAGACACCCAGCTCACAAGACAAGACACGAGATTGGGTTCACGAGATCGAGACGAGATTTTAACACTATTTTACAGAAAACTACAATAAAGAAGTAAGACTGAAAAAAAAAAAAAAGACCTTTATTCAATCGAAAGTCCCAAAATGAAAACCGAGCACTGAAAGGTTTTGCCATAAACTCAGATAACTGGCTTCTCTCCTGTATAACTAACAGTTACACTGTTACCTATTCCATATGTATGGTGGAGAGCTAGTCTCTTCACTCAGAGAACCAAGGTTACAGCATAACTAAGCGTTTTCTGGCAGTAGTTGAGACCAAATGTGTTGTACTCAAATCTGTCATTGTACAGTAGACAGAGAGAAATAAAGCTTATTTTACTATTGTTTCACATTGATTACGTTCTAAAGCACAAATAAATTACCATCAAACACTCAAAAGATGATTTTTGTTTAGACAGCTCTTTTCTCCTCTGCATTTTAGTAATTGCAGCAATAAATAAGGAAGTAGGCTATTCTAGTATCAATTTATGACCATTATAGGACGAACGGAGAACATTTCTCTTTGTTTAGTATCATTAAAAGTAAAGTTGTGTCTCGGCCAAGAGAGAGAGAGAGAGAGAGAGAGAGAGAGAGAGAGAGAGAGAGAGACGGAGAGCGGCGGTACTCTCTAACGTTCTAACGCTGGGTTTTACAAGCAGCTTTTTTATTCCGCTCTGCGATGAGAACGGGCGGGGGATCTTCAATGCTAATTTCAAGGCTGCTGCTCTGCACTTGTGTACTGATATCGCGAGACACATTTTACCTTGATGAGAAATCTCGTCACGATTAATCTCGCAATATCACGTCACACCTCTACAAAAAATCTTTTTTGACCTAGAACCTAGGGTACAAATATAGACTGTCCACATCTGAACATACGACTTGGTATTTCTTTAAGATCTCCCCTATACAAAAACCAACATGCACTCCCTACAATCTCATTAAAACAGCACAAAATGCATCATGAAACGCAGGGAGGCATTGATAATTGATGGTGCTGTAGCTTTCCCTTTGTTAGGCATTCAGGGGAGCACTGCCTTCCATTTTCCATCTCGTATAGTGTTAATTAAAACTCTCTGGCGCTCTCCTCTCGCTGGTGTCAGTGGGGTGGAAGGAGTGTGGAGTCTGCATGTTGTTATGAGGCAGCCAGGCAGGCGGGAATATATTAAATGCTGCTAGCTAAAGCTCTTTCTTTTATGTAGGAGTTATTTGCTGCATAATTAAAAAATGTAACAGACTGCTTCCATGTGCAGACACCTGTTCCCATACACTGCTATTCATACTACAGTCATACCCTCAAAGTGAGCAGTAATCATACACAGAGTATAGCAAATGCATGCATCACCCCTCCCTTCCTCCACTGGAACTGTTGCTAAAAGCTATAGGGTGCAATTTGCTCAGTGCCACAGATGGTGATGAAAGGGTTAATCAGACGGGAATTGCCTCTGAGTGCAAGGCTGTAGGGAGAGATCCCTTACACTGGTGGAATGGGCTGAGGGGCCAACAACGCCTAATGAAGATAAACCAGGTCCATGCCCTGGCATATGGGAGTATCGAGTAGCCCTGTCACTGTGTTGGCTCAGACTGATTATGTATGTGGGCAGCTGGACTGCTTTTGTGTACGTATGCGTGAGTGTATTGTCCGCTTTGATCAAACTGTAAGGGTTGCCTCTGCAATGTTTATGCACTTTAAGTATGTAACCATTTGTTCAATGCACCACAGATGCATGTGTGAATTAAAATTGTCTCAATTATCACATGTGCATTTCTGTTGGGTTAGGTACATCTGTGTGTCTGTTCCCACCCCATCTGTCCCCTGCTGTTATCACCTGCTAAAGTCCTTCTCAGTCTCCAGCTCCTCTTCTCCGTGGCCCAGACGCAGGAGGTGGCGCTCGTCGATGTCTAGAGCCATGATCTTTTCAAACAGCTGGTTCAGAGCCTGATGTAGAATGAAGCATGTCAACATGTAAGCATAATCAGACATGGAAAATCATTTCATTGTGTGTGTATTTTCTCAACAGTACTTGTACGCATAAACCTGTTTTGACTTGTGTCTTTTTCAATCTCTATGGATTGGGTTTCATTCTTCATACAGTGCTGTTTGTAATATATTTGAGGTATTTATAATGCTATCAAGCACGTGTCTATTCTTGTATAAAGAATGTAAATGGAAGGGGGAACTATTGTAGGAGAATAAGGTTTTTTATCATTATATCCAGCAATGCTTCTTGTGGCCAAGGTTCCTCTTGGCACTGGTGTAAAACAACAGCAGATTACTTTATGATTAAATTCGGAGGGGAGAGGACTGGGTCACAACAAGGGAGCTTAGATATTAATTTTTCCTTTATGGTTGAAATATAGTCATTGCCTGATTAATGGGCAGTTCTGAGTTCAAGCCATAAATTCTCCAGACAGCTTCACTGTTTGAGTAGTGCGTTAGGGAAACTTTTCATAGCTTAGCTTAGAGACGTGCTGAGCCGGTTTGGATGTAGATGTGCTCTGTGTGTGTGTGTGTGTGTGTGTGTGTGTGTGTGTGTGTGTGTGTGTGTGTGTGTGTGTGTGTGTGTGTGTGATGGGTTAACCTGGTTAGAGTGTGTGACTATGAGGGTCCTCTGCTCAGGAAAGTTGTGATAGAGGTTTGAGATGATCTGAACAGCAACATCCGTCTTTCCGGTACCTGGTGGTCCAACAACCTGAGACACAGCAGGAAGCGAAGAAGGGGGTGGGAAGAAAGAAATGAAAAAAATTAACAGAAAGAAGTAGAAGAAAAGCACAATCAGAAGTTAGGTCGCATGGGAAAGGCGCTTGCCTTGGAGACACCCTAGTGGTTGTGACAGCTAGGCCCTGGGCATGTCAGAACGGGCTAGGCTGGAGCCCCATCGTTGGCCGTGCTCAGATATACAATGCATCAGGACTTCAGTGTTGCCTGGCATGCAAAAACCCAATGACTGCACGGATGGGTAAAAACACAGAGCTACTGAAAATGGAGAAAAGGTATAGGAGGCATAAGTATTTTTCAAGCCTTCCTTATGTACTTGTCATCTGAATGCTAGTATCACTTCATCTATGTATACAGGTTACCATGACAATGAGCCTTATATTTACCTGGGGGGAATAGCATATAATTTACTAAATAAATATTCATGTAAAACTGTAACTGTAAAATACATGTCTTAGTATGGGTATCTCAGGTGAGTAATTTCTGCTAAAATAGTAAGCACACTTAGATATACTGCATAAATCAGGAATATCTAGATAATCTGTTTCTGGTTCCCCTACATAAGAGGGTGTGTGTGTGTGTGTGTGTGTGTTTGTTATGGCTGCTAACAACATATGGAGGAAGGTTAGAGGGGGTGCAAAGAAGAACGGAGAAAGGCTTGCATGTAGAGTTGTTTTACAACTCTGCTGATAGCCTACTTGCCATATTTACCTAGGATAGCTGCACAATAAATTACTCAGACCGTGCTGCCAGCTTCCAATCACCACATCAGAATAGCAGTTTTGTCAAAACAAGTGTGTGTCACACTTCTGTTCAGATGACAACAGCAGGCTAGAATGACAGAGCTGTGGATGTGTGTATGAACTGGGTGTATCCATAGCTGTAATATGTCATTTTATGTGTGGTTGACAATGCCAAAATTACAGAGAGGATTTCAGGGAAATCTTTCATCACTCTAAATGAGTGATGAGATAGGGACACCAAACAACAGCTTATTTACTGGTGAGGAAAATCCCTTGGTGTACAACACTAAGATTAATAGTTGCAAATCTTTGGCTTTATACCAGCAAGCTGGAACAGTATGCATCTGCAGTATCAGCATCAGTGGACTGACTAGAGGCTTTACCCAGACAGCATCACACTCCTGGATATGCATGATGATTTTATAGGGATGGGTTTAACACACAGCTCGTCCTCGTAATTAAGTCTACTACTATAAACTTTCCCCTTTTCTATTACCTGTAGAATAAAGTTAGAAACAAAAACAAAATGAAACATTAGGATTGACTGTACTGCTATCAACTTAATCTTCCAAAGAAAAATAGATAGGGTGACTACACTAGTATTCCATTAAAGCCAGATATCCATGATAACTACTTATGCTTATGTATGATGGGTTGAGTCCGTTGAAATGTCAACTAGATCATTTAGATCTTGCAGATTTTCTGTGGGTGGCTTCTATTCAGTCTTGAAACTTATGTCAGAAATGTATACAATAAAACCTGAGCCTTACCATGGTGAGTCCTGGCTGCATCCCAGCTCGAATGGCTTCAATCTGAGTAGGAGTGAACTGAATTGTATTCCTGTAACACATGTAGATTGCTTATATTAATAAATCAAGTAATTAGTCAGATTTGCTTAATAGCCTTGACAGCATAAACACATTTGTGTTCAAAAGCTTTCACAAGTTGTTGTTGTTTTTTTTGTAAAAGAGATGCTTAATGCCGTAAGTTTTGTTGTGTTGTTTTTTGAGACCATCTTTAAAGATTGTTAAGTCAGGGCGTCCCCAAAGGCCTCGTTGTTCCTATCAACATTTAAATATCAAAGTGCAAACTGGAAATGCTAAAACACCACCAGATGAGTCTTACATTTTCATGAAGGGCAATTATTTGTGGTGTTATAATTAGTACAGGAATATTAAAGCCTATTCTGTTCACCTTTAATTGCATAAAAAAAAAAAATCTGTAATTGTAGGCATAACAACAACCAAAATAGCACCAACACATTATATGGCAAACAAGTCAGAGCAGATACCATGGAGACAAGCACGGACAAACATAAAAATAGTCAGGGCCAGAGAAGGGCACTTATAATAAGCCTCTGTGCTGTTTTATAATAAAAAGATGTTTTGGATAGAGGTTAAGGACTTAAGGTATGCTCAGTACACTGACCTCAGAGAGAAGTCAAGGATTGACCAAACACTGAACAACCTTTTGACCCCTAACCTTGTTGAATTGTGAATGGGAAGGCCTGAGTCTTGGCCTTAACCTCTCACCGTTTGGGCTGGTTGTAGGGATATGGGCCACGGTTGAGGGTGACATAGGGCTCAACCATCAAGGTCATGCCCTCCTCTTTGTCTTCCACTTCTTCATCAGCCTTTCTCTTCTTAACTTTGTCTGCTTTGTTTGAGACGGGAAACTTGATTCTGGTAAAGCAAAAGGAAGAAGATGGATTATTGTACTAAAATATAATACAATGCAATATGTATGTATTCTCATTTATACCTAGTAAGCAAATTATACAACAGCAATTAAATAAAATATGAATGTCTATACATTTACTTTGATCAAGGTAAATCAACCTCAACAAAACCGTTCTCTTTATCATTTGATTATTGGATCTTTGACTTTCACCTGAAAGGGAAGACTTGCAGATCGGGGTTCTCCTCGGTGACCTTTATGGTGTAACCAGGGAAACACAAACGTAAATGGTCCAGGGACAGAAAGGTGTCATTGAAGTCCAATGTGGAGATCTGATTGGGCATTTTGGAGTAGTGGGCACTGCCTGGGTCGCCATAGCCGAGGATGATGTCGTGAAGCCAGTCTGGGACAACACACTCTGTGTTCATCAGGTTTCTGATGGTCTCTAGCACTGCCTAAAACAGAGAGACAGAGAAATGTGAGCAATGACGCACAGACAACAGACAACCATCCCACAAGAGGTGCTTTAGCTGGATAAGAATAACTTTGTGGTGGGCTGATGGGACAGCAGGTAATTTGTATGTCTGTCAATTATATTTTAATGAACTGCAAACTGTCTTAATACCCTGAGCGTCAAACATTGGGTAAGGGAACTTGTTAACTTTTATCTATGTCACACATCAAAGATGGAGAAGAATGTTTCTTGAATACCCATTAGTTCCTGCTCTTTTCAAATTCATAAAAAAACAACAACTTCAAAATCATCTGTCATTGCTCTGGCTATGAAAGACAGAAATGGGTGTGCAGAATTCGAAATAGCAGATTTGACAAAGCTGTAATGAGAAGCTCTCAAAAAAAGGATGTGATAGACAGCAAAAGGCTTTTGTGCATGATTAACGTTCCAAAAAAAAGTTAAACAACATACAGCAAAACAACATAAGATGATAAGATATTTAACAAAAGTTTCACACACTTGCATGGATAACTTTACTATGACCTGATTTGTAGAAATATTAACAGATGTATCTCTCTTAACCTTTTTCTTAACAGCAGTTCTGCTGCAGGCAGCTGAATGTATATTCAATATAACATGGCTATAGAAAGCTCTACTATACAATGTTGGCTTACTACCACAGATGGTTTCTTAAAAAGGTGAAAGAGAGGTGGAGGTACATTTCACATGACTTCTTCTAGTGAGAAGTGTCTCTCATTGGGATCACTGGGAGGGCCTTGAGTGGGTGGTATTCTCAGAGTTGCCCTGGCCCCAACTTTACAGCTACAATACCCAAGAGAGTATAATATGTGCGACACATCACTCTGGGGTGGTGTTGGTAGGACCAGGGCTCAAGGTCTGAAGATAAAGTACTCAAATACAACGTACAGTGAGGGCTGATCTCTTTGCTTCAGCGTATAGTCCAAACCTTGAAATTGTTCTCCTTGGGTTTGCGTCTCATGATGATGTTGAAAGTCTCATATGGGTCTTCGGTGCCACTCTGAATACTGCTGGTCATGTCCTGTTGATACTGGTTTGGGTCCAGCCATACACGGAAGGTTCTGGCATCTCCTCGCAGCTTAGGCTTTGGGTCAGGTCCTAGACCAGAATGGTTGGGGAGACCACTTGTTACAGCGACAGAGTAATGATAACCTCAGTGATAAATAATAATTCTAATAAATAATAATAATAATAATTAATAAATGCCATTTTTCACATCACTGTTACAAAGTGTTATACAATCTAAATAAAAAATGTAACGTAGGCCAGGACATTAAAACAGAAAACTAACAGAAAATGACAGGGCAAAGAAGGACAAAGGTTAATATCACAACTGAATCTAAACCAGCCAATTCTAAAACCATGGTTTCAATAACAATTTCCATCCTATCCTTCCATTAAAAACAAAACCCTTGCCTTGCTAGCTACAGTACTATGGCTCCTCAGGAACAGGAATTGCTTAGATGCTTGACTGACAGGCCACTGGCTTTAGGCTTACACCCATGGGGAGCCTGTGTGGTGCAGCAAGCGCAGCTTTCACATACGTCTAAATAGATTCTTGAATGCAGCTGCAGGGCACAGAGCAGGAAAGTGAAACTCAATCCAGTTGGCCTCTGATGTGTGTGTGCCCATCCATGTGTACGTCTGTCTGTGCGCACGTGTACAGCTATGTGGGGATCATCAAATCCCCCTTACTAAAATGAGTGGTGATAGCTTAAGAGTGGAAGCTACACCCTCAACACCATGGGATAACAATGTGGACAAAGCTGGGACAAGGTGTGTGAGCAGTTAAAACATGTTATGTGCCATTGTTTTAAACTGTCAGTTAATAAAAGGTGGGATTAAATCAATACACAATTAGATTTTAACGTAGATGCATTGCATTTGTTCATTTCACTCACACTGAATATATGTTTGTAACATATTTGACACAAATATTCCATTTTTAAATATAGTTTTTATAAGACAATATGCAAGTCAATTATTAGTGTCCCAAAATGCACCTCTCAGCTTGCGTCTCACCTTCGCCAAGTGCCCAGTGATTTATGTCTGACCCTACCTACCAGTTACCTATAGTAGCACTTAGGCCGTTGGGGATTTGAAAGTTTAACCAAGCGGACACTGACAGACACTGGCAGCATGTCTATGTAGAAGGCCCTGCCCTCTACATATTTAATCCAAACAGATAAGAGGGAAAGAGCGCTTCAGTGCATGGACACATGTTCTGGCAAACACTTAAAATAGCAGGGCTGCAGGCTAGCTTAGGTGAAGCAACCACTCAGACCAAATGCTTTGGGCTGTGGGGAAGAAAATGACACAGTAAACAGAGGAGATCCTGTTACTGTATAAACATATTTTACTTCCCAGGGAAGACCAGCGATTTGAATTTGATCTGCGGGGATTTCTCCTGTGTACACACACACACACACACACACTGAGTCTTATATTTGTTGACAGCAAATTTGGAGGCTTTTATTAGCGAAATATGGTAGTTCACGGATACAATTTCATGCTGTGCTCAAATAAAGCTAGAATGCATTGTTGCTGGCAATACCTTGTTTCAGAGATATAGGTGAGCGTATCTATATGACACATTACTCTAGCCTGCAGGACAAGCCCATTCAGTGTTCTCTTACAGAAGCACATCCAGATATAGCCAATGCAGCTCTTCAGTTAAATCCAATAAAGAAAACGGGGGCAGGGCCCAAATCTCTCAGGTGTTGTTGTTGACCTCAGGTTAATGGAATGTTAATGCAAACAGGTCAGGTCTCACTGTGACTGTCACCATGACAACACCAGTCTGACCCTCTACCGAAGATTTGTCGGTGGGGTTCCACTAGGTGGATGGATGTCATGTGTGGTGTGTGTGTGTGTGTGTGTGTGTGTGTGTGTATGTGTATGTGCAGGAAGGCAGGGGCAGATATAAGCATACCTTCTTCAATGACACGTCCCTTGTCATCCAGCATACCCTGCACCTCGCAGCCTCTCACATACACCAGGCCAGTCTGCTCCACAAAGGGCTGGCGCCGGTCGAAGCGTGTGCCGTAGGGCAGGTTGGGCCGCACCGTGATCAGAAAGCAAACGTCATGCTTCCGCAGCCCTATAGGGAAAAATGATAGAGAGAGGGGTTAGAGCCAGGGAGGAAAGAGCGAGAGGACACAGGAAGAAAGAAGTGATGGTAGTGTGGGGGATTTTGGAGATGTGACAGAAACCACCCTGTCAGCATTTGCCTGATCTTTAAAACATGAAGCTCTAATTATACAATGGGGGAAGAGTTAGTACATGGAAGGAAGTAATACTTCATACCTCCACAGAATTAAAAGAAAGTAAAACCATAAAAGGGTGAAAGTGAAGACATCAATTTGGGCTATTAGGCTTTTTTTAAATCCAGGGTTCACTACATTACCTCTACAGCATTAACCCAATGAAAGAGCCCATTTCTTTTCTAAATGAATTAGTGCAATACACCATTGGCATACATTGGCGTGTGAACCTATATCCTATATCTTTCTTTGGAGAGCTATAGCAGTCAGCTTGCCGAAGGCTTCATTGTGCTTTCTATGTTCCCAATAATTCAATGTATTTCAAGGCTGACAAGCTCCTGTTAACATTATCTACAGTGCCCTTATCAGCCACACAGAGAGATGGAGAAAAAACGATCAGAAAATAAAACATAGAGGCTCAGTGGTAGAGACACACAGACATATACAGACACAGACATGAGGTAGTTAAGGGTCATGAGTCAAGGCCTAGTGGGATGGAATAGAGTGAGTGGTGAGGGAAGACTTTATGGAGGTTATAAACTGCTTACTAGGAAGACTTTTAGGAGACACAATAAGAGAAAATAGAGGAAAAGAAACGGTGTAGCAAGGCAAAATGAAAGGGGAGCGTGATGATGAATAATAGTCATAAGGTGTATGAGGATGCGTTTTGTGATCAATTATCTTTTTGTTTATTTTGCTTTCCCATTATCCTTTGTGAGTAAAAAATAAATAAATAAATAAATACATAGAGAACGCAGGACAGCTAGATTGGCATAGCAAATATGAATGTTGGACAGACAAATGTGACTAAAATAAAAAGGCATTGACAAAAAATGGTCTACCAATAATGGACAGACACACAAATACTGTTACCTTCCCACTCGTGCTTAATATGATCTTGTACGTTGAGGTTAACAGTGACATCCGCTCGAACACGGGCAGGCCAGCTCTCTCCAATATTGGGCTTGGCAACCTCTACTATGGAAAAAGAGGTGATCATCTGAGCCATCCTGGCCCAGCCCCCAAACACCGCTCCACCGTACTCTGATTGCCTGCGTAGAGGGACAGACACAACAACAACTTAGACAATCGCTGTGGGCTGTTGTGAAGCTTGAAATCAGTTGGATTTAGGGCAACACATGGCACTACTGCTTACTTATTTACTTTTGCAGGAACAACAAACAAGTTGCTACATAAGTTGACATAATGGGAGCACTTATAAAATTCTCTTAAAATATTATTAATGCGCCATGCCACCTTGTGAGAGGTAGACAGAGGATAAGAATCTTCATTGATTGATCTAAAAAGACAAGGTGTAGCTGAGTTAATGGTAGAAATTTGTTCTACCTAGGCAGAAAAAGGAACCAGAGATGCTTATCTGTGTGCCAGAATCCTATTTAACACTCAGAACCTGTAACTTTTATATGATAAGTTAAACTTTTATTCTAACTATTATTATTGCACATGAGCTTTTTACCACTTCCTTTTGAGTATCTACACCCAGCATTTCACTGCATGTATTGACAATATGAGTATGTGTATGTATCTTTTTAAATATCTGAGAACATTTACATTTTTACACCAAGATAATAATAAGACATTCTGGATCAAATTTCCTGTAGCTTTACAGAATTGAGGACATCTCACCATGGTTTCATACGCCACACCACATCCTCTATATCCTGCCTGATCTCATAGGTGGACTCTAGACGAAAGAGGTTAAAGTTCCTCAACAGGTAGTCATGGAGAGTCAGGAACTGGAGATTCAGCTTAGGTAGTGCTAGACAGCCTAAAAAGACAAAACAAATGAATAGACAGAGACGGACAGAGTGAATAATAATTGAAATAAAACTAATTTCTTCTATACAATTACAAAATGACCAAAGTTATATGAAGCTACGGTTGTAATATCAACTGTGTAAAATGTTGCTTCTACATGGACTACTGAATGCCTACTAAGGGTGTCATGATTTTGATTTTAAATCGAAATCAATCGAAATTAAGTCACAATCTTGAATATCGAATTAAAAAAAATGGAATCCTCGATACTGCCACGCCCCCATGTCCGGGTCTGTCCGGTCGGCTTGTCAAGCGGAAAAAAAACACACGTGTTGAAGTGCGAGTCAGTCAACCTCCTGTAACTTAGCTAGAGCCAGTCAAAAGATACCATGACAACTGCAGATGCTGGAGACCCTTCGACAGAACTTCAGCCCCCTCATCTAAGTGTATGAAAGTGTGGAAGTATTTTGGATTTCCAGTGAGTTAACGTTCGCGTTGTCGACAAAAAAAACACAGTTTGGAAGCTCCGCTATGTGCGTGTACCATATTCTGTGTGTGTACCATTGCACATTAGCCTAGCAGCTAGCGGATATTCCTTCTACTTATAGCTTTATCCCAACAAAACCGCACAGTTGAATTTCAGCCTGCATGCACGTTTTGTAGCCTAAACAGAGCAGCTTATATTGGTTATATTAAAGAGAGCAACAAGTTAGCGGACTGCCGAGTCGCCCTCTTTGCTATCGGTCTGCTCAGCTGCTGTGCTGGTTCGATGGTGTTTAAGTCTCCAACTAAGCCTTCAAGGCAGCGCTGCGACCGTCGTCTTCAACCATAACCATTGCCTAGTCCTAGTGCCTTTCAGGCAGCGCTGCCTGGAAGACGACATTGGGGGCTTCAAACACCAAACACCAAACTGTGTGCTGCGAAGCGTCTGCCCTCAGGATTGTCAGTAAACTTTTTTTCTTTCTTTTTACTTTATTGACAAATTGTCAAGTTTCCAATTGACTGAAGATATGTTATTGTTACATTATGTTGTTAATAAATGTTTTAAATTAGACAATGTAATGTGGTACATTGCGAACAAAGGTCAGATATTATATTACATACAAGTCTAGTCTAAAAATGGCATAGCAACCTGTGCTTAAAAAAAAAGAAGGTAAAAAACGAGAATTGAATCGAATCGTGACCTTAGAATCGAAAATGTAATCGAATCGAGGATTTGTAGAATCGTGGCACCCCTAATGCCTACCTGTTACAGCCAAAGTAATATACTTAAGGGATTTAGTTTTAAAGGTCAGTGGTATGCAAGTTGTTTAAGGTGTCCTTGCCAACCAAAGAGGATTCCCCAAGAGAGGTGCCAGTTCAGTGCCTTCAGGATAAGTGATAACACAAGGTGAGGGTGTAGAATTGGGAGTAGGAGGCACCGACTAGACACTGAAATTAGCATGCGTGCTCAAGTGCATGTTAACTCACACAGACATGCAAACCCAATCACAATTTACAAATGCAATACACACCTTCGCCTGAGTAGTACTCTGTCGGGACGATGTTCTCATCCCAGATTATCTTCTCTGTTGGATAAAGAGGCATCTGGTTAAGTTGCTCAATCTGAGAGATTCTGCGCTCATGACGGGACACCTGTGTGTGTGTGGCAAATAGAGCGAGAGAGAGAGAGAATTTGGGTTAATTACCAAAATGTTCCTCTGGTTCAATGTCTAGGGTCTATATCTTCTCTCTTACTAGAAGACAGACCAGGGAATAAAGAAAAAAGCATTGACAAAATCAGGTCACACAACAAATCTGTTACATCATACCCACGGTAAACGTCTGGTTTAACGGACGCCTTTTATTACTTGTCATTCTCAATGTAGAGGATGCAGCTAGACCTCAGGTGGCCAGTGGGTTTTAAAATGTGTGTGCTTGTTAATGAGCATATAAATAAATATATATGATATCTAGAAGTACTAAAACAAAAAGCAACAGTATTATGATTGGATCTTTTAATGTTAGATAAAGATGGTCAACACATATGAAAGTTATTATGTCACTGGCTTTTTTTTCATATGTATACACTAGAGCTGCAACTAGCGATTACTTTCATTATCAGTTAATCTGGCGATTATTTTCTTGATTAATCAACAAAATCGTTTTAGAACATTGCAGGTAAAAGTTGCAGCAATCTGAACTGGCCCACAACACTATCTGATTGGCTAGATGTTACACGATTAATAGTCAATCAACACTCAACCTCTCTGCTGATAGCCAATCAATAGTCAACAACCAGCCTCGAGCAGAGGGGTCTTTGCTCCGGTGGAGTTGGTTGCGCTAAGCTTGGAAGCTAGGCTGCCGGAATTTCCGAAGTTAAAAACATTATAATCTTCCACACTGAATTTGCAAAAACACGCCAATCCTGTGATCTATTTCTGTAATGACAAGCCTGCCCAGTTATATCACTTAAAAGCCAGAAAAATGAACTTTTTTGTGGTGATAATGTTAGCTTGAAGTGTTAACATTATCATAAAAGGAGTTTATCAATACGGAGCAATAGTTAAATGTTTAATCTTAAACTAGCATTGGTTCCAGTGCAACAGTGACTTACTTAAGCTTCCACCCTGCAAACGGAAGATTACTCATCCGTATGAGACAATGTTTTCAAGTTATATGCAATGTTAGCTGACAACAACGTTGAGTCTCACAGCTAATTTGAACACCTTTGCAAACATCCATGAATTCATTTGCTGGTTCATTAGGCCTATCTAACGTTAGGTCAAAGATGACATTGCATGCACTTAAAACTATGACTTAAAATCAATTAAAATGAGCTCCACATTTACCAGCTGCAACATTTAAGTTTTGAATGCATTAATGCATCAGTAATTATATATTATATTGAAATGGACGTTAAATTTAGTATTTTTTTGTTTGTTACAATAACATTTACTTAAGATTTTTAATACAAGACATCTATTTTATCAAAGTATTTTATTTAAATCTTAATTTTGACTAAAAAAATTTAATTTTTACTGTAAATATCGGTTCCAAATATCAGTTATCGGTTTCATTAACTACAACAAAAAAAACAGTATTGTTCGACCCCTATGGCAGAGTTCTAGTTCTGTTGCCTCTTCCACTTAAACCCACTCAGTCAGAGATGTTGGTTGTTGGGGGCAACCTCAGGCGCAAACAAATGAGTCCCCTGATATTGTCTCCTGCAACAGTCTAATCAGATAATTATGAAAAAGCTTTTCTCCATTGCTTTTCAGAGACCTGGGGAGGGTCTGAGTGGGCAATTACGAATAACTGCAGGGCAGCCTTGGAACAGCCACTTTGATCAAGAGGTCTACAACACATGCGTGAATGTGTATTGGGCAGACTAGTGGGATAAGGGTCCAGTAGTTTCCCGGAGGGGTTTTAAAAATGAAAATTGGGAGAGCAAGGGAAGGGGAACCAGAGAGCACAATCAAACTAGCTCTAGCCTTTCAAGAGATAGTTAAAAAAAAGAAAAGAAAAAAAGGCTCTCTATCTCATCAGCACCGTCTTCAATTTACCATACGTCACACAAATGCCCACATAAAGCAGTAATTGGATTAGAAGGCAAATTCAAGAGGGACGGGCAGCAGAGAGGGGATACTATATGTATTCCAAGGTCAAGGGCTATAATTAATGACTTTAAAATGAGAAACACAAAACCCATTATGCCGTAGCGCTGACTGGCCAGTTATTGTTCTGGAAAATAACTGCACCAACATTGTTTGTAAAGGTGCACCAATACCAATTATGCATTTTTTATAATGCCAGGTGACAAGCACATAGTGCCTGACATATTGCTTCATTCCCTCATACAACTACACTTTTATTTTATAAATTTAAATGTCTGAGGCATTGAATATGGTCTAGTATAAATATTTTAATATTTGATGTACTGGAAAGCAATAAGACCATGTTTTCTGTTAAAATTGGTCCTAGTTTAAACCATGACCACTGAGAATTAAAAACTCAAAAGCCCGCATGGACAATTTACTGAAAGCCAAGACTGCACTTACCAGCAGCTCAAGGAGAACCTCCTTCTCATAGGTGGTGTCTTGACCTTCAGGCAGCTCTGGCAGCAGACACAGATATGAGGCCACCTGGTGGAGCGTATTGGGACTACGGAGAAAGATAAGAAACAAGTGATTAGTCAGCTAGAAAAGTTGCATTTGCAAATTAAACATTTAGCTGACACTCTTATGCAGAGCAGGGATGACAGTAAGCAAATAATTAATACAATTAAATAATAATTGCTGTCCTGGTAATGAGTGAAATGTGAAGATTAAGATTGAGACAGGGACAAAAGAATGTCTACTCATACGATATAAAAAAAACAAAAAAAACCCACTATGTATCATTATTTCAGTGCATCATATTTACAAAAAGAAAAAAAATGTGTAGTTTCAGCCTCTCTTTTGGGACACTACCTCTACTTACCTTACATTTCAAATGGCGACAATCAACACCACCACTATGTGTGAAGATACACAGCCTTATCAAATTCTTTGTGCTTGTTAGCACTGCGGCACAAAGAAATTCTCTTGTTTGCTTTGACACTCACTCCCGCCCTGTCAGCATGTGTGTGTTAAGGGGCCGGGGCACACTGATGCGACAGGATTATGAAAATCGAAGCCCATCTCTGTCTCAGAAAGCTGAGGCATGGCTCTTTGCATACAGACCCGTTTTAATCAGGTTGACACACTGTGACACAGGCAGGGTCTGGTACACAACGAAGGACAGGACACGGACACATTGTGACAGCCCTGGACAGCCACACGTGGCACTGACCGACTGTATTCGTGTATGTGCATGCATTCTGCTACTTGATGCCGCGCTTGAGCTGTGGGGTGGCAATTCTGCCAATGCTGCGGTTTGGTGGCCCAGTGGATGACCTGGCATAGGTCATGTGGACATTTCTTCCCTTAGCAACAAAATAACAACTGCACAACAACTCACTCTGAGTAATGAAGATGACTGGACCAGGTCATGACTGACAGCTGAGCTACTGGCAGGGTAAGGTAAGGATGGGGACATAATAGAAACTGGTCTACAGTAAGTTTGCCCTTCAGCCTGAAGGCTTTCTCGACCCTTGTTCAGAATTTGGATAAGCCATTAAACAGCAACTACATTAGGCTAATGTGTAGTTTCATCACTGCAAAGGGCAAATTAACAAAAGATATTACCTGGCAGTTTTATTCAGCTAGACACATGTGTACACACAGCCACAACATGAGACAACATCACAAGCCCGACAGGCCGCTCTTTTCTTAATGACAGGATCACGCTGAAGAACTAATTACACCCATTATTTTGGCATTTCCAGTAGTGGTGACTCTCTTCAATTTTGCTAGCATTTCACAAAGTGATGCATACTCTTTGATCATGTAGTCAATTCATTTTGGCCTGAAATGACACTTACACAAACTTACATGTTTTATGAAACTGAAAGAAGAGTGTGTGTGTGTGTGTGTGTGTGTGTGTGTGTGTGTGTGTGTGTGTGTACATGTGAGAGAATGGGTGTGTATATGTGTGGGCAGACTAAGCAATAATGCTGCGTTTGTGTGGGGACTTAGCGGATAAATTCAGAGCGGCGGCTGTCTGGGAGCTAAGCCTGTGGGTAGCGCAGTTGGAATAAACTGGCATTAGCGTGAGTTGTTTGGATGAAATGTGCCTCGTTAAATCTGATCGGCATATTTGGAGTTACCCAGGAGCTGCTTTGGTGACAGTTGTGGAGCAGGGAACAATGCAGTTACTGCTATATTCAAAACCCTAATTCTGGGAAAAAGAGCGGAGCTTCTACAAATACATTAAATGGTTCAGCTAAGTCTTTACCTGATTCAGCTCAGCTCATAACCCTCTGCCTGACTCAAAGAAACTTAGTTTGGGGTTTAAAAATGTATACTCCACTACAGAAGTTAAAAAGAAGTGATGGATATACAAACATTGACTGCAAAGAGGAAATTTGTGTTGATCCAACACTGCACCTCAGAGCAATCATGGCAAATGAAGACATTAAACTGGACAAACAAATACGTTATCAGACACTCACTTAGAGTGTGTTGTAGAGCCAAAACATTCGTGGCTTAAAGTCCAATAATTTTACATTTTCATTATGAAATCAAAATGCCAAGAAAGGTTAGAAATCCTGAAGTAATTACAAGTTACCAATAAATTAATGTCTTTTCACTTCCCTTCACGCATGTGTACAAGTAAAAAAACATACACACAGGCCAGTTCATCAAAGCAAGGGTGCTTTTTAGCTCTTTGGCAAGCTAATATGATCTGACAAACAGCTGTTCAGAGAGTTTATTCTCAAGCCACTGCAAATCGATTAAATTAATGAGGCGTGCCTCTCTCTCTGGCTGGTACCAGCTGCCTGTTCAAGGGCTCACTAGCTGCCATTTAGCAGGGAAGTCAGGCAGCAACGGTGGTGCTGATGCTATACTGCAACATAGGACCAAGATACGTAGTCTGCATGTGTGCTTGTACTTTAACTGGGGCTTGTATGTTCTGGTGATCAGAAGAACCTCTGCTGACAAACTGCTGGAAGGTTTGTTTCTGTGCAACTCTTTGCCACCAACAGCGCTTTAAGAAATTATGATGTGCTCGCTTAAGGACATCAAGGAAATACAGTAAGTACTTGTACATGACGCAGAATTTGAACCACCTCAAGGTAGATATGCAGTACATTTACACATCAGGATGTAGTCCCCTTAACTAAAACAACACTCTGCTGCTACAGCATTATAGTATTAAGAGTTCACTGAAATGTACTCATGCATATCCTCCCACCACGTCCCTCCATCTGGGCACTTGTTCATTTCACGATTCATTTTGGATGTTTTGATTTACCTGAGATGCCCAAAGTGTTTCGTCAAGGATTCTCGAGTGTCTACTGCTGCTACGTTAGACAGAGCAAAGTCCTGCAACTCTGGAAAATGAGCAAAAGCTGCCCTCTGCAAGACAAAAAGTGCAAAACACTGAAGACTGATGTCCAAATACACACCACCACTGTAAAAATATTTTACTCATTATTACATATACTGTATTGGCGTGACCACGATAAACAACTCTTATTATTATGGAATAACATTATAAAAATAGAATTAGTACAGAATTTGGCATTACACACACACACACACACACACATTTATTATCACAACTATGAAAATCAGACTTGGAAGCTGACAGTATCCTTTTTTATCTATGTCGCACTCTCCCACAACATGAAGCCACGTACCCCTGATGCACAATAATACCCAAAGAGATCAATGAAGAACATCCTCAACATTTTCAATGAAAAACAACAGCAGAACCAAAGCAGGCAGCTGAGATATGGCCCTACACATCTGTCTATTCCTCTTTATGTATGCTATTTACCTGCAAGGAGAGGATTTTATCATAGTGCAGAGTGGTCATCTCTTTCCCTGTCAGGGCATTTCCTGTCTGGTCATTGATCTCAAAACCTGTGTAGAACTTCAGCATATCCAGCAACTACAGAGGTAAGACAACAATACAGGTTTCTCATTGAATTGTTAGCAGAGGTGATTTGAATCTCAGTGCTTCCACACAATCATTTCAGGTGTACATGTATGCATGTTGTTGTGTTTGCTAGTGTGTTGTACCTGGCAGAAGAGGTGTCCCTCCTTCTCTCTTTGGGTGAGGCTGGACAGGTGGCAGCTGACTACCAAGTGAGAGTCATCTAACACTGTATTGAACCAACGCCTGGTGGGCAGCAGGGCCTAGACACACAGGACACCATGTTAACAGCTTTAGACTACATGCTTACACAGTTGTGGCTAAAATACCCTTTCAAGTTCACACAACAACTGTATATAACTGGAATGCTTTTGGTAACATAAACAATTCTATTTCAGTGGACAGGATAACTAAAAACAAATAACTAAGAAAGACAAGCCAAATTACCAGGAAAATGGTCTGACGGCCCTCCATCACACACAAAAAAAAAAGAATCAGGTATTGTATGAACGGATCTCTCAGGAGATTAAATAATCAATTGGCTCAAGAACGACCACATTTCCCAGCATCTGGACCATGACAATCTATACATCTGATTGATCCATGATCTTTTCTTTTCTTGAGGTTGTTTTGAAACATATGATATAGAGGCAAACGATAAGGCAAACTGGCTGTGAGATGTGAAGAAGACTTCCTTTGCCATCAATTATTTGCTTGCTGTAACACACAAACATGACATGAAGGCAAGTGCAGAACAATCTGAGTCAAAATAAGATAACAGAGCTACTTTGGTAGGAATATAACAAAGAAAGTCTGATGAACTGACAGTCTAAGAGAGCAAATGATTGGTGCACACAAAACAATAAAGGGGTTCAATCTATCACATTATAAAAGGCAGAACAGTCCAGAAAAAAACTGCATTGTGAAATAGAATATGAAATGAAATACTGAAAGACAAAACAAATATTTTATTCATTAAAAACTGCTCTTCAAAAGGCAGCAGGTGCAGCAAGTGATACCTAAACACAAGAGAGCAGATACCTGTATATCTATTCAGCCATCTTTGATCTCAACACAGTCCTGACAGCCAGCATACAAGAGACATGAAAACAGGGATCTTTTTCCCTGCATTAATTTTCAGGTCGTCATCAGAGAGGGTAAGTATGGATTTCAGGCAACTGAGGCTTTGTAAAAGGATAGCGCTGAAGGACAAGAGATGTCTCTGGAGACAGTTAGCTGGCCGGCCACTAGCCGCTGCCAGGAACAGCAAGGCCGGCCTGTCAGCAGGACAGCCAGATGAAATCTATTGAGCTCCCTCGCTAGAAACAGGAGACCTGCACAGGCAGCAGCAGCCACAATCTTATGTGACATAGTGTCTTCACTCCAGAGAGCCAACCTCATTGGCAAGTTGCGACCCTGAAACACTATGTCAAATTTTATTTTCCTTTATTTCTTTTAAATGAACAAATATGATGAAAGTTCATAATGCCCTGACAATGCCAAGTCTTACTGCATAACTGAGGTGACTGACAATGCACCATGAGTACCAATGCAAATTATACTCCACTGCACGACAACTACAGCAACAAAAAATATTGCTCTCTGTGGTATATAGTTGATATCTTACAACTAAAACCCTTTTTAAGACCACTGCAGTGCGGCGGGTTAAACCAATGCTGCCGATGTAAATGGGCAAGAGGATATCGTTCCTACATTAGAGTAGAGCTACATATCAGCCAATCTTAACAAATATGAAACAGACAGGACAAGAGTAAAAGTACTCTTTTGATTTTCATCTAGATTGTTGATTATATATTTTTTTCATACATCAATCATACATTTGCAGATTAAAACAAATAGGGCCGATAGCAGAAAGAATCCATTTTTTAAAACAACTACAATATGCCCTCTGCCAGAGTGTATTTCACCTATAAGACATTTATCTCAAATTTGATGGCAATAGCACACAGCAGATAAATTAAGAATTTTAGGTGAGGTATTTGAAAACAGGTCGTTGTTAATTTAAAAAATGGAAAATACAATGCATGTGTGTATCAACTGCTCCTTTGAACATTGGGATTATTCCAAAAAGGAATTGTGTCTCAGGTCACAACCCTTATGTCTTGCAGACACTGCACATTACTCCAAACACCTTATACCAGATGTTGAAGCCATCAGGCTGAAAATAGCCATACTCCAATCAAAGACTACTGTTTCAAATACTGCATAGCTTTGCAGACAGCACTGTCAGAGACGCATTGACCTGAGTTAGCTATAAATATGAAGGACAAAAGGCAAATGAGCTCAGCAGAGACGGATGTCTACACCGCTTCCTTCATCAGAATACCATGATCAAGCAAATACACTGTACATACACAGTGGAAATGAGTGTCTGCTTAGTCTGGGTTAAGATTGAGTGCATCATCTTGCACTGCACATTTTAAATAAAGCAATCAAATCTAGGGAGAGAAAAAGTTCAAATGTCAAAGGATTGTAAAAATGTACTGAATAAGGCTTTGGAACAGGAGGATGTGCCTTACCTCCAAATCAATCATGAGTTCAATGAATCTCTCACAGTAATGTACTTTGTCCATGGATACAGGCCCTATTGAAAGGGGAGCAGGAAATCATGGAGGTTAGCACTTCACTTCATATCAGGGAATGCATGTTGTCAATGATAAATGCAATCTGACAGACAAGCAGACATGACTATTTGAACATACAAGGCCAAAAAAAGATCGGGAACGAGAACGATGAGATATAGCAGTGGAAAGGAGGTTGTGTAGTTATCACTGAGGATATGAGGACAGCAAATGCATGTGGACAACACTAAGGTGCCATGCTGAGTGTGTGAGCCTCACTATGATATACTGCATTGCCAGCACAGCAGCATGCTGGGGCATCAGCCCTCATTAAGCATGTTAAAGTGTGTGTGTGTGTGTGTGTGTGTGTACTTAAAGTTTAGGCATGCAGCACGCATTAGAGTGATGTGGATCCTGCTGGGCTTCAGATTGTAATCTACTCTGTCAGGTTTGAATTCTACCTAAACAAACAAATACACCACGTTCTGTTTTTAGCATTCAGGTGGGGGGGCCTCTGCGTCGTCCTGCATTACAACATAGTAGTTAGGGCCGTTGGCTGTATGGCAGCTGGAGCACATGCTCCTTCGGCGGCTGCACAACTCAGAAAGAAAAAAGGGATAAGTGCAACTAAAACAGTGATGAAAAAGGGCAATATTGTGTTTCATACTGGAAATATGTCCCAGGACTGAAGAGATGTGCTCTCTGACTGTGCAAGCTTTAGAAAATCCTAAGTACATTAATCATGCTGGGAAAGGTAGAAAGAGCACATGCAAAGACCTGCTTTGGGACCAAAGGGAGAGTCACCCAGTATCATTAATTTCACCCAATATTTGGAGGTAGAAATCCACACCAGGGAACACATTTTTTTATATTAAAATAGAACCAGGATCGAATGGTCATTCCTCGTGCCGAAGGAATTAAGTAGTTGTACACAATAACACTATGAAATCCCAAGGGAATAAATTTTTTTTTCTGTTTACCTGATGGCGGAATTGACATGAGAACTCCGAGAAACTTTTTAATGAGAGCTGAGAGGAAGGTCCTCTCTTTTTTTGCCCTTAGGAAGACACAAAGAAAGCAGATCAGAAATAAGGCTTAGACACTGATAGGATAAAAAACACAATTTCCTAGTGTGTATAGATCTGAAAACGCAAGTTAAGAAAATAATATTACTGCTCAGCTGGGTCAGCATCCATCTTATCACACTTCTTCTTGATTAGATTCCAGAACTTCTGCAGCTTTGGAACTTTCTTAAGCTCTTGTTGGAGTCTGGACTGTAAATGTGACAGAAACAAATCAGTAAACAGTATTCGTGTGATGGCAAGGAGGCAATTCTTTCCAATGAAATTATCAAACGTCATTACTTGGTGTACCAATAACCACCAGAAAAAAAAAATAATTAGAGTAATAGGTTGACATCTTACTGGTAGGAGGCACATCCACATAGGCAGAGAGATGAGCTGCTGCACCTGCTCTCTGATCAAATCTACCTCCTGGGAAAGAGGCGCGCAGAGAGAGAGAGAGATAGAGATAGAGAGAGAGTTATCAAAATGCACTGTGTATGACAGATTTTTATTATACTTCAGCTCATAATAAAAGTCTGCAACTAAAATATTTAGAGGGCTTTATATGATACAATCAAAGTGCAGCAGGCTATCACAGCAGATTTTAAAGTGAGAAATCTGCAGTGCTTCCCTGTGGTTTAATGCGGCTGCAGAGGATACAGATGGGTGGGAGCTGACCCAAGTTGTTTTGCCTAGGCTACTACTGCCACCTAGTGGACATTACGGACAATTGCCTTAATATCCACATTTATCTTGACCGACAAGGTATTTTGGCATTGCTTACATTAAGTGGGAAGATGTTTTTAACCTGTTTGAAACAAAACCCTGATTATTCAAATCCCCATGTAAAATCATTGAGATCATATTTAGAGTAACAACAGAATGGTGTAGATGAATACTTTTCTGCCATCTTCCAGTATATTTGACAAACCGTGGTTATCTGTCCCTAGATACAGATGTTGTACACAGCATCTTAATTATCTTCTTATCCAGACATGCACTAATAAACACTCCAGCCAAGACTAGTAACGCTAGGGCTTACCAAGGCCGGCTGCTTATTTAAAAATAAAATCGGTGTAGCCCAAGTTTATTAGACAAACCATCTTACTAGGGCTGGGCAATATGTCGATATTATATCGACATCAATATATGATTCATGTATTTCTATTTTCCTTTATTGGCGCATATACATTGGCGAAAAGTATGAAGAGCAACATGTCCCCTGCCCTTTGCCATAATGTGCCACATAACGCATGCATTATGCCTATGTGTGCACACGCACATTTAAAAAAAATGCATTGACGATGGCAATACCAAGTCCTCCCGGAGTTGTGCCTTTTGTCATTAGTTTTGCTTTCAATAACTTGGTAAACAGTGGCAGTAAGCCAACAGCTACATGCAAGGCACCAAGATAAATGATGGCGGATCAACAACGTCGGACTTCATCAGGCATCTCAAAATGCACCCAGATAGGTCAGTCACTTGCTAATGTGAAAGAGACGTTACATTTAGCATATATCTTCACAGGTAACAAGCTAACCATCGCAAAGTGTTGTGCTAATGCTGGGAACAGGCAAATTGTATCTTTATAGTTAGTAGTTGCTGAGGCTCAGACATCCATGGCGCACAGGAGGCGGGACGCACAGATCCATCTCCCCAGGAACAAACGCTGTGTCGGGTGGGCAAACTCATGTGATGCGTAAATGATCCCGTGGTGATTTGTAGGCTATTAAGTAAACAAGGTTCTCCTCTGAGTCGGGTCTCCCTCGCGCTGGACTCAGTTTCACTGAGCGTACTAACACTTAGAAAATAAATGGCATTACATTAGTGAGTTCAAACTGCTTATTGTGCGTAATTTGGACTGACACTGAGATGCATGTTGTTCTGTAACTGTATTCTCTTGATTTTCACTTCGACATTAGACATTTTTTTGAGTGAAAGAGACGTTACATTTAGCATATATCACCACAGGTAACAAGCTAACCATCGCAAAGTGCTAATGCTGGGAACATGCAAATTGTATCTTTATCATTGTATCCATATGATGTGACAGACTTAGGTTAATATTTCACCAGGTCCGAGGGCTAGAGGGATGTGTTAAGTAGACCCCATAAAGTTATCCTACAACTGATTTTGATACTGTACTGTCTGGACGGTAGCTACAGGACATGTTTTGAATTCATAAGATTTAACAATACAGTGTTAGGGACAGATCAGATGGCCAGAGACTTGAGACTTGACTTGAACTTGCCCCTCAAAGACTGGAGACTCGACTTGGACTTCCAAAAAATGACTTGTGAACATCTGTTGTGTTAATATTAGTGCTGTCAGTTAAACACATTAACGGCGTTAACGCAAACCCATTTTAACGGCGTACATTTTTTTATCGCGAGATTAACATTCTTTTTGGCCTAGCAAACTTTGTAGTTTATTTCACATGCTGTTGCAACAACTAGTAACATTAGAAAAACTACAACAGACCACCGGATCTAGCTAGACCGGAAACAAAACAACAGGCACACCGCACACACTTGTTTGGGCTTGCGAGCCGGCCAAAGAGTAGTAGGCTAACGTTACGCTTGGAGTGGATGGCGAGCGCGAGACGCCGAAATGGATGCCAATAAGATTCTGAATGGAAAGTTTACTTATAAAAAGTTGCCACATGGCATTGCCATTGACAAGACCAAAGTGATCTGTGCGTTTTGTCGTTGTGAACTGAGCTATCATCGCAGCACGTCCAGTCTGAAATACCACTTGATACCAAGCACACAGCTGATGCGAATTCTTCGCCCCCTCGTCAAAGCCAGGCGACAACGGATGACTTCAGACAGAAGCACATTTGCACAAATCAAGCCGATCCACTTTTCCATGTTGATAAGAGCATTAAAATGAGAAAAAAATAATGGGACAAAAAGAAATCAAGGGACATTTAGAATAGATAAAAATGTGCGATTAATTGCAAGTTAACTATGACATTAATGTGATTAAATATTTTAATCGTTAGACAGCACTAGTTAATATTTTGTGAAAGCACCAATAGCCAACCCTACAATATCGACATCGATGTATTTAGTCAAAAATATCTTGATTACTTTAAACCATGTAAATATTGTTATTAATATATTAGCCGATTAACTCAGAGTAATCTAGGTATTGACATGAAAACAAACCTCCCTTATTGACCCTACAAGCAGCAGCATAATAATCAAAGTTACATACTCCTCCAGTGAGTCAAGGCATTGAATATCCGTTTAGTGGTACACACCAGACTGTTGAAACAGTGGTCCAGGAAGACCAGCAGCACAGTTTGTTCCTTCAGATTGAGGCAAGCCTCCTCGCCTGCCAATGCAGCTTCCATCACACATTTGAAGAAGAATGGGAAATGGCTGGGCTCCCTCTTGAACACCTGATACACACAATTCAAAAAGCAAAACAATGTTGTAGATAGCCATCCATTTAAAAACGGTAACTGTAGAGATGGTGAACGTACAGGCTTAAAGTAACTTGTGTAAGTATGATCTCTTCAGAAGCTGGGGTCACCATGCAATGACAAAGTCTTAAGATGAGATACTGCATTTCTTACCTCCCAGGCTGGGACATTTTCTCTGAACTTCTCGTTGACGATGCAACAAATGGACATGAGGTAGGCATTGCTGGACACCTTGGGAGTGTAGTTCACCCATAGGTAGTTCTCAAGATACTGGCTGAAAAATTAGAAAATAATGTATGACTATCTCTCCACCAAGTTGTTTTAACACTTTGTATTCATTAGCTGCTTCATAAAAAGAGGGAAGAGGAGGAATTGAAGTATCTCACCTGAACTCAAGCAGCATAATTTTTCTTATGGCAAATCTGAAAGCGTAAGGGAAAGAAGACAACAGAAAGATAAATAAGTGTTAATTGGATTAAACATAGCATTTGAAGGCAGATATGCTAAATATTTACTTACTTGGACTTGAGAATCTCTTTTTCATAAACATCTTCCATCACCTAAACAAACAGCAAAGAATGTTAAAATTCTTAGGGGTTAAGACAAACACGGAGCACACCTCAATGCAAAAAAACACAACATGTGTGATTAGTTCATTGACTGGTGACTGGCCATTTTATTGTATACAACTAAAACACACAACTAACATTTTGATAAATAAAGTATATAGAACATGTGTTTGCAACTTACGTTGTGAAAGTAGTTCAGCTACAAAAATTATATAAATATATATATATCTAAGATGCAGCAATGAATATAACTCACCTTAGGGTCAAACGGTAGTTTATTCTTTGCATGAGGAGCCCAATATTTATTAGCTAACTGAAACCAGAAATAAGAAAAACATCAAATGGTAGTAAAAGTGACAGCACAGAGAAATTCATAAAGCAACACAAAAGTTGGTACAAATGATGCATTACAGGGTGGTGTATTTGTGGAAAATTCAGAGGTTCAACTAGATATATTATTTTTTGGTTTAGAGATACAGTATATTTTGGTTTAAATAGTGAACTATCTAGAAGGTAAATGTCTCCAACTTAGATCGACTCTCTACTAAACTGAACAGTATGTGATCCACAGCACAGACTCAAATCCTGTGTCACAGGTACACTCCTCCCATTTGCCCGTTACCTCCCTCTCACATTAGTACTTTTTGTATGTAGTAGGATCTTCTATGCAAGCTTAATTCAGGTTCACCTAACAGACATAGATCAATTACAGGTAAATCAAAACAAAACTGACTGCAGCATAAAAACAGCATGTGAAAACGTATTACAACACACAGTGCTGGACCAGCACACAAGTGTAGTATACATGCACAATGATTACCTGTGTGACATATTCTGCATTAATCTGAGACACAGATGGCGCAGCAGCCTTTTTAGCGGGGGTTTGTTTCTCCATGGTGGCCATCTGAAGCGGCTATAATGACGACTGCCAGAAAAAGAGGGAAATACGACATTGTAGTAAAGTAACCATAGCTACTCATTGATACAAACAGGCGTTGAACTTAACTATTTGAACTGAACTACGATTTGAAAATATGGGGCGACCATACGCAAGAATAGTGCTGAGAAAGTTAGCTAGCTAGGTTAAAAACTTAATCAGTTTGTGCTATTCCAAACATTACAATAACTCTAATGCCTCCCGATACTTGAATATACATCATATTAGTGATATACGTTCCTATAACGTATTATTATTAACAAAGCGTCGTAAAACACTAACATTAGTAACGTTAAACGTTAGCTGTTTCACAATATCAGTTGGTGAGCTAAGCTAACGTTAATTAGCACTAAGAGGCTGCCTCCGAAATAACATTATATAACGTTACTGTTAGCGCCATGGCGTACACAAATATATGACGATAATAAATTAAGCTCACAAACCTTTATGTTTATTTTGGCATCAGTGTAACTGCCGTTGGACGGTTGGTTGCGGTTGCGCATGTACACAACCAAAACGCGCAGTGTGCGACTCACTTCCTCAAAGGGTACGTCGTTAAAATCGTCCCAAGGTACAAAAGCAAATCTTCCGTTCCTATTGTGTACGTTCTTAAAAACAACGAGTCTTAACTGAAGTACAAAAAGGCTATCATAAAATATTAAATTATATAATAATATAATTCTAATTCTGATATTGAATCAACAAGAGGGACTACAAAATACCATATGAAAGACGTTTAATTCATGAAATACAAAAATGTAAAAATATTCAGTCCATTATAAGTCCATATTATTATACATATATTTTACATACATACAGTATATACAAACATCACACTAATGACAAATCATGATAATCATAAATACAATTTTACACTGCAAAAAAGTAACATGTTGCTAATCAATGAATTAGCCGGTGTGTTGTGACATGTGCCGACTGTGTGAATGTTTTGCCACAAATGTCACACCTAAACGGCCTTTGACCTGTGTGAATGAGATAATGCCTTTTAAGTTTAGAGGGAGACACAAAATGTTTGAAGCAAATGTCACAACGATACTTCTGGGCTGACTCTGTCATTTTAGGTTGAACATTGGTTGAACAAATATGTTGCTTAAGAATGTTTTTGCTCATAAAACTTGCAGAGCACTTCTCACATTCAAACACTGATAGTGGTTCACACCAGTAATTATCTGGCTGCATTTGATTCTCAACTACAGAACTCACAAGTTCATCACTGAGCAGCTTGTTGCCATCTGAAATAGCCATAACTCCTTTAGACTGACATGGTACTTCTACATTATGTGTAGAAGTACCATCATGCTGGTGTGACAAAGGTGGAGCTGCCGTGTTTTGATTTTGGACAAGCTTATTTATTTCAAAGGTAAGTTGAGAGGGAAAGGAATAACTATAATGGTCTGTAGCCAGATCATAATGGTCTCTCTGTCTTTTCTCTGATTCATTTTTCTCCTCTTGTAAGCCCACTTCTGGCACTGCCATCCATTCAGTGTTTATTGCCTCTGACCAATAAGACAAATCTCCATCAGTAAATGAGTGATGACCAACACTGGCATATGACTCTGGCTGCTCTTTTGTTGCATCTACATTCAAATTTGTACAATCAGAAAGGTTTTCAATGCATTTATCCTGGAGATTGTTGATCATTTGAATTTCTCCTTGAATATAATGTGAACCCTGTCTGCATCTGTGCTCGTGAACTTTTAGATGTCTACACTGTGTGAAGGTTTTGCTGCACATAGTGCATTTGTATGGCCTTACCCCAGAGTGAGTGACCGGGTGCCTTGATATTGGAGATGTGTTAAGTTTCCCTTTTTTACCAATTACATTACTATTTTTTTTAGAGTTTGTCTTAAAGACACTGTTAACTTTTGTGATGGATATTTCACGCCTGGTGCAGAGCAACACTCTCACTCCATTATCTTCAGCACCAACAGAATTTGAAAGTGTAATGTCTGTGTTCACAGATCTATTCTGTTGTGGGATATGGACACTGATCCTTGGGTAAAGCTGCTGTTGTCTATTTGCTTTCAGTTTTCTGATGTTCCCCTGTAGATTGACTGGCCTGGGTGGTTTCCTCTCCCAGTGAGACCTTTCATGAGTTTTCAGATGTGGAGCTTGCCTGAATGCTTTCCCACACAAAACACACTCAAATGGTTTCAAGCCTGTGTGTACCATCTCGTGCCTTTGTAATTTAGAGGCACTTGGAAAACACTTTAAACACTGGAAGCACTTGTGTTGCACGTTGCCTGGATGACGCATTGATTTAGCAGCCTGTGTCCTTTTCACAGTCACTTTAGAAACCTTGCGCACAACCTCATTTTTATTTGAGATATGTGGCAACAACTTGTTATCGGATTCCCTGTTGTTATTCCGAATAGTTATTATAGAAGGACTCTGATCCAGGTGTTTTACAGAGACTACATCACTGCCAGTGTGCGTCTCAAAATCATTCTTATGTAGCAACATTTCCTGTACTGGGACATCTGCTGCAGTCCTTGTGTTAAGCCCACCTATGCGAGAAGGCGGCCGATTGATATACAATGATCGTTGCTTGTGATATCTAGACCACAGATGAGTGCGATAATGGACCCTCAGGTGTGTTTTCTGACGGAATCTCTTTCCACACATCTCACAGCCAAAGGGCCTTTGTCCAGTATGACTCATCATGTGCCTCTGAAGTTTTGATACCGATGGAAAACATTTTAAACATGCGTGACACTGATTTAATGAGTAAATTCTCTGCTGCTCATTGGTGGCATGGTAGGTTTCCCTCTGCTGCTCTGCTGATGTAATTAACACAGAATCCTGGGAAAGAGAGTCATTGTAGTCACTGCAATTTCCACTCCATGTTTCTGGTTGAGCAAAGATGTTCAAGTCAACAGGATCTGCATGCCTGGGTTCAGGTAAATGTTGTATTGCTTCAGAATTAGACATTTTCACATCATTGGTGTTTTGCTCAGTGGTTGAACTTCCCAATTCTTTTTGGTTCCTATGAATTTTATGATGACGTATTAAATTAACTTCCAACTGAAACGACCTGCTGCAGATCATGCATTGGAATGGTTTCAAGTCTTTGTGTGTTAAGTGTTGCTGCTCTTGTTTATCTGACTTGTGACAAATACTCCAACACTGACTGCTTCTATTTAAAGATTGCTCTGGTTTTACAAATGCATCCGACTTGATTTCAGTTTTGTTCAGGTCCTGCACAGCATTTACACTTATTTTACACTGTTGCTCCAGTTCCACTGAAGAATTCACAGGAGTGTGATGGCTGGTGGGTTGAAGATGAAGTGATGATTGAGGCTGCAGACCTGTGGTTTGTCTGCTATTGCCAAACCTCTCTTTTTTCCTTTCAGTGCCGGCAGACAGTGAACATTTATTTGCTGTACTTAAATGGGATTTCAAGTGTACCTTCTGTCTGAAGGCTTTCAAGCAGATCATACATGAGTAGGGTTTCTGCCCCGTATGAATAAGGAAATGCCGTTGTAATTTGGATGGCGTGCAGAAGGTTTTGAGACATTTAGGACACTGGTGATTCAAAGTCATTTTGCTTCTGCTGGAGCTCAATTCTTGTGACTGCAGGTGCTCTTTCGAATAAGCCTGTTTAGAAAAAGTCTGGCCTGACTCTGTGCCCCCCTCACATTGTTTTAGTTTGTTATGAGCTGGTGAATGAATCCAAAGCTGAAGAGATGAAGAAAATGACTTCAAGCAGACTTTGCAGGTGTGAGGCATCATTTACATGTGGCATATATATTCATTTCCAGTCTCCCTTTCCACTCTGGCTGGGAGGCCACAGACGTTGACACAATCGAAGGCATTAAAGTGTAATAACCATTGCCATGTGTGTTAATCCCTGCAGCTGGTTTATCACATTTTGCTTGTTGGTTATGAGTTACAATGTCATCCCGTAGATGATGTGTTGGACGCCTTGAATGGTGGACTTTCTGCAAGTGCTTTTTTAAAAGATCGGACTGCTTGAAGGCTTTTCCACAGATTGTGCAGATGAAGGGCTTCTGGCCAGTATGGATGACATAATGTTTTTGAAGTTTATGTGGCGAAGGGAAAGATTTTGGACAAACCACCTTGGTGATTTTTTCCCCCTGAGTAGCGATCCTCTCAATAGACCTAGAGCAAAGCATATGGAATTAAAACGTAAAGCAAGCATGGAGGAACTCTAATCAGTGCAACAGACAATAGTAAACAAATGATTATATATATATATATATATATATATATATATATATATATATATATATATTCAAATTCTGTCCTATTATGTTTGTCTTCGAAAACCGAAAAATGTGACCAGAATTACGTTTAATATGTATAATGTCTAAAATATAGTGCTGTAATAAACCGTGCATTAATTTCCATAACGTTATAACGTTAACTAACATTAGCAGGAATTTGACAAAGGAGTTAACAATATACACTAGCCAAAATGTGCAGCAAACGTCGGAACTGGCTAACAACCCTTTGCTTTGAGGGAGTATAAGTCAAAAGTACTTACTATATACGTTTGAAGTCCTATTACAACTAATGTATTCATTATGAGCTGACAATGTGCCTTGTTAGCTTTCTTGCTAACGATGCTAACGATGCTAACGACTTGGACTTACCTTGGCAACAAGCATGTACGTCCCTCAAAATGTACGGCGGGAAACAAAGGTATAAGGTTCCTACCCGTGGCAGACCTCCAGATGCGGGTATACCACATGCTATGGATGTTATTCTCGCGATACTTAATCTTCTACATTGACGATACAGAGGCTATGCGAAATTTCTACAGACCTATAGCTCTCTTAATACATCCATGACCTATATAGTGTAAAAAGTTAGACCAAGACTCATAAGACATACAATGTATTCCTACATTTTACCTATTCAGATGGCTCCATAATTGATATGCATTCTGACTGTAATATCCCCAGGGCAGGGCTGTGGAGGAGTGTTGGAGAAAGGCAGTGGTGTTAGTGTAGCAGCAGACAGGTGGGTTCACAGTCCTCCTCTGTAACTGAGTGTTTCTCTAGTTTGACATGTTATGGCCCTTTTCACTCCTCATTTAAACCATCTACCCCTCTGATATGGTCCATTTGGTCCTCAAACCTTTATTATTATTTTTTTCTGAGTTCTGAGCCAAAGGATTTTACTCGCTGCACCAAGTGTTTGTGTTGTTTGGTTTTGTCAATGTACATACATATATATACACACACATATATATACACACACACATATATATATATATATATATATACACACATATATATATACACATATATATACACATATATATATACACACATATATATATACACATATATATACATATATATATATATATATATACATATACATATATATACACATACATATATATATATACACACACACATATATATATATATATATATATATATATATATATATATATATATATATATATATATATATATATATATATGCCTCAGTGTTTTGGCAGGTTTAAAAAAAATATATAAGACCATTACCTTTCAGAGGTAACTGGGAGATGACAATAGGGTTTTGGTCTAGTAAGACCCAGAGTAACCACAGGTTTTCAAACCCAGTTGGATGTACTTCTGTTTCTATTTTTCTCACCTAAATCGACAAGAATGAATCACGGCTGTTTTTGATTATTGATTAAGTTGTCATATAAGAAAGTTTTCGAAAGATGTAATGTGCATAGCAAAATATCAAATCATAAGCCTAAAACTTTAGAAATTAAAGCTAATTTTACTATAACAAAGTAAGAAAAAAATCTGAATTGAATCAGAAATACAAAAAAAAATTGGCAATAACCACCATTAATTCAAAATACCTAAACAATTAAAATAGTGAAAATTTAGAAAATAATTCTATTGTAAGTCTATTTTTGTGTCTTAACATGGAACATTGAGCATTGAACCAAATATATCAGTGATCTATTACAGGAGAGAGAAAAATGTTAAATATTTGTAGTTCTAATGCTACATTTCTTAATTCATAAATTGTTTCACTGTAATATAAATAAATAAAATTGTTTCAGTATATTAGTGAAAATACTATGCAAACTGTTATGTTGACCACTAGAGGGCAGCAGACACCACTCAATAGCATGCGATGGCTGGCCAGTTCAGAAGATAGAACAAGTTTCATTTAGTAAGTGCTGTGACCATGAAGACATGTTTCACAATGTGTCAGGAGAAGAAAACAATACATTATGAAACAAAAAGGATTGAAATATGTAAACAAACAAAACCATAGCCACTGAGGCAAACGGACCACAATGTCAGGAGGCATCACATGCAGCGAGGCCGCTCCTGAGCTGGGCTCCCCTACTGTAGCCCACTGCTATGGGGAAAGAGAGTCACACACATCAGCCTGGTTAGCCTGGAGGAAGAAACACACAGTTAAAGTCCATGTGCAAGGCCACAATGACAAGAGCCGCAGGCTTTGTACACTGTGCACAAAGGACAATGTTAGCCACAACAGCCAGTCTGTTTGCAGAGCGGTTGCAGGTCAGCTTAAAATGTACATTTGACAAAACACACAAGAAAACTAAATGTCACCCTGTCTTTATTCATTTTGTGAGAAAACACAGTGGTAAAGACACAAAGAAATGTTTGCCATAGGCCATCACATCAGCTATGTTGAGGTTGTGATGATATACTTGTGGCTTTGCCTGTGTCTGTATGAAAACACGCACACTGAAAGACAGAATGTAATGTTTACAGTGCGATCGACAATAAGTTGTCGTACACTGAATTTTAGTGGCTGATTTCCTCCTCTGTGTTTACTGAAATGTTGAGTCTTGTATTTTTGTGTTTTGTGACATCAAATTCCTTGAAATTTAGCCATTGTGCAAATGTGGAATTTGAATAATTAAGTTAAATCCAGTGCCTATATATAATTGAAATACAATTCCATTGACTGGTGTGTGGTTTTTCCTTCATATTCATTGCTCAATTTGAACAAAACCCCCCTCTTAATCTTCCCTGTAAACCATTGTTTATCAGGGAAGACTGCTGAATGTGCATGTTTGCCCAGCACAGTCTTTTCGGCAACACTGTGCTTGGCATTCAGCCTGTTACACATATTTAGAAATTTAAGGTACCAAAAAAATTGACAAAGAATTATTTTTTTTTGATTCATGTCTTTTTCGACTATTTGTGTCATTGCCAAATCTGTGGCTACACCTACATTTATTGAAAACACTGAAATATAATCAAATATTTGTTGATTAAATGTATGGGTGTTTACTTGACTGAAATGTACAAGTACATAATAAAAATACTTTATTAAAAATACCCATACCTTAGAGTTTATTTGACAGCTGCATCATTCAACAATTCTGAATCTCCCCCTGACGGGGCCCTTTAAAACCAAACAGGTGAAGATTAACACACACTGTATATTTATGGGGCTTGCTCACTCTCATAAATAATTGCTCGTTTGTGTTTTTCAACCCTCAATAAAAATCTTCAGGCTCTATTGGCTGCCTCTATTGTTCAATTTTTGATAACAACAATCAAAACAACATTGCGGTTGGTGAAGATCAATAGCCAACTCCACACCCCCGCCATCACAAGCGTGATGAAAAGAATAGCCGGAGTGAAGATGCATTCCAACTCAGATCATCAATATGGTTCATGATCTTTGAGAAAAGAAATGTTCCAGGAGCAGTGGTTAATAGTGGTATTTTCTTCCCACATCGTCACAATGTCCATTGACAGCCCCAACACACACACACACACACACACACACACACACACACACACACACACACACACACACACACACACACACACACACACACACACACACCTGCCCTGCAGCTGTGTGTTGCAGTGTCCCTCTCCTATTAACCAGGTTGCCTTAGAATCAATAGAAAACATAAAGAGGCGTAATCTTTTCAGGTGCTTGGCGCTGATTGCCTATTACACAATAATAACGCACCTTGAATCCCATGAAGCATGAGAGGGAGAAACACAGTCACCTCATCCATACACATTACACACTCTCACAAACCAGTCACACAGTAAATCTATAGGTTTACAACTGAACAGATGGTGTCAGCGGTGGCGCTAGGCCTTTATGAGGGGTGTTAGCTAACGTGGTGAGAGAAATTCCACCAGAAACAGTGGGATATCAGAGGATACAGTTTATCGCCTCGTGGAACGAGACACTGCTGGTGTCTCCTTTTGTAGACTATGGTCTCCAGTCTTCTGGTATGCAGCTTCAGCTAATAGAAGTTCCATGAGACTTGTTTCCGAGGCAGAACGACAGCTGCTGCAATATACAAGTCCAGGGGAGGACAAAGTGAATTATTGGCCTAAATTCTGGGATGTGAAGTGGAATAAACACATCCTCAAAACCGCACATCATCAAAACCACTTGGAGACAGACAAAGCTTTACATTTCAACAATCAGCAGTGATAAACAGTCAACATTAATGAGCACTGATGTCCTGTCCTGACAGTAAGTCATTAGGTTTTGGATTGTCAGAGTCGCTCCTCTAGAAAAGCCCCACTGAATTCCGGTGCTATGGATGACTGGAGTCTGGTTGTTGACTCTGGCTGTGTTTCTATAAACTGAGCCAGCAGGACAGGTGGAGGATCTGGGAGTCAGGCAAGTCCAGGACTGGAACCAGGGCCATGGACGGACTGGACTCTCCTAGAGAGCTTCTCAAACTTTCTTCAAGTCCTGGTGGGTAGAGATGGGGAGGGAGATCAGAGGGTGAGGAGAAAAAAGAGAGAGAGATTAGTTTCATGAGAACTTTGGCTGGAGTTGGACATCAGGTTTTCATATAGCTGCCCCACTGGGGCCGTCCCAGGACAGAGGCTGCACTTAACCCTTCGACCAGGGAACACAGACCTATTTACAAATTATTGGCATTCTTAAATCCATGGCAGATTGTAGGCCCCCCCCCCCCCCCAATTCAACTCCCTGCAGTGTGCAGACATATGGTCAGCGAGGACAGAACTCTAAACTCACACACAGCCATATACAACCAAACACATACACACAGAAGTACAGAGGGGGGGGTGTAACCCTGCCATGCCCTTTTGGACAATTGAGCAGCTTGTTAGGGGGATCTGGTGCAATGGATCCTCTGCTCCTGTTGTGTTGGGATGTTAAGAAGCTGTGTTGGGACTACCTCTCAGTTTTATAGGAGCTGAGATGTTAGTGTGTGTGTGTGTGTGTGTGTGTGTGTGTGTGTGTGTGTGTGTGTGTGTGCGTGCGTGCGTGCATGCGTGCGTATGTGGCCGGACTACAGACAGCCAGTGGACATGTGAGAATTCATTGAGCGTCTCAGAGCCTGGTCTTGATGACAGCCTGTCTATTTAGCAGCAGCCCGCTGGGATGTTGCCTATTCCCTCCTCTGCCTCGTGCACTAATTGGACACAAGTGTTCCTGTCTCATGGTTGACTGTCCTGGCTTATTCCTTCTGATTTAAAAGCATGTAGGATGGGACTTGGGTGTGGTCACTGTGATCTGACATGGTTAGAATAGAGATACACATCCAGGAAAGTATGCTATCTCACTTTTGTACCATCACTATTGCAACTCAATCTGTTTTTGTTCCATAAACAACAACATCTGCGTAATATGATGTATATCAAAATGTAATTCCTGACCACTTATCTTGAGTCTCAGTGGAGAAACACAAACCAATGCCATTTTAATAACATCTACTAGTACTGCAGTACCACAATGTGACATTTATGTAAACTTGTAGAGAGAGAAATTAGGACAGAGAGGTTACGCGAGCAGTTCAGCACTATTAAATAAGCCTCATTCTGTTTCCTTTGAAGCACACGCAGCATGCCACACATCCTTACAAACAGCCCACACACCCTAATTAGCTAATATGCACTACAGCTTAAAATACCCCCACTGAACACAGGGCTTTTTTAGAGGGCATTAAAAGCCTAAATATGAGTTATCAGAGCATGTGGTGCACCCTGGTAAGCGGCATCCTCTGGAGATGGCTAGCTGACAACTGAACGAGCTAAGGAGATCACAGACAGAGGATGGTTTTATTAAGAGAAGAAACACACCCTTCATCACACCTCGCACACTAAGCCTGTTTTATGTCGCAACGTTTTAATCTTTGTACTAACAGATAGGAAATAATTGAACTCTCTCTTTGAGAGTCACTTTCAGTGTCCGTGTACACAGACATTCCTGCTTATGCATGAATGAGAGACATGAGGGGGGTGAAGGTGACTTGAGTTACCAGGCAACTTTGTGTTCTTTTGTCTTTGTGAGTGAAAAGCGAGTAAAACCACGGACCGCTTTTCCCCAATCCCTATAAATGCTTCTGTAAAATCACACAAAATCCCAGGGATACTTCCCACCACACACCCAATCCCCATCCTCTGGTCTCTCAGCCCCCCTTTGGGCTACACAGGGAGCCTCATTGAGAGGCCCAGTGGACAGAGGCTGTAAGATTCAAAAAGCCATCACATTAGCAATGGGATGGAACTAAACCATCTACCCAAGAGGACGAGCCATTATTCGGCTTCACGGGGAACACACAGGGTGCTGAGAAGGCTGCTGTTAAATCTCTGTTTTCAAAACCACACTATTACTAATGCCCACAACACCACTTTATGCTAAACATCGACAGCCATTTTTGTTCAAACTGATTAATATATAAATATTGTAAGGCTAAGTGAATAGAAGGTGGTGTGTAAGTGAAGGCAGTGGTGAAAAGGAGAGAAAAAGGGGATTCCTGAGAGGAATGGTTGATGCCTGCTGGGCGTATGGTGCTTTTAAGCAGTGGCCAAGGCCCAGAGCCAGTGGTTTTTAGTTGTGCTACACTGACTTCCATACTGGTCAAAATAACCGGTAAACAAGGTGGTAATTAGCAAGTGTTGGCTCATGAAAATGTTTCATTTTGTCCAAGAAGAATGAACGAAAAAGACGAGGGGCTGGGTGTGTGCAGTAGAGTAACGAAAAAGAGAAACAGAACGCTTCCTCGCCTTTCTTTAAAGCAGCCATAATCAATAATTGTATAGCAACAACGACTCACACGCCTAATTGTATGTGAAAAGGAGTGGCTCATAGTGTTAAACCCAAAGAAAATATCGCCCGACTGCAGTTTCCCTCAACTCTACGAAGATGTATACGTCCTTTAGTTAATTGTTTGGGTTTCCCGGCCCAGGACCTTACTGTTTTTTTTAGTTCACTCTCACAAATCTCATTGCATCTAATAAAGCTAAAAAGTAAAAAAAAAAAACACTGTACACTACCTTGCCAGCACCAAACAGACAGACAGTAAACAAGAAGTGGACATTGTGGAGCATTTAGCTGCTAATGACACCAGATATTTTCCTCAGGAATTGGTGGAGACCAAAACAGAACTTAAAGGAGAGTGGGTATTGAGCTCATTCATCAGATGTATACAAACACAGCTTCCAATAAATTATAATGTGCTGAGTGCTCTGTATCTGCTGGATGTGTAAATAAGCAACTGTTTGCTAATATGTTCACCATTTTAAAACTTAAAAACATGTCAATGTTGTGTTCACAGTTTGTTTCAGCTACCCCCAAGTGGCCAAAATCAGTTATTGCAGGTTTAAGTATATGAGGTACCCTTTTTATTTTAGTATTAAAGTAAAGACATCATAACTTATTTGTTTTTGACTTACTGTTGTGTTAAATAGTGGATTTCTTTAATCACAAGATCTTATTTTGGTCCTTCTCTAAAAGTTGAGGTTTTAGTGGCAGGGGCCTATCTTTGAGAGAACCTTTCTATCGTAAGTAACAAGTTGAGACAAGATGTTTAAAGGTTTCATTTGGAGCATATGTCATGTCTATCAGCTGTGAATCCTAACGCAAGTAACCCAAGGGTGGGATGGGGGGTGGGGGGTTCAGCCACATTTTGCTCCAGAGTTGTTGTCTGTCTGCTCCGCTGACAGCAGCAGTTGTGAGGCTGTGACTGCTAGCGCCAGAGGTGTTACTTTTCCTCCTTTGACTTTTTGGATTCATCGCCCGATGAGCATAGGCTGTGACCCATAAAAACGCCCATGGGTAAGCTTCCGGGGCTTGGCTGTGCATGCAGGGTAAGGTAACAGATTCCAGCTCAATGATGAGTCAGTAAATGGTTTTAGGGGAGCGGTCCGTGCAGTCCATAATCAAAGAAACTTACATTTCAAGGGTGAAGATTGAGGTTGACTTTGCTAAAGTTAACCAACGACCCAGTACCACACACAACATACACAACATTTTGGAGTACTTCTATAGAGAAGCTTCAATAGTACATTTTGATTTCAATTGTACTATAATATATACGTACATTTAGCATTTATTTGCCATATCTACAAATTATTACCAATTTTGCATGTAAAATTTATAAATATTTTAACAAGATTCCTCCTAATTGCTCGTCACTCCTCTCTTCTATTGTGGACAACGGCAGAAGAAATAAATGACATGCATCATATATCATGAAACAGTGTTTTATAACAATTATATAATTAGGTAACAAAACAAATAGCGCTGTTCGTTTTGTCATGCATATCAACACGTATTCAAAACGGATCAACCTTTTCCCCATTCATCACTGGTAACCATAATTTCACGTCCTCTGGAAGATGAGTTATGTCAAAGCTAAAAATGACAGTAAGATGGCTGGTTTGGCACAGATTCAAAAATGTTAACTGACTGCCTTAGCGATGACTTGACAACTGAGCCTGTGTGATCGATGTGCTCGTCGCCCTTTTCCTTCCGAGAGAACATCTCTCAGGATAAAACAAATACCGTTCCACATTTGCCTTGACGAGAACCTACAATCCGGGGAGCAGGAGATGGTGGCGTATAAAATTGTAATGATGACAAAAGACTGTGCCAGCTGCTTGGGTTACTGTACACAGCGCCGACACAACAAATGGCTTACAATAATTAAACACAGGAAGAAGTGGAGATCCTCTGGAGAGAATGCTTCCTAGAATATCTTATGGAGTTTACTTAACCAACGTCAGCTCAAACTTTCTTTGAAAAGAGACTGCAGAGAGAGATGGGCTGTCACTTTGTTTCCATTAATATAGTGATGTGGAGGTTAACTTACAATGTTAACAGTGTTAAATCCTCTTAAAGAATGTAAATATTAGATCAGTGCAAAGCTCATGTGTAATGTGATGTAAGCAACATGTCCAGTGACATACCTTTAACAATCTGCTGTGCCAGTGAGTGGTTGCACTTGTAGAACACCCTGGCACACAGTGGCACCAGCTCAGCATCCATCTTCGTCATGGCTTTCTTAAATGTAGCGCCAACTGCTTCTGTTACATCCTCCACACTAGTGACCTCCAGGTTATCGCCGGGCACAGCCAGGGAAAGTGAGAGTGAAGCACTACACGTGTCAGCAGACATTACAGTGTGGCACTCTATGGATCCGCACGCCACCTTCGTAGTCACGTGACAGGAAGTCCTTTTGGTGGGGTCATCCTGAATTGCAGTTACATGAAGCTCAACAGCTGCACCCTTGGGTAAGGCTGGTACCATGACGACCAATAACGGTGCGGCTTTGGTCTCAGGCTCCCACAGCAAGTCCTGCAATACACACAGATGGAATTTATATTCAACTGGCTGGCAAATTATATGCTGTGTTGTGCTACACACTACAATCAAATGTATTGCCCTCCTGCTGGGATACATGCTGTGCTTTCTGACCACAAACACTGCTCCATCAACATTAAACATTATGGTAAAGCATGTCGTAAAATTCTACCACAGAGCACTAAGACAGGCTTTTTACTTGACAGACTGACAGGCTATCAAGTAACACGAGATTGTGAGGTGACCCTTGGTAATGATAGTGTGTACAAACAATTCAAAAAGCAGCCATACTGCTTGCCGCCACCGTGAACAAAATGCACAAATGCATTCACTTTGAGCTGCATTTGCTAACATGACAGGTCCTTTCCAAGATGACTTTTCACCTCTCTAAGAAGATCACTCACACAACATGTTATGGCAGTTTTCACCACACATGTAGCGGAAAACTGCCTCAATTTGATCTATAGACACAAAATCGATTTATTTTTCTCTCCTCTGGACTGAGGGCCATTAACAGTAACAAAATGTCTTGGAGCAGTGCTACAATGTGGCCCTCTAATAATACTTGGCTGTGGCTTCATCTGCTAATAGGAGAGAAATGAGTGTTTTATATAAATGCCATTTCAGTCGGAGTCGATAGGGCAAAAACACTTAACCCCCTCTTCAATTCGCTGGATCAATTTTCAACCACTTACACCCCACTTTGTAAGTGCAGAATAATAACAGGTTACTTACATTTTATTTTGATATTCACTCACAAAAAAAGAGAAATCATAGACAAGAGCAGACAACGGCCTCTTTGTCCCTTCAAAAGACAAACCCAGCATGACCCAATCAGCCAGATTCACTGAAGCAGCACTTCAGCCCTCAGATTAAACTTTAGTAAACGCTTAATTGTGTATCAACAGCTAACATCTTGCCTTGAAGAGTGAAACAAGAAAAAAAGCAAGTGTCCTGAATGTGTATGTGTGCATGGGTTAAGATGTCTTCACTCTGCTCATTTTGAAGAGAGCCAAGCTTGCAGTGATCAACAATCACAGGAGCACAGAACAATAGCCGTGTCAGCACAGACCTCTTAGGATGTCAGACTAAGTGACAGCACACATACGTGTCCTATGCTTTGATAAATGTTATATTAGCACTTCTGGCACAGGCTAGGTATTCTCCCTTGAGGGAACTGCTCCTGCACTTGTCAATAGTGATTGAACATGGAACAGAGAGTGGGAACTGGGGAGAGAAGTGACAGGACAGGGGGTCCTGCTCAGCCAGGCTTAAAGGCCACCCTGCAGGCCTTGGGTGCTGAGGTACTATACCCAACCGACCGACCATAAGGAGATCAGGGGACTTCAGCACTGCAGCTCCAGCCTCAGGCAGGACTTTACTGTCACGGCACAGTTTCTGACTTTTTGTCAGAGCTGTCGGACGAGGTTACATCAGTCCCTTTTTGTTTTGTTTATTAATGTATCCGCCAAAATGTTACATTAGGTGGGAAGTTTGTTGAGCGGTTCTGTGGAACTAAATGTGCTAAAGGTGCATTTTTGTGTGTGTGTATATGTTTCAGACTCGACTGTGGTCAGAACTCCATTACCCTGCCATAGGAGTGAGAGGGGGAACACTGGCTGAATCCAATAAAACACAAACTTTGATATATGGTGGAGTTGAGTGCTGTAGTGGAAAGTTGGGAGGGCAGGCGGGTGGCAGAATGTGTGCGCGTAGAGGGCTCTGTTCCGCTCTACATCAGCCACTTAACACAATCCATCTCATTACTTCATCCCACTTCAGTTTCAGGGCATGCAGCCGTTCCCCCAGTGCTCTCTCACTCCGTAGGCAGCAGGTAAAGGCATGAAGTCTGGATCTGCTGCACTCAGCTCTCTACACTGATGGGGTGTGACCTGCCTCTCCTTATGTTTGTTTTGTTTCTCCCCACTTTCCTCCCTCTAACTCGCGTCCGTGCGCCTGGAGCGTGCGGTGGGTTGGAGGGCCAAGAGGCGTGAAAGCCGAACGGTAAACACGGTAATAAGGAAGTGGTGTAAAGGCGGGGGAACAGCGGGGAGTTGATGGGACTGCGCTGCTTAGCCAGTTCCCCTACATTTCCTGCCCAGCGGGATGCCTTCAGCATGTGGCTCTATGTCTGAGCACTTACTGTAGTGCTGTCAGTCTGCTATAATATCCCTTGCCATTCACTCCCTAATTCACTGACTTTTCTTGAGATTCCATTCTGAAGCTCTGTCAGGCTGTTTGTGTAAATGAAACACACAGGGCCATGTCAGTGGGGTGAAGAAAAGTTTAAGGGTATGATGCCATTATAAAACCATGCCAGAAGCCACAGTTACTTCAAAAGTCCCAAGTAAGCAGGAGAGGTATAATGTAAAAACAAAAAAGGTTTTACTGTGATATGCAAGGCGGAAACTCTCCACACTGCACATTCAGTACTATTAAATTAAATGTCTCACCAATCAAAATGTCAACAAAACCAATCTTTTTATTTTGTTTCCACATTTCCAAAATAACTTTAGTGTTCATGATTAGTGTGTAATACAATATAAAAGTACTTTTACACTTTATAACAAAAGTATATTTAAACCGGCTTCATAATTGTTTACTTTTTTTTTTACATGTTTTCAGAACCTGTTATTGCTACACAAAGACACATATGTTTAAAATTTTTTGACTTATGACATCAACATCTCCCTGTTCATCAAACCCTTTGCACACACACAGACAAACAGGCTCTTTGTGGTTTAATGCACCGTAAATACAATTTCACACTTGTAGCGACTCTAGTATGCTCCCAATTAACCCTGCAAGCTTCTTCATCCACCTGATTAGAGAAATTATCAACGCACAACAACAACATGGCCCTGTGGGTTCACAAACACGCCAGGCACTAGTGTTTCTACACAGGTCTGGTGTCTGAAAAATACACTGAAAAGTATACCAATTATATTTTGGTATATAAAAGTGTAAGGCTACATAACCCAACATTTGACAAGTGGAAATCTTTTATTTGTTGTTTATTTGAATAGGGACAGATACAAAAAACATAGATTATTACACAAAGAACAATCCGATACCTGTATCACAGTGTTTATAGCCATGGCTAATTCGCCACACCTGTCCCTAATGTCAATTAGTATCCAGAACTTAACCACATATTAATGTTGCGTTCACTGTTTCAACCTACTGACTCTAAACAAAATGCAATATAATGTATTTCAGTACTTAATATGACATATTTAATTCGTTTTTATTTGTCAATGAAAGTTTAAGATAAAATATTAGGTATAACTTTCCGTTTTTATTTTTACTTTTAAATGTACTTGTTACTACTTCAGTTTCATGGACCAGAATGCCAAAAGTAAACATATTAGATTACACATAATAGATTATTTTATGCAGCAAAATACGACATCACATTATTGCCTAGCATAATTTAATGTTTTCATTAGTATTTGTCCCTGTATTAACATATTGTCTTGCCCGTCTTCTTTTCTGTCTTTTTGTAAAACACTTTTGTTTTGAAAATGGCTGTATAAATTAGGTTTACTTATAGAGCTACAACAGTGTTGTGCATTTGAACTCTTTTTTTCCAGTGCTAGCCAGCAGAGTTCTTCTGTTGTCTGTGGGAGTTGTGTTATCAGTGTTTGACCTAAGTTAAACATTCTAATTACAGTCAATCCCCACCCCAGGGAGAGAGCATTTCACCTAGTTTAGGATGAAACAGTAGCCCCCCACCCGCCCACCCCGGCTGCTCTCCCTATCTTTCCTTGATGTGAAAGAGAGAAGAAAGTGTGAGGGCCAAGCTGGGAAGACACATCAAGATGATCTGCCTCACAGGCAAGTAGGAGCGTGAGGTCAGATCAGTAACCCACCATCTCAGCCAGATCTATTCTTAAGGGAAGAAATCACCTGTTTGCAGATGGAGCTGTCAATTAGAGCTGCTTAATCTGGGAATCAGTTGAAAATAAAACATGGTCTCCTGGTGACTATCCTGGGTCAAATGAATATTTTTGATTGTTCTGACATGGAAGCACAACAGATGGCGGATGTTGTCCATCTTCAGTGACCTCTGACATGAGCCTAGCCTTGTCACCTCCCAAAGAACGACCCATTCTGCATGCTAAATTGAGGTTACACTGTCAACGCTTGAAGTACAATAAGGCTGAATCAGCCAAATAAATTCACAAATAGACACCGGCTCTTGACTGAGATAAGCTGAACTGCAGTATATGTATTTAAATTCAGAAATGATCACTTAAAGATTTAAGAATATGACTGCTGGCCTTCAATAACACATTTTATATATACTGCTATACTATTGTGGAATTGACACAAAGAAGATACCCTCTCTCTTGTCTTTAACACCTCTCACCACTGAACAGAGCCACATGTTAGAGGTGGGCTCTTGACTCTTAGGCCCTATTCCCATGGCGAGACAGATTACTGTGGGTGGAGAAGGGCTGCCAGGGGAGACTGGTGCCCCTATTAGATGTATGGAGCAGGGGTTGTAAGCTGGGGCGGTGGAATGGAGGGAAGGATGGAGGGAGGTGGCAGGAAAGAGGGGTGGAGAGGGGGATAAGCTGCTCTGAGAGTTGAACGGAGCTCCAAAATGGTGTGTGGGGGCAAAGGATTAGGGAAGCTCTGAGGAAGACATCTGCTTCTGTGCCAAGCCCCACATTATCAAAGACACCAGCGTTTCCCACATCATCAACTTTTCATGAGCGCACTCACTGGTAAATATAAGTCGCAGCGGCTTGTGTCTCAAGGGGGCTGAGAGGGGCGAGGAACTTTCCCTTATTTCACAACTATAAAACACAATTCTGAAAGGCCTCTATGAAAAACTTGGGGTACCGTATAAAGTTTCTCTTCTTTTACTTATTCATCGACACATGGATCCCACTATCTTCTAATCCATTAAATATGTTTTCATTCTATGTAGTAGTAGTATCGTATTATAAGTATGATCAATATTTCCTCTGTATCTATAATAAAACAGCCAGTCATTGCTCTTCTTCTTAACCACTGGTATATATTGCATAGATAAAAATCTCACTCCACAGAGACTGACCTTCTCTTCCTCTGCAGCCCTCAGCATGCTCTCCCAGACGGCCCTGATGATGGGGATGTCTTGGTGTCTTGTGGTGTAGCAGTGGGCCTGGACAACATGAGCTAGAGTCAGACTGCTGATCACAGCCTCCAAAACCTTCTTCACATAGCTGAAGGACAAATGGGCCTGCGTCCTGGTGCCAGCCTTTACCAGCTGCATGGTACACGGGACCAAAGCAATTTGGCCTGCACAGAAAACCGACTCTTCAACCTAGAGAAATGAGCATACATGAAAAACACAACAATGTTGGCTTTATCATGGTAAAAACAAGATTAACAGTCTACAGCCAAACTAGCGGCTCAATGAGGCTGTACTTTGTACCTCACTATCTTAGTTTAGTGTGAAGAGTGTTAGAATGCTAACATTTGCTACTTGGCAATAAACACAAAGTACAGCTCATAGAAATGTCATTAGTTTTGTATTTGGTTGAAAACCAAAATATTGGACACATTTTAACATGACAGTGGTGCTAGATGGAATGTAATCACCAAATGTATTACAATTCATCCTGAGGGTAACATGAATGTCTGTACCAAATTGAATTTCAATCCATCCAATAGTTGTCGTGTTATTTCACTCAAAACCACAAATATGGACCTCATGGTGGCGCTACAGGAGAAGTCAGGAGCTCACCAAAGTCATTATTATCCTCTGGGGACCATGAATGACTGTGACCAACGTTGCAATCCCTAGCGCCACACTGCTAGTTAGAGCTGGGCAATATATCGATATTATATCGATATCGTGATATGAGACTAGATATCGTCTTAGATTTTAGATAGCGTAATATGGCGTAAGTGTTGTCTTTTCCTGGTTTTAAAGGCTGCATTACAGTAAAGTTATGTCGTTTTCTAAACTTACCAGACTGTTGTAACTGTTCTATTATTTGCCTTTACCCACTTAGTCATAGCCACATTACTGATGATTATTTGTCAAAAATCTCATTGTGTAAATATTTTGTGAAAGCACCAATAGTCAACACTACAATATCGTTGCGGTATCGATATCGAGGTATTTGGTCAAAAATATCGTGATATTCGATTTTCTCCATATCGCCCAGCCCTACTGCTAGTGTGGCTAAAGATAAGTAATTGTTACAGTTTTGTTCAGGTATTTTATTGTTTATTTGCACAGAGTTATAAAGCACATACAATAGATTTAATGCAATTTCAGTGAAGGAGAGGAAAGAAGCCCAAAAAAATCTTATTTAGAGTCTCCCCTATACAAAAGAGAGAAAAAAACAACTGAAACATAATTCCTCTACAAAAAAATAAATAAAACAAGCAATGCAACAAACAAACAGGGAAACACAACACTCAAAATATATCTATATAAAAAATAAAACAAGTAAAAAGACAAGGCAAACAGAAATACAAACCATAGAGTCAGACAATAAATACGATCAACATAAGTATTCCAACATAAGGTTTAAGATTAAATGTCATTGCCACCCTATACTCCAATGCTTGAACTTATTCATATCATACTTCCACAAAAGAACACAGGCTAAAGGCTTTCATCTCTCTACTAATCCATGGTTGACACTTAATTACAGTCTTTTAGAGAACTGTTCTGGTAAGGCAGTGTTTAGAAGTGACCTTAACAAAAGCAATACAGACTTATTGCTAAGGGGAAAATCTTCCCTTCAGGGCCATAGAGCATGAATCTGAGTCATAAATGTCAATTAAAAATACATTAATTTGGTAACATTTAAGTTATATAATGTATATATATATATATATATATATATATATATGTGTGTAATTGTATGTAACCCCAGCAGTGATTGTGGAAATGTGCCTTTATAGTGAAAGTGGGTTAAAAAAATAACTTTTAATTTGACAATTATGAACGAACACATCTATTCAACCAGAAAACTAGATGTAAGAAACAAGTCATCAAACTCCAAAATGACTTTTATAAAAAAAAAGGACAATATTCATCAATGAGGTGCTATAATCAAATTAACATTCATTCTAAGTGTATGTTTGAGTAGCAGTGCATTAATTAACAGGTTTCACCTCTTGCCATTTTTCAGCATCTTAACACCAACAATTCCTATTTCACAAGCAGGTATTCTGAGAAGCCTGCAAATGCATCTACATTGCACATGTGTTAATTATGAGCATAATAAACCATGTGATAATTAGCTCAATTCTCAGTTAAATACCTCTGTTAGAATTAAGCTTCTAGTATAATGAAACCTAAAAAAATCTATCTGTTCAATGCAGAGAGATGGTCAGGGATGAGGAGTGGCATTAAGGAGGTCAGGTCTTTAGAGACCCTGTAGCTCACCAGTGCTTGAGGTTAGATGGCATTAGTGCTGGACAATAGCTGGCGGTCAATGCAAATAGCTGTTGGTGACTTGTTGATAATTCCTGGCCTAGGGGACCCTGGAGCACGCGCAGATCTCTCGGGAGGATCAAGAAGGCCTGAATCAATTGATACATGACCTGAGACAAGGTCCTTCACTGATTACCAAAGACACAGCCAGGGGTATCATGTTTCACAGTGAGATTACCAGAGTTAGCATGGACCAGAGGTATTACTTAAGACTCTCAACTTGTTCAAAGGAGGAAAACTGGAAAATGGAATATTTCCCCCTTACTGCAATACATGTCTTTAATGGGATACTGGCAGAACAAGATGCTAGCCGCACAACTGTTTAGCTAGAGGGCAGACATGGTCATGGCCATTTCCATAATCAGATGGGTTTGCCATGATCCCCAGCTCCTGGGTTCACTTGTCAACTTTGATGAATCTTCAGCTTCCATCTCTGCTGCTCCAAATTACTGGGACAGTGTGGGAGACAAGAGATGGAGGGAAGAGGGGCGCAAGTGAGGGAGGGGGAAGAAAGGGAGTACATAAGGCCCTCGCTGCTTTCAACCAGTTGGATCAATCACCGGATCATTTACCTGCGAGCACAATCTGCCCGAGTGCCTGCATTACTATGTCTGTGAGTCGTACATAAAAGCCAGATTCCCACACATCAACAACAAATTGTCATTGGCATTCCATTTATGAGCCATCAAATGCCATCATATCTACCCCAACAAAGAAGGGCTCCATCAGGTTGGACGGGTGGCCAGAATCTTTTAACAAGCTCGTCCCCATGAAAAGAGCTCGCTCCACTTTGAATTCATAAAGGCTGGCTACCATTTGTCAATTTGAATATCAAAAGGAGCTGGCATGGGGCCCCTTGACTGTTAAAGGCAGACTCCCATAGCTTCTACCAAGCAGGTGTGTGATGATCAATTATTAAGGATCCCTCTCTGGTTACTCTTAGTGGGAGGTGGAATTGGGAATTTGGGGGTTTGTGGTGGTGGTGGTGGTGGGGGGGTTACATCTTTCTGTGGTGAACCTGGATGGGGGAGATACAGTGGAGAAGGGAGAGCGAATACTATTTACATAAAATTAACAGTTCAAAAGAATGAGTTCGCACACCAATCAAACTTGTTAATTGACTGTCAATGGTGTGTCCCTGAATATACAACACAACTACATTATTCATCTTAGGCCTTGACAGGGAAGACAGTCCAATTTGCATGGGCGTTCTAAACGTGATCAACAACCACAATGCCACATGCATTTTTAATAGGCCAGAGATGGGATCCTTTAATATTCATAAGGGTCAAACAATTGCATATGACATTAAACTTTCTATAACAAGGTAAGTACTTTTCAAATGTTAGCCATAGCAGACTAAATGGCCCACAGAGAAAAGGGGGAATCAATACTACTTGTTCATGTTGGTTTATTTCTGTTCTACTGCTTCTTAGTAATATTTGATATTTCCTGTCGTAACTTTAAAGGTTTTTTGAAATGTCAGGCTTAAGCTGCCTTTCGGAGCAAAAATGAATATTATTTATTGTATCTTAGATCGGTTTTTCATCAGAAAAAACATAAGACTGTCAATGGGTGGGCAATTTGGACCAAATTCATATCACAATAAATATCAACGCAATATCTAATTTTCAATATTTGATGGTATTTACAAACAACAATTATGATTAAAAAAAATAACCATTTAGTCGACAAAGCTTAGTTTCTGTCGTTTTTTTTTTTTTTTTTTAAGTTTCACAATAAAATGTATAAATTAATTAAATTAATTTAAACATAATAACAACAAAAATGGAACATCTCTTTCTGATAATTTTGTCACTGTTTTTTCATTGTGAGTCAATAAAACAATACTGAGTGATCAAGCAGCCCTAACTAAAAAGAAAAATGGACCACAACGCTGTCCTGCTTGATATTAACGAAGCACTTTTTTTGTTCATGCTTTATCAACCTTTATTTTATGACTAAAACGCCATCACTTTTCTAATAAACCCAATGACATGTCAAAAGGTCACCTTCCCCAAAGACATTTTCTCTCTCTAGCCCTGTGAGCTGCAGACAGTAACATATATGTAAATGTACTCAGGAAGCGCCTTGCTGTGTCCACTTCCAACCTTTAATGGTGTCTTGTTTCAGGCTGGTGTGTCTAAGGTGTTTCTAATTGCAGTTTTTGTCAAAGAGCTTCCAGAGATGACCAGACAGTGCTATACTATTCACATTGGTGTTGGAGCCCTCTGGGCCCCCATCGTGTTAAGGATGTCTCAGAGTGTTATTAGCAGAGCTTTGGAATGGTATGGATGAACTGGGCTGGCCTGGATAAAATGACCTGGTATTGACGAACAGTCAGGTTTTTCTGCCTGGTTCCAAGGACAGAGAGAGGTGGAAAACTGCTCCAGCGCTCCTATCAGATATGCTAATGGTCACATTTCTCCCCATTGAGACCTCATGCATAATTTACCAGGAAAATGATAATACAAAATGTGTTAAATAGGTTAGATTAATATGGTGTAACTTTTCCCTTATGCAAGGACACATGTAACCAAGCTAAAAGGGTAATGGCAGCACAGTATCAGCTACAGGGTGAGTAATTAAATGCAAAATGTTATTAATATTTGTAATATGTCCTTTCATGGAGATGCTACTACATCTTTTGAGTGTTGTTTACAGATTCACCATGAGTAAGGGTAAATAATTGCATCTTAAGAGCACAAGGCTTTCTAACTCAGAGCTAAAACTTAAAAAAAAAAAAAATGTATAGCTGTATGCCTTCATTAAGTAGTTTCTAGTGAATCTAGAAAAAATGTTAAATAACGTGTGAGTAGCACTGGCACACATTCAAAATTAGGATGCTGCATTTACATGGTATGTTCCATTCAAAACTTGATTTGTAAACTGTAATTTTCTTTAAACGGGACACTCTTTGGTTCACTTTTAATCCCTAATGGAACATTCTTAATATATGTGACAAATTTCCAAACTTCTGTCTTGACTCTTTTTTTCACAGTAATTTTCTTCTTTTCTTGAATATTTTAGGGTTGGCAAATAGCTCAAAATAGTTCAAAATGTGGGGATCAAAAAACGAAGGTTGAAGTTTTATTGAATGTATTTAAGTGCATATATTATTTCTGCTTTTTGGCGGGGATTTGATATGCAACGACTGTTTAATCCTTGTGTGGTGGATGGCAGTTTGTCAGGGATGTGCGCTGTGATTTCATCTTGAACTGGCTTCAAGTCTGTGGGGCTCTTTCAGCATTAGTGCATTCAAAGCAGATCACGTCTGGGAGTGGGAAATGATAAGAGATGGGCTCATGTTGTGCTGCGCCCTGAGGAAATCCTGCCTCTTCTGACACCTCATTTCTACAAATACAAACCTTTCAGGAGAACCACAACCGTTCTTCCCTCTACAGAATCTCTCCCCATGTTAGGCTTCTCATTTAAGGCTTCATAGGAAGGGGGAGGGAGATATTTGCCTTTTTTATTCCCTCCTCTTTTTTTTCTACTATCTCTATTTTTTTTCTTCCTGTTTGTGCTCCAGTTTGAGCCTAACCCCTGTATGCTCAACTGTCACACAAAATCAGTGTTACTTAAACGGCGACATAAATAGCCGTATGAAGTGCACAAAGAAAGGCAAGTATAGGGCACTTCTGAATGCATTCTGTCAGGTCTGAAACTGCACATTTATTTAGAAAACAAACCATACGCATATGTTCAAAACACAAGGTTATTACAATGGCATATCTAGAAGTATACTTACAATTACACAATTACAATGAGCCATTGTTGAGGCAATGTGTGGTCAGTCTGAGACAGGGACACTGGCCTTTCCCCAACCCCCACCTTCTCTAAGCTTATGTGTATTTTCTGTTGTGCCTGTATGTCTGCCCTCGACATGCCCACTCCATAGACACTGAACCGTGTGGAAGAGTAACACTGTCATGTCAGTTCTGGTCAACTTTTTAGTGGTCAGGAGCTGCCGCTCATCGCTATAACCAAGGTCAGGGGAGCCTGACTGCTGGATGCTCAGGGAGACACATCTGAATGCCAACAGGCATGAATAAACTAATAAATAAATACATCTTTCCACCATCATAAAAAAAATAATTCCTAAACACAAAATACAACTAGTTTTGATATGATTCGTGTTTTGTTCTTGTGTAAATTTACTGTCGCTCTTATGATGTTGAAATGAAGAAATGGGATCAAATAAAAAATAAAAAAAATAGCTGATGTATTAAAATTGTCTGTTGTTGTTGAGTACTGTGCCACACCAGAGCTGGGCTGTGGATGAAGAGTGATGGAGGTGCATGGATTTTCATTGCGTTAGGCAAAATGCCCTGCTGCCTTCAACTGTCCCGACCTCACGTTTTTTGACAAATTGGTTGTGAGGCTTTTACGACTGATGCACATATCGCAAAAATCATTTCTGCCAAGCTTCCTCTATGACCTGCCCGTGGGACATGACAAGCCCCTCCATGCATCGCTCTATCAAACCGAATCTTTCCAGGACAATGCAAATTATGACAAATTCCATCATCCTGCATTATGCGCTTTCCTGCTAATCTCCCTAATTCGAGAGAATCTGGGAGGGTCTCGCTGTTTCAGCTGAGGGGCATGTTGTCTGATTGAATGATGCTGAAACTGCAACCCTCAACCCTCGTTATTTCTCCCTTCCCAGCTGTGACCACCTTGTCTCTTCCGTCTTTTCATATTTTTCTTCTTTTTGAAGCTACATCTCATGGCCTGGCTGGTAATGGAAGCACTAACTTAACCTGGGCACAAAAAATTATATCAACACAAAGTGGCACAACCATTAAAGCGTAACTGCCAGTAGTGGTGAAGTTAAGTTAGTCTGTGTGTGGGTGTGTGTGATATGAAGGGTAAGACCACAGTGTGAAATGTCTTTTCTACGTGAGACAGTGTGAATGTCAAGAACAAATCAGCTTGCGACCCAGCGACATGAAGCTGCGAGTCCATCCAGTTAAACACATGCACACACAAACCCTCTTTTTTCTGCCCTGATGCTACTCTGTAGCTTGTAATGGACACAATATGTAGTTCAGTATTCACAAATTAAAGATGAATAACAGACAAGAAAAATGAAAGGCAGACTGAACAAGACGGTGCAGAAAATGCAGAGGAGAGCAAAAAGAGATGTAGTTCCTCCTGTACTCAACAGATGGCAGTATGGCTGCATTAAAAAGGCAGCTGGAGTATCAACAATGCTGTTTATACAAAGTCCACTCAAACCATGGACAGGCTGGCTAGACAGCATCGAAGTCGTCTTGGATTTTCTTCTTTTCCTTTTTTTTTTTTCTGGCAAAGTCAAAATGTTTGCATAAATAAGCCACGAATTCCACCAGTGAGATGCTGATGAATATGGATGAAGGAACATGTGGGGGCAAATGATTTAAAAAATTGTATACAAATTGTTTGTGTTTGTGCTACACAAGCGTTGTTCTAGATTTATTGTTATCATCAAAAACTCAAAATACAATGTAGCGAAAATAAGAATAAAATAAAAATAACTAAAAAGCTAAAAAGAAAGAGTTTTTATTGATGAAATCCTTTGGAATGATTAAAAATGTTATTTTACTGTAAATGCGCACCAGAGACAATCACTAAAGCAAACTGATAAAATACAATAGGCTGAAAATGAAGTGAATCCCCACTGAAAAATAGAGCAATTATTAAAATGTGTGTCGGAGCATCACGTTCAATAAATTTTGACATGTGGAAAATATTGTGTACACTATATTATATTGAATGAACTCATACTCTGAGCATCTCAACTACATTCCATTACCCAGACTTGCGGGGCCTGACACCCTCTTACATAATAAATCCATAATATCAATAATAAATATATATTAAAAGTGAACATGCTATGTCCGCAGAAAAAAACAGAAGGCTGTATATTATTAATCTGCAGCAGTTTTTACTCCAGTAAAGCGTGCTTTGATGACAATGGCATTTGAAAAATGAATGACCCAGGTTAAAAGTTACTACTCCGAAAAATTGCTCCGTGTGAAATTTATGATGAAGCGAGTGGCCAAAAGTAAATGGAATGTAAGCGCTAACTCTTGTCTGACTCATCTGTAGTACTGCTAAAAAAAATTCAGTTAATGAATGAAGACAAAATGGCAATGCTCACACACTGTTGCATGTGGATGTAATAAGCATTTCTAACCAGAGGCGCTGACTGCCACTTTTAATGTGTGCAACTTATGGAATGGCAAAAACATAGGAAAGCATAATATTTACTGAAATCATCCATAATAGCAGTTTTCTAAAAAACACAATACTACAGTGCAGGGCTGTGCAGCAGTGAGTAGGTGAATCTGCTGCAGTAACAGGCTGTCTCTAACAGCCACTCAATCTGGGTTGGTGACAATTAGTGTTATAAACCCTGTGTTTGTTGGTAACATATCAATCATGGTTTCTCTGTTACTACATTTATTATGTGCTAACAAAGCACTCTATTAATACAATGCTAGGCATTTTTATTCAATTCTGGTTGACTGATAGCTATACTGTACATCACAAATATGAAAGCATTATGCAGTTTTTATTGTGAGTAGTTTAATTAAATTATCTTACTGCTAGATTCCTCTTATGTTTTGGATTAAATATTTTGGCTAGTGAAATGTTGAAAAGTTAGGGGGATATATTTCTGCCTAACGCTGTTCCCTATTAGTTTCTGTATGTCACCACACTAGTATGTGTGGGAACTGGCTCCTGTTTTGTTCTGTCTGTATTTGCCACACATGTGTATATTTCACAAGGAGCATCTTCCAGACCCTCCCGATGTGTGTGTTTTTGTGTGTTTCTGTGTGTAGGCCCTGTCAGCTATGCCCTCTCGTCACTGCAGGGGGAAGAAACACACCCGGGCAGCTCTGAATATAGTGGCTAGTTACCATAGTAATGGGATGGTCATACGTCTCTCCTCTCTCAGACAGTGATGGGAGTGGACAGGACACGCCGCTATGCTTTTTATCTATGCATTTGGTATTCAGTTATTTCATTCCACAAATACAAACCCAAGCCACTGCACCTCTCCTTTCTCCTTATTCAAATAGAGGGGTAAAATGGGAAGTAAATAGTTAGATATGGGGTAATAATTCACACATGGGACTACAAATAATGATGTGTTTTGACTGAGTGTTTGTGATTGCAATTGTAATAGTGCGAGTGTCTTGGCAGATATCTGCTGTGGTGGGATCTTTACATGATGCTTTTCAGATGGCTTATTGATGTGTCTGAACCATTCACCCCTCCACTGCTCATCAGCAGTGACAAACTGAAAAGAAAACAAGCGCACGCACACACTCATGTAGCATGCGTTGTCTCAAATCAGAAAGCAAAAGTCTACAATTTATCAAATCATATTCATACATCATAACTGATTACATTCAGGTGATTAAGGATGTATATATATATATGCATATCTAGTATACGTGTATCTCCACATCATTCAGTATGTAAAAGAGGAAGAGGGACGACGGCTGTGGATATCCTGTCCCTTGTTGACATGAACCAAGGCAGTCAGGCACCAATAATACATGAAGAGCTGTTCAAAGGCAATTAGGATCAGTTGTCAGGGCCGGGCCCATTAATGAGTGGGAGTGTGGCAGGGGCCGGGGCAGAGGCACAGCGGCGGCGTACGCGGCCGCGTGAGACTCGATGCACTCTGACAGATCCAGTCCTTCCCCTGTCCTCGCCTGGTACAAGCTGATACCAGTCTGTCCCCACGTGGTGCTACAGCAGCAGCGGCGCAGTATAATGTATTGAAGAACGCACTGACTCCTGAAAATGACCACCGCCATGGCAGGTCAGCCTCTACGCGGTCACAGCAGGAGAGAAATGTGTGGGGGGCACGTGGGATAGGGTGGGGGAGGAACATAATTACCTCCTCTACCGTCTACCACTTCCCATAAAACTGCCCCCTCATCAGATTAAAAACGTAGTCTCATATGACCTCTCACATATATGTGTACACATTTACAGGCACAAATACACAATCCCCATCCAATAGTTCCAGCAATGTCCCAGCACAGAACTATGACAATGTGTCAACGCAGATATACGTCTTGGGATGCGGAGCTGTATTAGACAAGGGGGAAGGAAGTCCCCATTTTTGCATGAAAGAGTGCTGAAGAGTATGAATGCATGTTGTGGGTAAACAGACCTGCACACAAGCAAACATTTGCCAACAAATGTTTAGGTGCTGATGGTTTGAGATAACGGGTGAACAGTCAATCGCCCATTTTGTTTGCCTTTGCATGCATCTTTATCTATTTGCATGTCAATCAAAGCAGTTTCAGTGCTGTATACCTGTCCTGTAAGCCATGAGTGTGATACAGTGAGTCAACTGTGACTCACTGTAATGACCTAACCAGTTTACCTTGTCATACAGCCAGGGCCTTTCACAAAGAGCACACAGGTAGGTGTGTGTGTGTGTGTGTGTGTGTGTGTGTGTGTGTGTGTGTGTGTGTGTGTGTGTGTGTGTCTATATATATATATATATATATATATATATGTGTGTGTGTGTGTGTGTGTGTCTGTGTGTGCGTAAGACCTGGCCTCGGGGCATACAGCCGACATGCCATTGCGGTAAGGTCTTACTGGGTTTGATCAGTGTGTTTTGTGTGTGTCCAGTTCAAGCACAGACAGTTGACCCCACTGTTTGGGTAGGATGAGTAAAGCCTACAGAGACAGACTCGGGTGATGTACAAAGAAAGGAACTGAATCGATGCTCGCTGGGGAAAGGCTGTGAGGTGAAGCCCAACTGTCAGTCAAAAACCTTTCTGACTCTCCCCAGACAAAAGGTTAAACTCATTGCACTCCATTCAGGCATTCAGGAAAGGAAACAACCAGTCTATTCTACTTGTGCCTTCATTGAAATGTAAAGAAAAAACAAATATGTGTTAACATCCTCCACTTCAACTAGGAGCAAGTAACTACAAGTGCTGAAGAACACCGTAGTTTTGAGAAGCCTTCAATCTCATGACTGCTCAAACCGCTGAGCCTTCAAGACCTCATTTTTCATCGACTCAATTACTCGACAATTGTTCCCCTCCTGGTCCCACCCCTTCCTCCCTGCCTCATCTCCCCCTCTTCCTTGGTTGGAAGTGATCATTTGTTCTTTATTAAAGTTGATAACATCCCTTGCATTGTCTGAGTGTGCACGCCAGAGAGCCGCCCCTACTGTTCTAGCCTCCAGCGCTTCGTATTATTGGTGCATTATTTCACGCATGCCCTCCTCTTTTATCAAACGCTTTTGAAGTAATGTTAATAGACTAGAAAATTGAGACATTTATGAAGTATGGGCTGTGTTTATGAAAAAATCCATAAAGTATGACAGGGGAGAGGTGAGATAAAAGCAAGGTTTTAATAGATTGTGGCAAACAGGGGAGAGATATCAGATGCTGACAGGCACCTCCTCTGAGATCCCTCATATTTTATGGGATTAATTTTGTTGTATTAGAAATGAAGTTAAACGTCCTAATTAATCTGTTCGTGCTGCATGAATACCTCCCCGAACGCAGATGCACGCACACACACTGCTTTTTAGCTAATTACTCTTCTGTGGTAATTGAGGTAGATGCAGTCTCTATGTAGGCTGAGGAAGTTTGGGGAGGTGGAGGGATGTTTGATGTGATGGATTTGGGGGGGCTGCTGAATTGTGCATGTTGGCTCTTTTACAGTAGTGAAACATTGTAGGTGAGAACAACAAACCGTAAAACTAAAGCACTTAGCTTAATTTCTGCTATTCATCACAATTTTTTTTTGCTTTCTCACTCACCACATTAGCTCATATTTAGCTGTCAGCCCTTTTGATTGTTCACAACAAAGCAGGGCTGCTAGCTTCACAAACGTGTACTATCCATTCTCCTACTACATTTCTAATGAAAATCACAGTTTCTTTTAAAACACAGGTGGAATAATAGGTTAAAACATGTATATTAATGTGAGGCAGCAGGCTCAGCTGCATACCACAAAGTCTATGTTCACATTGGGGATCTTTACTTCATTCCCATCTCTTTCCTGTCACTCTCTACTGTCAATTACCTTAAAAAGTCCTTAAAGTAATCTTTGATAATATACTCTATGCTACTATGTTGGCTGAAATAAACAAAATCCAAATGAGGCATCCAACACACAAAGGGAACTTCTACCTATGTTCTTCTTTTAGTCATTCTTGCACACCCTTTCTGTTCCTACATGGGTGGCCCAAACTTACTATGGCTCCGATTGACCTCTGGACTTTTCATCAAGAGGGTCAGACAAAGTTCAGCTCATTGGTTTTAAACATTAAGAATATTGTTAGGTGATTATTCAAATTCAACCACCCGCCACGGTACACTCCTCCCTTTGATGCTAATTGGCAGCGTCAGATCCACTTCCCTCCTGATGCCTCACAATCCACTTTGACAATTTTTAAAATCCAATGCAAATCCTATTGCGGGCTTGTGCAAGATGGTCTTCCACAATATTGACTGTCACTCACAATTAGGGGAATGAAGCAAGGGGTTAGTGTTCACCAGCAACCTGAGGCGAGTGCAGTCAGCTCCCAAAACACACCCCGCAGAATCTGATCAGTGAGTATAATTTCCTAGCAAATATCCCAGGGGTGAGCCACTTACCTTAACAGGAAAGAGGAGATGTTTAACAGCCATTCAACTGATAGTCTTTCTATTCAGACCTGGTTTGGCTATTGTGTTTGCTTCTGTAAATGTGGCTCCAAAGGGAATGTAATGGAACAGGCAGCATTAATCTAAATAGATGTGGAAAAGGTCCTGCAATGTGAGACTCCTGTTGCTAACAAGTCTGACTTTAGTTAATGATAGGTCAATTTTTTCCATCTGGCAACCCATACGCGTAATCGTCTGTTATTAGTACAAATGGATTTCTGTGTAAAAAAATGGAACATTGCTGGCTAAAGAAACCCATGCTCTTTTTTCCTGCTATTATCTTAATGCAACAGAATCGTTTAAAAGCTCCTTTTAAGAAACAACGGACAGAAAATTCAGTAATAACTTTTATTTATTCTAAAAGCATGCCCATTGCTTGGCTTTTGTTGTAATGAGATCATTTGTTTTGATATTTTGCAACAAAAATACTGGATGTCTAAGAGTATCTTTTGTTTTCAAAGAATTGATTGATGTAATAAAATGGTGACATTTCTTACATCTTAATTAGATTATGCAAATTGTGTCTAAACAAATGACAGCGAAATTTGCATCAGACCTCTGATAAATAAGACAGCAAAACAAAAATAGCAGGTGAAAGTGTAAAAACAAAGCATATATTAAATCACTGTTTTTGTCTTTATAGCTTGCGGCTTGTACCTAAACTACTGGCATATCATACATTAACTACAATACACCATGAGGCCTGCAGCTTTGATATCGTAAAGGTTAACTAATTCTTTAAATCAAGTCATATCTGAATCTGTCAGCTTGCCAGGCCAAGTCGACAGTCAGTCAGCTTGCCATTCCCGAGAGCTGAAGCTGAGAGACATGACAAGCCAGGCAGATAGATGAAGAGATGGATGGAGTTTGAAGGTCCAGCATCCATCACATGCCAATCCTTAATGCCATTGCTCTCTCTACCTCCACAGGTACCACGCTCTCAATGTGGAGACCTACTGTGGTCCAATCCTGCAGGGCCAGAGTGCCACGTTCTGTCAGCAGCCATGTGCTGTCTCTCAAACCACTGGACACTTGTCAAAAGAATAAACTGCTCCCAATAGAGCTGAACATTTATCAGTTTATAGCCCTATTGGAATACAGCACATTCAAATGGTTAACATAACAAACAAGGAAGTAAAATGTTACACAATTATTCATCAAAGGCGACTCTCAATTTCTATTTCTTTTCTCCATTAAGTCATTGCCCCATCAAAGAGCTCATCACAAAAACATTTCTGCTGCACAAAACCGACTCTCTGGACATAATTAAGATCACAAATTCATCCTTTAATCATTTCAAGTTCAACCCCCCCCCCCCCCTTCCAACACCCTTATATAGCCTTCTTTTGATTACTAATTCTTTTCCACAGACAGTGAATGCAGAGGGCTCCAGGTTATTTGGTCTCAGACAGCAGCTTTTCTGTCTCGGTTGTTGCCAAAACCTTGTCACCATGGTGTCACACGGCAACAGTCACCAAGGAAAATTGTCATTAAGATGGAGTCAACGTACTGGTGAGAGAAAGGGTGGCACTGCATGCTTGCGCACAGCAAGGGGGTAATTGTATCAATATGTAAAAATCTCTTGCTGTACTGAGGAGTTGTTAATACATTTTTGATCAAATTAAGTCATTGTAGCGTGGAAGAGGAGCAGAGGCGACGCAGGGGTTGTGTGAAGCGCCGTGCACAGCTCTGAGCAAGCAAACTCCTCTCATTGTTTTCTCAAATTGCTTTGGATATGAATGATCATTAGAGGAATAAGAGATTAGACTGTTTTCCAGAGGCAACAGCACGCGCCTACAGCTGACTTCAATTTCATGTCTCAATGAGAATCCATTGAGGAAATCAAACACTGCTGGCATTTTAAAAGCAAACCTGACTCTGTAGGTTACATCTCAGGAATCCGAACTGCACAAGACCCATTGAGCTTCAGTGAAACACTGTTGAGATATGCCGTCAAGCTCTAAATGAATGGCTAATCCACACATGTTCTCACTCATAGACGGATTTGGCTGCAGGATCAAGGACAGTGTGGAGGAGACGGACACTATCCTTGTTGACAGTACCTTGACAAGTGTAATCCCATATAATACACACTGGGTAAACAAAACACCAAGCCAACCGTGCAACCACGGCCCACACTTCCTCTGATCTCCCTTTGAATTCGACATTCTTCCTGGGTTTGAAACAATATGAAAGAAGTTCTATTCGTAGCTTTGCAAACATGTGCAAAAATGAATACACACTGCCCACTATAATAGGGATACATATTTACACGTATGCGTAAAAGTAGTATTGAGAACAAACTATCACACGTAACAACAATCACATGCAGCTGCACACATGCATCTCTACATAAACAGAGACAACAGAGACAAACACAAAGTACTGCACGTAATCTGAGACACTTCACTTGCTTTGTTAGAGTTGAGCACAACGAAGCATCATAAGAATTACCAGCCAGATTCATCATTCATCCAAGTAATCTTTGGTATTCCACCATTGATCTATTAATCACCTTCACAAAGTGACTTTGAATTGCTTTGCTAACCATGACGCAAAAGAAAAGAATTATTTTTTTGTTTTTGGCTCAGCCCCCCAGACAAGAATCAAGGGATTCAGTGGATTAAGTTTCACTATCATTTGCAATTACTAACCAAACAAGTTATGTGAAGAACAGGGGTGAAATGAACAGAAAATGATAAATAGAAAATAATAAATAAATTGAAGAAAATGTAAATAACCTGGCCTGCAAAGCATTTGCCTTTGCTGAAATGATTAGCTGAATAATGGATGAGTCTATTAACAGTTTAGTTTATAATTTATATATATATATTCATATATATTCAACTGTCAACACTCATACCCACAACCAGGAACACCACCTCTCCCTGTTGTGGTCCTTGGAGCCTTACCCTGAGGGCCTGACTGTAGGGCCCGATGTTGGCTGGGGCCCAGTGGGACAGGCTCTGGACATGCAGGGCTTCCCTCTGGTGGAAGCAGCCTTCCTCCAGGGGCTCGGTCCAGTCATGGAGCAGACAGTCCATCTGCAGCAGCTGACCAGCAGGTAGAGGAGCCTGAACACACACCCTACAAGAGGGGAAACGTAGAATGAATGCTTTGGAGTGTAAAGATGTTCCCTGAGAGAGAGAGAGAGGAAAAAACTACGGGAAAGCTCGTACTGTATGTGTGTTTGCACTTTTACCTGGCTGGAGGATTTATGCCAAAGTGTTTCTTATAGACTGTGTTGAGTAGAAAAAAGTCTTCCATGGACCTCACATACAGGTGGACCAGGATGATGTCCTTCATTTTCCAGCCTCTGCTGTCCAACTCACCTGGTTACAGGAAACACATTATACTGTAAATCACTGTAGCATATTGTATATTGGAGTAACATAGCCTAACCTACCATAACCTTACTCCCATTTTGGCTAAGCTAACTTATGCATATTTGGGTAAATGTTGCTGTATACCACATATAAGTTATATATAGCAGTTTAAACTCCTGCAAAATGGTAGGCTTGTGACCAAAAAGAAGTGCTGCATTTGGCCTGTACATCCTTGTTTGTAAGTGTTCACTAATTTCATGCAATTGGTTCTGTTTGACTCATGATTTTGGTTTACCTCTATAAACGTATTCTATTCTCTTTTGATATCTTGTTTTGGGGAAGTTATGAGTTGTATCTACTCCCACTGCAACAGGCAAGCTTGCCAGTAAACAAACACTCACCGAGTCTAAACAGTAATTTGAAGGCTATCACCATTGCAGTTGAGAGGTGGATAGTTTAAAAAAAAAAATCCTGACACTGAAATCCATTGAAACTGCATTAAAGTGGTAATGGTATTTGTCCCCTTCTATAAAGAGCAGTCTAACACAGTATGTGTGCAAATTGTGGGCTTTGGATGCAAACACAGGCACCACGGCTCAAAGCAAAGCCCTTCTCCTTACAATCATTTGAAAAGAGCTTCAAGTTTGTTTTTCCTTTGCCAACACCAGCGTCTCAGACTACTTCGCCCTCATACAAAGAGGTTGTTCATTAAATATTAACTTGTTTAATATTGTCTCTGCACTGTGAAGGCTGTTCAGCCGAGCACCACGATAAACATTAAATATGCTTTTCATCTTTCACTCCTCTTTCTCCATCAAAAAAAGAGAAAGAGAAAAAAAAGACTTAGATACACTGTAAAAGCGTGCGCTTTTAAACTTCTGCAGGGCAGAAGTGTGTGTTAAAAAAAGGCTTGGTTTGGGTTAATTTGAAGTGCTTGTCCTTGTTTGGTGGCCAACTCGCGATCCCCATCTTGTGACGGACGGAGTCTCTGACTCCCTGACACACAGGGTTTTGCCTGCTGGGTTGACAAGCACTTTTAAATAAGAAACGACTTCTCAAGCTCTGCCACACCTCCTTGTGTGTCTTTAGCTAACACAGCAAGGAGAAAGAAAGACACCCACGGGACAAAGAAGATTTCCACATATGTTTCTCTCCATTGCCATTTGGGGGCTAAAGTAGGGAGTGTTGTACAGTAAGCCCTGCAGAATCTGTTTTACTGAGCTGTCTAAATCAACCCTGGACAAAGGAATTCTGTATCATCTTCCCTTGATCATATCAAAGAAGAAGATTTTTATTTGATTGAAGAAAACATAACTTATTTAAGGTTAGTTTACTTGTAAGTGTCATTCTGTGTGCCTTTTGCTTCTGCGATTTAAGGAAGGCAAGAAAGAATTCTTTAGTAGACCGTGTTTTTCCTGAGTGTAGAGATATTTAAAAGCATGTCCACAGCTCTGGTACACCATGTTCTTCAAACAGGTTCACTCTCTTGTTCAATACTTTCTCTCCCTCACACTTTCCCTTACTTTGGAGCTGTGTAAAAGCCACCGATGTCTGGCTCTGGATGGCGGGATCTTTGCTCTGAAGGCCATTGATGCCAGAGATCCACTGATAGCCCCTGGAGCTTCTTGGTGAGCAGGATGGAGGGAGATCTGCAGGAGATACATGAAGAGGTAGAGGGTTAGCTGGTTTGGATTTCCACAAGTACTTTGTACAGGCAGCACTACAAATGGTTGTATAATGTTTGTTGGGCATATGTTGTATGAGAGGTAATTCATGCATAGGTGGTTTATGTCAAAGGAGGAATGAATTCAGAGACTGTGACAAATACGCTGCTGAAATGACAGCTCTTGTCAAACAATCACTCAGAAATACTAGCATCATGATGCTGGCCGTATGACACAGATTCAGGAAGCAGACACCACACACATCAACACACACCCAAGCTTGCATGTCAGCATGTGCATGCCTCACCATAAATGAAACTCACCGTGGCCCCGCTGACAACTAAGGTCACATTTTGATGTAAATTCTTGCTGGTTGTCTTGAGCTTGATCAGCATATTCCACCTCCTCAGTCACGTTGTCAATGGCGTTCTGGCAAGGACAACTACCATGGGGCAAAGCGCTCGCCACCACATCCTGCAATAAAGCACCACAGGGAATACATCAGGCCAAACGCCCACCAAAGAGTGCTGAGCCTTTTGCAAAGACAGACAAAACGCTGTATAATTAGCCAACCTTTTCAAATACACCACCAAGCGGGCTGTGTGTGTCTGTCAGTCTTTCATGACAAGGGCCCAGACACACATAACTTCAAGGTGAATGAATATGAAACAACATGCTAACATATTCGTGGTTCAGGCGAATAGGGAGTGGTGTTTTCTGATACTGTAGATTCAATCATGCTGGCTGTCAGTCAAAATTCATGACTGGATGGGTGAGACATGTTTTGGATTTCACCAGTCTTTTCCTTCTGTTTACTTTTACTGTGCCTGCTACTTCTTTAAATAACAAATCATTACCATTCTCTAAGGCGTACATATTACCTGCCAAATCCTGCTGGGGCGTCACACATATGAATACATATTTCATATTTCCTCAATGCCCCCCTCACCCTGTCCAACACTCATTCACCCCCCTCATCTGCTGTCAACTGCATTACGCCATATGATAATCAAATTAATTATACTTCAGCCCCTCTCTCCTAGCCAGCATGAAAAATAGCTTGACTAGCATTAACGGAGGGCAAATGATGGTGGTCCATCCCCACCCCCTGAGCCCGGTGCAGTTTCCTCTAGTGCTGGTGTCACTGCAGATCTGTCACCCTGACGAGAAGAGCTTCAGAAGGCTGAACCAGGGCAGGTTCTCCCCTGGTTGCCCCCTCCTTCCCCTCCCCTTGCAGGCCCTGGATCTCCCTGCTCTTCCCCCAGCAACCTAAGGGAGGCTACAGGGGCTGTGTGAGCGTGCCTGTGTGTTTGTGTGAAGGGGGTGGGAGCAGCGGCGCGGGGAGTGAAAAAATATATAGCTGTAGGGAGTGAGGCTGCAGGGTCACGGAGGTTGTGGGATGGGGGTATGTTTTCTGTCCATAACAGTCCCAGCCCCCACCCAACATGCAGATACACACGCACACACGCGCACACACACACACACACACACACACACACACACAGGTCTACAAACATGAACACACGCTCTCTTGCGAACACAAAATCGAATGTGCACATTATTGTGTGGCGTGCGAAGAAACGCATGTGCAAATCGCATGCTTTACCCCGGAGACATGTCGAGCTACAGGCGAGTAGCATCCCTTAGTGAAACCCTTAAAGTTTTACCTCGCTGCAACAAATACCACGGCATGCAAGGACTTCATGTCACCAGGAACCCTCATCAACTAGTAGGTGTCTTATTAAACCAGACAATGAAACCAGAGTAATTAAAACTACACATAAATGAGGTCAATGTCTCCATCACAGAATTTGTGACAATAATTTAAGTATCATAAAGTTGTCTGTTCTTGCAGGGAAAGTAAAATGTTTCAAAGTGTCACCCTTCTTGTCTGTGAAGCCCCATTCAGCTCCTTCTAATATACCAAAAGCCAATTCCTACTGCCTCCCCGCAACCCCCGCCTGTGTCCGCTTAGCCAGCTACCTGAATGCAAAGCGCCTTAATGTGAGCAGACATGTTTATTAAGCTGGGCCTAGTTTCAGGCTGCAGTGAATATTGCAGACGTCAAAGTAGGCCATGTGGGGCTAGAGGAGAGAGAGAACGAGGGATGAATGGAGACACCGAGAGCAAGAGTGTGCGAAAGACAGAGAGAGGCCCTCTGGAGGTTGATCTGAACCCTGCCCTACAGTGCTGTGTTTCTCTTCTGTTCAACAAAGTTATCAGACACCGAAAGGTTTTGTTCTTGTATTTGTTTTGCCCTCAGAGTGGTTTTGAAGTAATCAACCCCAAAGTGACTCAAACTTTTGTTGTGAAATGATTGATTCAGCATTGCAATGCATTGATCTTATTTACAAAACAAGTTCAACTCATGGATTCCTTCAGACGTTTGACTCACGGCATCTTTGTTCTCGGTGTGGATCTCGGTGAAGCGCAGATAGCCAACTGGAGCAAAGGCATCTGCTGAGTGGATCACTGTCTCCGCTGCATCACTGCGCGCACACACACACAACTTTCACTTTCCAAACTTACAGCAGCCACATGCTGAAAAAGTGTAACTGAGTTTTAATGTAGACAAATGATTGTAAGTTTATATTTCTTTACTCACATAACTATCTTCTTTTTGAAGAGGGGGCAATCAAGGGTGAAGGTTTCATATTCACCTCCTTCTCCACAAATATGAACTCCATACTTCTGGGAGAGCTAATCAGTGGAAGCAAAATACCTTATTAAAATACTTCGAAACTCCTGTATTTTATTTGAACTATTCACTGTCAATTTCCACTCCCAATTTCCATAATTTCCCCGAACATTTCAATTTATAGTCTAGAAATACCATACAAGTACTTGTATGGTATTTATCTAGACTATAAATTGAAAGTAAGTAAGTCTTAAATTAACAAGAGTGTCTTCATGTTCATCTTAGAAGTGTTTTACTTTTGACACCAGTTTTAAAAAAAAACAAACATTTTAACAGCACCTGTAACAGAATATCATTGGTATGACTAGGATACTTTCTCACAGTAAGCACAGAAAGAATAGAGAATATAATCATCATAATCATAATCATCTAAAGCTAAAAGTGAAAGAAAACTATATTTCACTGTAGTATTAAGCACTTCAAGATGTTTTAAGACTTTGAACATTGAACATCAGGTAACCTGACTTTGAGCAAATGATGTACAAATAGAATATATGTAAGTACTGCAGTCAAGAGTGTAAACTGGGTGGCAGAGTATCTACCAGTCTGTGACCTGTTTCAGATAGGGCTCCATGTCAGCCAGAGGTTTTCCTAAGTGCTTCTCTGGATCCAGGCCTGGCACCCACGTGGGAAACGCATTCAGGACACACACACACACACACACACACACACACACAAAGACAGAAATACACATGCAAACACAATGTGAGAGAGAGAGAGAGAGAGAGAGAGAGAGAGAGAGAGAGAGAGAGAGAGGTCTGATCAGGAACAGAGTAGTGATTGAAGATGACAGGCAGGGAGGTTTACGGGCAGTCGCACAAACACACACGTAAACCTGCACCCTGGATCTATTTGTTTGACTTTGCAAGTAGTGTACACAGATCTCTCCGGGTAAGGGCAACAGTTTTCAATTGCTGGCCGCAGACCCCCCACGCCCCCTCGCCTGCCCGCCCCCTCATCTAGTTCCCTTTGAGAATATAAACTCTGGAAAGAGATCTTGTTTATTTGCCTTTTTCCCTCCCCTTCCCCTGAAATGGTGCATGGAAGTGACTCAAAGGCATGGGAGAGAAAAGAAGGAGGGGAAAGAAGGTTGGAGGAGAGCTTTGTATGAATACCCAGTGGTGCCACACTCAAAATACAAGCTCATCCCCTAGACAAAAAAAAAAGCAAAACCAACACACCAACCAACCAAGCAGACTTCTAGAAAAACCCTAATGCCCTTTTAATAAGATATCCAAATCTAGACCATAGCTTCACCCAAAGATTAGCACTTTGATCAGTCTCATTTTGGGATTATGTACATTAGCAGGAATAAAAAAGTGTACTTAAACCGTAAACACTTTTCTCAGCTTGTTGAGCGCTGAAGGGTTTTACTGCTTCGTGACACTAAATCCCGATTTTGTCTTTCAGACGCCAGTTCCTGATGGCACCACGCTGAACTCCAGCTCACCCTGTAAACAAGTCCTTTCACCAAAAAAGTGCAGCCAGCGTTTTCCTTTTCCTTTTTTCACGTCGGAACAGTGAGGAATGTACACCTCACTGTTCCGACGGGAAAAAAGCCAGGTGCTTTCTACAAAGAATAGAACAGTAAAAACACAACAGGACATTAATGTAAAATGCTACATTTTAGGAAATTCCAAACTGTGTAGTTATATAGTCCTGCCATTATGTGTAGCGGAAAACCTGATTGCTATCAAAAATATGACAGCAAAGTTACTGGAACCAAACTATTACATCTTAATGGTCACTGACTATGCTCGCCTTAATTTCATTTTTTCTGTGGCCGCCTCTTAATTGACTGACATAATCATTAACACGTTACTGATGACCTATATGAAGTGACGTGCAGTTGTGACAGGAATGCCATCGCAATAACAAGAAATAGCTGAAATTGTCCCTAATAATTTCTCTGAAAATCCAATATAGCGCCTCTATTCCGAGGCTTCACGTGGTCCCGCTCATCGGCACATTCATGTGTTTAATTAAAGGAACAAAGCTAATCGTAATGTGAGAATATCTCCTCTCTCATGGCCTGACAACCTCAAAGGTTAGGGTGTCATCCGTGGGCCCCATGGGGAGCAATGGATGAGAGACTAGAGAATAGGGTGAGGGAACGTGAAGGAAGGACGTCGCATCCGATCCTGGGTTCATCTTAATCCCAGCTGTCTGTCCTCTGAGCCCCGGTGGTCCAGCATTACGGGGGAGAGATGGAGGGCCACAGCGGAGGGAGGGAGGGAGGGAGGGAGGGAGGGAGGGAGGAGAGAGTGTGGAGGGAGAGAATGAGCAGGCCCTTATTCTCTTCCCAGGGGATCTGTGGTCTTAATTAGTGTGAGAATATCTAATCTCAACATCCTCTCATCTTAACCCTGCCACAAAGGTAATAAGGCAGGAGAGAAAAAAAAAAAAAGCATTAAAATTCAATCCCATTTAAATATCCTCTTTAATTAGTCATGCCTTTTAACAAATTTTAATAATTGGCTCCAAATTGCTGAGGGGATGCCACTTTTTTTTATTATGTTCATTAACTTCTCTGCTCTTAAATAATACATGATACATGATTTGATATTTACAAGGGGGGAAGAGGACGGTGAAAATCTCGGAAGACAGGAGTGAGTGATAAAATGATATGAAGATGGCATTAACGTGAAGGCATTTCTCCCATGACCACTTAGCACTTGTATGAGTGTTTTCTTAATTGAAGTTCCTGACTGACTGAAGGTTACTGAAACCTTTTGGAAATGAGGATAGGTGGAATGAGCTTGCAGTTGTACAATACATGCCTTGAGAAGTCTTTGAGTAGCCACTGGTGTGAGCCTTCAGCGATCTAACACCACTCATTTACATGATCTTCACATCTCTGTCTCCTCTGAACCTGTTATACAACTTGACCTAAACCCAATTACCTAACCTCATTATGCCACATTAAACCCAAATAAGCCCACTAGAAACTGCCATTAGTCTGCCGCCAGAGACAGCAAGACCACACTTTGGAGAGAGAGGAGCTTCCCAAAGAGAGACTGAGAGGAATGGCTCTCCTTTAAAAGGGCTTTTTACCTCGTGTTATCCTATAAAACTCCAATTAAATTCAGTGAACTTTAAAACCAGGGAGCCCAGTAATGAGGGAGAGCATTTTTCAAAAACCTTGTTGACATTTAGGGCCTTGAAATTAGCCAAGAACAAAAAGTTTACCAGTAAACCAAAAGCCATTTAGGCATTCAAGTTTGTTTTTCTACGGGGATATGAAAACCTGATGCAGAACATTTTAGACATAATACTAGTTACCCTACAGCAGAACGCTTACAATAACTAGAAGTAAAATCTAGAAAACCCTTTGATTCTGCTTAGAAACTCACTTTTTGAAGTCGATTCTTTGACCAAAAGGCGAAGCTTTCAGATAAAAAACATGCTCCTTCTGAACTCAACAGAAGATGCTGTTCTCACTTCTACCCTTATAGAAGTCAATGGTAATTATTTCCAGAGCACACTTTTGCAGTAATCCTTTTTAACGATCATGATTGGCCTTTTCCCACCTTGAAGAGGTTGATTCATGTAAACCCACTGCAGTGAGTAATTGAAAATGCTTGTGATTTTGCTTACTGAGCCTAATGCTAAATTAAAAGCCGGGAGATTCTAGATACTGTCTGAGCTGAGCTGAGCGCAGTATCGCAGACATCCACGGGTTGTCTTAAGATCTGGCATGCCGGCTGACAGCTCGGCTTTAATCCCTGCCTTCAGAGAGAAAAGGCAGAGAAAATTGGATTCATGATGTGTAACATTTTAGCCTTTAAATGGATGAAATACGCATCTCCTCCCTAGTAGGTGAGCTGCATCCGCCTTCAAACAACACTCTCAAAGACCCCCGCAAAAACAATAGCTGTTCACTATCACCTAATCTTTGAGCGCGAGAGAGAAATACATAATGGAAAGAAAGAAAGGAGGGAGGGAGGCGGAACCGTACAAAGGATGATAAGATTAAGGTTATATGTGAAATTTGTCAGGCTCGTATCTGAAATTCAGTGCCTGTGAGCAGAGTAATAGGCAGCATGAATTGTGTAGCAATTGCATCAAGATGGAATCCTTTCAGTCCAACAAATCAAAAAAGGAGAAACTGGGAGCACTTTCAACCATACAGAATTTAACCCGCACAAAATTAACCTGTGTAAATTAATAATCTTTTTTTCAGTTTAAGGAATTCACATGAAGATCCAATGTGTAGCAGGTTTAAAATAAAAAAAAAACAGCAATTGCTTCCATCATACTTAAACTATTTAAAAGGTGCTGTTGGTAGGATTGCGAAGATCCAGGATTTAGCCAAAACATTTGAACATCAACAACTTCTCAGTCCGGCCCCCCTTTCTGCTAAAGCCCAAAACGGTCTCCTAAGCCCTTCCCCCCACAAGGGAGAATATTCAGTCTCCCTTGCGTGTGCATGAGCAGTGATTGACACGCAGTTAGACCCCCCCCCCCCGGCCCTGATTGGTGCATCTGAACAGGGAGCTGTGGATTTTTGCAAATCGCACTACAGGCTGTAGGTGGTGCCAGAGGGACCAGATTATTTTTAATTACCTGCTTCATGTAGTTCTACTGGAACATAGGGTCAGTTTAAGCAAATATGACAGAAAGTTAGTTTTATAAGTCTTACCTACTGCACCTTTAAGGCTGCTTTGACACCCATTCTGTTTAAATTGAACTGGCAAGAAAAGGTCATGGTCAGTGGCTAACAGGACACACAGGTAAAACAGTTGTCCAGGTACCTAACTTTATGAGTTAACATTTCGTGTGTATTTTCTTATTGTGGGTTAGCAAATTTGGAGTAATATGGAAGTTTATAATTTTCATTAAAAAAAAAGGGACAAACCAGTGAGGGGCTTAACACACTGAATTTCTAATAGCAACCTTGTTTAATGTCATTATCTTCCCATCACTTTATCCCTAGTCTATATCCACAACGTTTCATTTCCGGGATTGTTCAGGTGCTGCCGGAAGATCCGCCAGATGTCCCTCATTTTCAGCCGGATGTCCCTCAACGTCCGCTTTCTTTGTGTTGGCATTCTAAACTCCGGTCGATTGATGAGGACTATGGTTAAGTGCTCCTCAGATCTCTGCAGGGTAAATCCAGACAGCTAGCTGTCCAATCTGAGTTTTCTGTTGCACGACTAAAATAACTTTTGAACGAGCACGTTCCACCAAAATAGGTTCCTTCCCGAGGCTATTTTGCAGAGGCGCCGTTGCTTGTTCGCCGCCCAAGACGACTGTGATTGATTTAAAGAAATAAAACAGAGCACGTTTTTCTCCTATCCAGGAATGTTGTGTGGAAGGGCCAGACCTTCCTCCGCAGTGCTGTGGAGATAGGTCTGGCAATGCGAGACTACTTTGTCACTTTAAAAACATATGTATGTCATATCCATATGCCTTGCCACTACATATATAGCTTTACTTTATATACGGCAGGTAATTGAAAAGAAAAAAAGTTTCTTTAGATAACAGAAAGAATGCAATTATTTAATTTGCTTATTTATTGCCTTCCACATTGAAAAAAACATTTCAGTACATTATCTGTAATGTCTTTGAACATTATTTGTCCTTTAGGTATATATTCAATTCTATTCAATATCCTTAAGTGGGTAAGGTGATCAGTGAAAGCAAATATGTGACATAAATTTCCTTCTTCATAGCACAAAGGCTATGTTTGTGTGAAGGGTAAAAGATCATGCAGTGATAAAAGGTTTTCCCGCAGATACACCTTGATTTCACACATGCCAATTATCTCTGGAGCTGAGGACCAATTAACTGCTAAACCTGTGCCCTCATATACACCTGTGCTAATCAATCAATTAACTAATTACATGAATATTTAATACTGGGTTTTAGAATTGCCAATTATTGTGGTTAGCTCAAGAGATATTGCATTTCAAAGAGAGAGTTTCCCGAGAAAAAAAAAATGCATTCCCCTTTGAGAGAAATGCATTTTTGCTAATTAGAAGCATTTTTCTGACATTCATAGCCTTAGACTCCAATAGTTGAACTTACTTCTCTACATGCAATTTGGCATCTTCAAAGACTAAAATCCTCTTTCTCCCTTTTGTGGTTTTAGGCTGCCATCAGCACGCAAATGAACACTTCTAGAGAATTCACTTAGAGGATCATCCTGTATTTGGACAGCTGTCTTTTCACTGCAGGGATTTGACATCAAGGAATATATCCACCCTTAAAATAGATGCTATTTTTTTGTCTTTCTTTATCCATTCACTGTTAATTTCCACCTGTCTTTCTGAGTGCCTAATGAAGGAATATTAATCTTGAATGACTTCTCACTATTCAGAGCCCTCCAAAACATACAGAACAGAATCATAAGGCGTTTTGGCCGTCAGTTCAGATGCAGACTTAACCTTTGCCTTGTGAGAGTTGTTATGTTTTTCTCCTCATGAGGTCGGCATGAGTAAATCCCTCCAAATCTCTCACACTCACACACACACACACACACACACACACACACACACACACACACACACAAAAGGCCACCAGGTACGCCCTTCTGTCACCCAATCTCCCCTAAACAGCACACCTCACTGCTCAGACCTGCTCCCACCAAAGCTGCAATTATGTGAGTGCTGCCTAAAATGCCTTGGGCGCTTGCACCCCTATTCAATTCTTTGCTTTCTAATTACCACTGCCTCGGGACAGGTGAGGAGTCAGGGCTGATAAGATCTTTCCCTTTTACCTGCAGCCAAAACACACATACTCACACAAACACCTACACCGGGAGGCCAAGATACACACTCAGAGGCACCCGAGGTGATTTTCCTTTCTAAATTATAATCTTCCAAAATATGTTAAGAATTTGCTTTTAGACAAAGTAGTGTTTAGAATAGAAGGCTTGGCGGAGGTAGCTGGGTTACAAGGTGACTGAGGTCTTTAAGGTGTGGTTTTTCTTTAAATGTGTGTTATTCCAGAAGGGTAATTTGGCATTATGATTGATAAATTAATATGAAATGCAGACTTTGATCATATATTGTTAGAAGTGCAATGGAAATAAAAATATATTTTGACTGGTAAACAATAATTATAATCCCGCAGGAAAAAAAATCTCAAATCTGACATCATCTCTCCTCTGACAGGCATCTGACAAGTCGTATTATTTATTACCAAAAAGTCCTTTATCATGAGACCATTAAAAATGAGAAATGGGTCCAGCAAATAAAGTACCAAAGATAAATGGCTTGACAAGTGCATTCCATGAGAGGTTATTCGAGCAACGTTGAAAGACATAGGCAGAATATCTTAAACGCGCTGCTCAGCTCTCAGGGTCATCAGTCAGCTGGGGACCCCTTTTCAACTGATTGCTACCAAAGGTGACAACAAGCACTTAACAGCACGTAAACAGTGTCTACATGATGATCTATCGCCGTGAGTAGTTTGAGAGTAAAAAGAACCATTTGTAGCCGTAATTATCATTTATCACTGGCACCGTCTAAAAGAGATCCTGCTGCACTTTCAAGTAGACACAGGTAGGGATCTTAATGCCATGTACCTGAGAAAAGAAAAAGAAAACTTCTTTTTTTACTCTCTCCTGTTATTCAGTAATCTGATCTTCCTGTCCTCGGGCTCCAAAACAGGCAGGTAGAGAGCAGGTGATACCACATTAACCTCTTCCCCCAGTGCCGCTGAAGCAGTTGAAAAACATAAATGAGCGATTTTAATCTTCGCTTCATGGACCATGTATTCTGAGCTATGCATAAGCAGAGAGTGCAGTGTTTCTCTCACACAATGGGGACATGCGTCGCTTATTGACAGGTTGCATTAATGTGAGGGGCAATCACCTGTGATTACTTCTCAACTGCCAACCCTCCCTCCTCCCTCCTCCCACCCAATACAACTGTGCATTTCCCTCACACCTCCTCCTTCTGTGCTTCTTATCTTTTCATATTGTTCTCTGCTTCAATACCTCCGCCGCTGGCACAAGTCTCAACACCGCTGCTAAGCCACAGATTAATGATTAGGGCATTTCTCTGCTTGCCTCTCTTTTTCCTCTCTGGTTACACCTCCCTTTCTCCTCCTCCTATCCCTCACTTATCCAAATTATGTCTCTTCTATCCCCGTGCCACCACTTAACCAACATGGCACCTTCAGAGAAAGTAAAAAGAGAGTTAAGAAACAGCTGCCTGACACACAAGAGAGTGGGATACAAACTCACCGAAGGCGGCGACTTTGATGAGGATAGCATGGAGGTCAGATGATATCATCTCTGAGAGCAGGGACTCTTGGTCTCGGCGCCACAGGTAGGCCAGGGGCTGCAAACCTAGCCGCAAACATCTGGGGAACAGGTGAAAGGGAAGAGGGAGAGGAGTAGGTTGAAGACAGAGAAGGCTATGCAAAGCAGTTAATATTGAACATTTGCCAGCTTCAGAACTACTTCAAAGCCAACTGGGCTAGGCACATTCTCTATTTGCGGGAAGGCTGCCACCCTGATAGACCCACACGACATGCTCCCACCTGCCAGTGGCTTTATTCAAAGACAAAACAAAAACTCCATCTTAAGCTGTGGCTTGTCTGTCGAAAAAACTCATGTGAAACACGCATCCACAGCAGGTAACTGGACCCAAAAAGTCTGCACACTAATTTCTACAGCTCAATAAACGCGTGAGATGTTCATGTGTTTGCATCCAGTGTGTATAAGGGGAAACAATAGCTGACTGACAGCAGGGTTTGTTAATAAGAAGGGAGCTTTTGTGCTGAGTCCAGTCTGTGTAAGTTTAGAGCAAGAGAGAACAAAGAGAGACGACGGAGGGCAAAGAAAAACAAAGAGAGGAAGAATAAAACAAAAACAAGAATTTAAAAAAAAAACAACACATGGGTTACATGTGTAACAAGGAAACCATCTTGTCTTTCTGCTAATAAGACTGTTGTGTTTCACCCATAATGGGAATGTGCATTTTTTATATATAACAAAATCACGATTATGAAACTATCAGTTTCATTCCTTCTCTTGAAATCATTGCTCCATAAAAACAGTGCTGCACCATAAAAATCAAAGCTAGTCTAAATAAAATGGCATAAACAAAACTCAGTGTGTATATGTGTGTGTGTGTGTGTGTGTGTGTGTGTGTGTGTGTGTGTGTGTGTGTGTGTGTGTGTGTGTGTGTGTGTGTTTAAACAAAATCTGTCTAAGTTTTGGAACACACTGTGACTACAGAGGATGTACTCTTTTCCTTCAGTGGACCACAGAGTGTGCGTCATTCGAGTTCAGAGGCCTAAAACAGTGGGTGTGTGTGCACTTTAGTTAGAAAGCGTGCTCTGCATCATGAGTGTGCGTGTGCATACTGTATAACTTACACATTTTCCACACGGACCCTCTGGTAATCGGAGAGAATGGCCCCTACAGACACTGCCTCGACACCCTCTTTTTCCTGTGGGGAGGAAAAGATGGAGGAAACTTAACCGCAAAGATTTCTTGCCTTTTCCATTATACAGTATGTGCAACGTAACAGCAATATGGTGTCACTGTCCCATGGGGCCAAATACTCTTTGCCCAACCTACAATGGTATCCCAAAGTGTTATCTGAACAAAACCACACAAACACATGTAAACATTATACACACACAGAGTGAAACAGAGACAAAGAAATCAGATTCCTGACGGCTCTTTCCTTTTGTCGGACCGCAATCCTGTGGGGATGTTTACACTCTGGCTGTATCAAGGCCTTATGGTCCAGCCCATATCCCCTGGACGGTTGCGTACATAGCTCTGTGTGTGGAAGTGTGTTTTTACGTACATGTGGGTGTGTGACTGGAGGCACCGGCACAACTAAAGGCAGTTCCTGGACCTTATCAGCAGTCTAGTGTGAGCGGGAGAGGAGTGCGTCTGGCCGCAAGTTCCATCCTCTACGCGCCCAGCTGGAAGACGGAACCACAGTGACAACTTGAAGTATCAGTGGAGCATTGTGTCTGTGAGTGGCATGTATCTTTAATATTGCTGAGGGCTAATCTAATTGCTTTTCATATCATATTCATATTTCAGAAACAGTGAGACAACTATGCACTCGAGAGATACTGACACAGCCTTGAGATGCGTTCAATCTTCTCTCACGGAAACAGGCTTGATCCGGAGTGACACAAACAAACAAACCTACAGTAGGTGCAAGCAAGGGGTGCGTGCTCGCACACATACATATATATGCAAAACCCCCTTGCCTACTTTCATGACCCTACCCTTCAGACACACACCTGCAGATGCATTACAGAATATTACATGGGCTGTAATTAGAATGAGAGGCAAGAGTAGAAGCAGTGGAGGGATGCACAAGTCTCCAGTAAATTACCTTGTAGCCATTATCAATTTCCCTGGCTACTGGTCCTTAAGATAACCCCCCCACCACCCCACCCCTCCTTCTCCCTGTGGTCCCTTCCTGCAATTTTTCTCTGCCTGATAAACATGCTGATTAAAGCGAACAGCGTGTAAACCTTTGATACTTTCCTAAATGAAATCCATGCCCTGCCTGGGGCCTGACAATGCGCTGCAACACACAGTGCCTCACACACAGAGCTCCATGTAGGCGTGCCAGCTAATCAGATAAAGGATGTGCTCTGTGTGTGTGTGGCCATGTGCGTATGTGTGTGTGGTGTTTACGGTGCAGCAAAGGATGTGAGGTATAAAGCTGAAGTTAAACACATACAGACAAATACACAGCCAGGATTTAACTCTTTGACCTAAAGTTAAACATCAAGAGATCTTAAGAACTTGGGATTCAGTACTCAAGTTTTGATATCTCTCCAACGTGTCCAACACGGGAATATACATTACAGTCAATTCCACTGCCCGGTGACAGTAATTAAGTCAGACTGATAACATTTCAGCCCAGCACAGAGCGAAGGGGGCTGCAGGCGGTGTCATGTAATTCTAGGTAAGCCTCAGGGCCAGCACTCTATTCTAATACAATGATAACCTTTTCCCTAAATACAACTGTCACTTCCTAAAGAGGCATATTAGGAGGTAAAGAGTGAGATAAGGAGAGACAGAGAGGAAAAGAGATAGGAATGGAAGTGTTGAAGAAGTGCGCTACATCAACAGCATTTTGGTCCCTTGGCTTTAAACTTGGCAGGACCGGAGTCAGCCCGACAGAGCATCAGCAAACAACATCCTCGTCTTGTGTTTCTGTCTTTCCGTCTCCCTCTGTCTCCACTTCTCTCTGAAGGCAGACTGTTGTAGGTACTCAGGCCTCTGAGGTTCGACTCAGCCTCGACCAATTAAATGGCTTCTCTTTTCACTGGCTCTCATTACATTACATCATGCAGCCTTATAATACCCAGGCATACTCACCACTAATGATAACACAGGACAAATTTCTCACACATCCCCTTGTTTTCAATGGAGACTCCATCTAGTAGACCTTTTGGCAAACAGCTTTGGAAAATGATTATTTTTGGATGCTGTTATGTTTTCGTCGCTATTAAAGCTATCACCAGGAGACAGGCAGGAATGAGGGGGCAGCTAATGCTGCTCCAGACGCCATTTTACAAATTCTAGACATACTTTCTCATCCTCTGTGGGAAAGGTAGGATAAATGATTGCGGAGAAGTGGTATATCTATGTATGAATCTGAATTGATGGATATTATGGGAATTGTTTCATGTGTATTCATGATGCCATAAAAAATACAAACTTTGATTTTATGGTAGCTGAAAAATTTATCAAAATGGTTTATAGTAGGAATACCTGACAAAGCGACAAGGTAAGCCATGAAGCACAGTATAATAATAAATAATAATAAAATCTTTATGAGAGCTATCTGGCTAAACGATGTTTTGACTACATTAGAGGTGGGTTCCGAGTAGGAAGCTAACATAACGATAAATCAAGGCAGAGGTCATCAGGACTCTTGTGACCCGCAAGCCACTTTTCTTTTTTCATGACTGTTGGCACAAGATTCCATGTCACTTTTCTTTTTTTCTACATTTAATGACCCCAGCTCATTAAAAGAAGCTTCACCTGATCCAGGACCTGAGGCCCTGCGTTAACCCACGCCCTGAGCGGGACTAATTCTGGCATGGCATTGTGCAACAGTGCAACCCCGTAGCAGCGCCTTCAGAGGCAGACTAAACAAAGGCCTGGCCTGGCTTCCCCTGTCCTCTCCAGCGGGCAGAAAAGCTATTAATGAGGATCTATGGCCAAGAGCAATGGAAGCCCTCAGTCCCCCCAGCCATGTCCATCAGGGTACTTAGCCCCATGCAGTCATTAACTTCTGTTACTAATTGTCAAATTCATTAAACTAATCCTTCCCCCACATCCGGATGTCTCTGGTGGAAATAGATGGAGAGGACTGAGTTATTAAGATGTCAGCTGTGGGGAAGATTAAGGCCAGCAGACATGCTCCACAAAGAAACGATACGGCCATTAAACTCTATATCAAGGTAGCGTGCGTGATATACTTTGTAATTATATATACATTCATCTTAGTAAGGGAGTAAATGAGTGGTTCAAATGTATTCACAGTCACAGACATGCCGTCAGTAAAGATATGTATCTGCCCCAAAGATACATAGGCGACAATCATAAAGCAAAAAATTCAGCTTGAGAATGAGAATTTCATCAGCTCTCAGCTTAAAGATACTTACGCATGCCACACATTCAGTCAGGGTAGTATTCAACAGTCAAAACTATTAACAGCAACCAAGGCAATTAGAAAGCCATAAAATATTAAAAATGCAATACTCATGTTCATATGGAATACATCAGAACCCTCATTAGCTCTCTCTCAATGGTTGTCACAATGAGAACTTAATTATACACTCCTAACAATACAAAGCTCCATTTTGCAAAATGGTGGGTTTCCAAAATGCCTGCTTCATTCTGTTCTGACAACTAGAAAGCCAGCATTGGCAGATCTTGGCTATTACAGCCACAAGGCCACATATTTCCCTTACAAAATACTCTTTTTATCAGGTCTAATGTTGTTGACACATACATTCTATTACTGCCTCCTGTATAATATGCGTGTGTTTGATAGCAGGGAGGAGATAAAGTGGAGAAATTAATTGAAGTGGTTTGAATGACGAAGATGATGAAGTTTGCTCAAGGGCACAGGGGTACCATCACAAGCATTCCATTGCCGCATCCATTCCGCACTGTCATATCAACACCACATCTGACCCCACAACCTCCTATCCCTCCCCCCTTCCCTCCAACACTCCGTCTCCCTCCATCCCTCTCCTCCAGGATCCATCAGGTAAGTGAGTGGACGCGACATGGTTTTAATGTTCTCTCCATTAGATCAGCTCTGGGCCTGTTGTAATGTAATGGGATTGTTCTCCCATGTTCCCCTACATGGTGGGAGGAGGTTGTACCTTGTAGCAGCTCAAGTAGATGTGGTACAGGGGATAGGGCTGGCTAGGGTCAAGCGATTGTGTTTAATGTAATGCGGACATAGTCCCGGGGCGTGTTGGGCTGTCCTGACAACTCAGACATGCCAAACTGACAGGAAGCTTAGTAGGAGGAGACACTGGTTATTTGTTTTAAATCAGCTTCCTCATTACCATTCTGTACGGTTACACTCCAAGGTGACTCCCTGAGTTGGTGAAGGAGTGCCAGGATGTGGAAGAAGTGTGCACAAGGTACAGGATAGAGTTTAGGGCTGCACAATATATTGTTTTTTTTTATCGTCATCGCTATATCAACTGGCGCAATATACACATTGCTAAAGACTGCGACATATCGCAAAAGACCGAGATTTTCTTGTGTTAGAGAATATCAGAAGAAAGCGGCACTTTAAAATGTAACGTAATGTAATTCTTTTTTAGTGGTGCTTTTTATGTTCAATTCAATTTTCAATGTATTTGTTCAATAAAAGAATGCTGGAAATGATTTCCTTACGTTTGTTTTAAATTCAACAAGCAGTTTAGAGTGCACTTTAATATTTAATATTTACTTATCGCAAGTAATATCGTTATCGCAAGTTTCAACAGCATTATCGCACAGCGCATATTTTCCTCATATCGTGCAGCCCTAGTTTGGACCAATTATAATGTTATAAGTTACACTAATGCTTACAAGATTATACGCCGCTTATATATACTGAGGCTAAAATACTATGAACAATGTCTGATCCATCAAAATAAAGCAACAAATGGACATGCAAGCTTAGCGAATGTCTGTAAAACAAACATCGGGCAAAACCTTGATCTAAAAAGCTTTCAGAGACATTCCCTTTGGTAAATTGGTGGGGCTGTCTGTTTGAAGCAGCTGTTGAAAGACGGGCTCTTCCTTTGTGCTCGTGGATGGGCTGGCGGGATGACTCACCACGTGTCAGTCCTCAACCATACGGAGTGGTGGAAAAAGAAAAACAAACGGCTCACAAAGCCAGCTGCTCATAAACCTAAATACCCCGACCGGTTCCTGAGAAGTTACAAGAAGGGGAGAGAGGAAGTAGAATAGGGGAAAGTATTACCCTCCTCTGGGGCCACGATGCAGGTGTGACCAGCCAACAGAGGATATGACATGAGACATTGTCTCATCAACGCGATGAGTGAGGGGCGCTTATCAGCTCACAGAAATGTGAAAAGTGACAGGCCAGTGCGCACTGATTTGGGTCGGGAGAGGAATGAAAAAGAAGCAGCAAATTTAATCCAGGAAGGTATCGCTGCAGCTTTTCATGGCTGAGCTTGTATTTGTACAGTTTCCTAGCCTGAAGTTTACACACACACACACACACACACACACACACACACACACACACACACACACACACACACACACACACACACACACACACACACACACACACACACACACACACACACACACACACACACACACACACTTTAGTCTTGGATAGTGATTCATTTACAATGACAGAGCTGTTTTCAGCGATAGAGCCTGAGCGTAAATATGCCATGTCGCACAGCTGGAAAATGTAGAAATTCATCAGGGTTAAAAAGTAGAGAGATTAACGTTTCACAAGTTTCCTCTCAGATATATATGGTTACGTAAACACAGGCCCAGCCAGTCGTCAGGCAGGGAGGGAGAGGGCCTTGGCCAAAGCAAGCACAAAGCACTAGTTTCAGCAGGCCAAGGACAAGGAGGCTTTCCATATCTAAGCGCACGGAAAACTAAATTTTGGGAAGCAGCGGGGAGACACAAGGTTGTTTATCGATGTACTGCACGTCCATGAATACTTGCAATTCAAGCAAACAAGTTTAGTTATTACTGGCTCTTATTAAATGCTATATTTTAATGGTTGTTTCTACATTAAACAAATTGTCACTTGTGTGCCTTTGTGGGATTTTTTTTTTTAAGATGACAAGAAATCCTGTAACTTCTTCAAGCATTAGTAACAGTTTTCTACAGGGCATAAAACAAAGCCATGACCCAGGGGCGGTTCTACATTGAATTACACCCAGGGCGAGACCCCCCTCGAGCGCCCCCAAAACAAACACGAAATTGCAGAATTTTACAAAATTACTATATTATAGTGTATATTTATTTTAAGTTCTGATAACTTATACTGTCATTTTGTGCAGAATTGTGTTCATTGTCTTTTGAAAATGTTGGAGGTGGAGATTGTTCACCTTAAAAAGTGTGTTTCCTGTTGTAAGTGCAATAGTTAAATAACTGGATTCTCTTAAGTGTGTTTTTCAAATGTTCTAATGAAGGATTTGTGCAATTGAGAAATATAATTTTCTCTTTCACTTATAATATATATATAAATAAATAAATGTGCCAAAAATATATACAATCAGATATATAAAAATTGTAACAACAGCAGAGAGCAACAATAATATAAATAAAATATTAAGAATAAATAGGCCTATTCTAAATAGCACAAATCCTTCATCACACAAATGTGAAAACACACTAAAGAGAATCTAACTGTTACACTATTGCACTAAGAACAGAAAACACAAACTAAAACCTGACCTTTCTGGCCTTCCTTGATGCAATATCGTCAATGATGTTATTGTATGAAATCTGCTCCCCTATTGAATGCTCACCGGCACATGCCCTTTAAAAAAGTAGTCAAAAAATGTTTGCATTTCAGACGGCCGACACGAACACACACGCCTATCAACTCAATGATAAAGCCGTAAAGTAGGCAAGGCTCTTTCAACTCAGGATAGGATTGGAGATGAAAAGTTTAACTGACACATAGCCTAACCGCGATCAGCTTCGTGGGTGCTCAGTAGTTGCGGAGAACCAACGGTATCGGCGCCTATGCCCAGCAACCCGTTCGACCCAGAGGTGAACTGTCCCCCGCTCCCCCCTCCCCTTTCCCCTTCTCACACAGCTTCTCTGTTCAGTGTGCGCACGGCACCTTCTCAGCAAGCAGGGGCGCAAATTTGCCCATTCCCCACACGGTGAAATGATAGATAATACAGTAGATAACCGCTTCGAGGATTTTTCGAGGAAGTGCTCGTGCTGCCCCCCATGAGTCATAAAAAAAAATGCGCCCCGGGCGGCTGCTCGCTTCGCCCGTGCCAAAAACCGCCACTGCCATGACCCCAGCTCTGTCATAGCAACATTCCCACTTGGCTAAGGTAAGAGTGTTTGAGCGTCTGAGACAGGAAGCTGCTTCGAGAAAGCGAGTAGGACAGAATCAAAGAAGGAGTCTCATGCCACAGAGAGGTAAACTATGTCAGTTGCTTTTCATGGTCCGTAACAACCACCTAGTCCACAGGGTGTATGGATGTATTGACGTCCATGTATATACACACAGTCAAGAACTGGCCTACACACACACACACACACACACACACACACACACACACACACACACACACACACACACACACACACACACACAAAAATGTAAATGTTTTTCTGGTGAGGTCAGGTTCCAGGCTCTTGGCATCTTGGCTCTCCTGTCCTCTATTCTCCATAGCTCCAACAGACATCATGACCCCCCCCCCACCACCTCCCCAGAGAGAGACTGGAGGAAAATATAGCAGTGATGCTGGTTTAACCCACTCTCCAGACTCCAGACAGTGTTTTTCTACGGCTGGTTATGACTTTAGCTGCGGGAGGTGATGGGGCTTGCCACAAATATTTCTGAAGGGAATGGTTCCCAAAACAAAACATAAAAAGCCATCTTAATTTTGGAGTAGATGAATGGCAGGGAGTTAAAAGACTTAGCACTATTCCTCAGCGGTTTCCTGAGACAGGCAGTTAGTACAGGTGAGTTTACAAGGTTGTATTACAAGTCCAACCTCCTCAGTGACTGGCTGCATTATCCTTCACACTTTTACACAGGGCTCCAAATTAAAAAACGACTGGCTAGAATCCAAATGAAAAAGAATACGTTAGCTCGTGGAAGCCATGTAAATCTGACTTCATATTTTCAGATTCACTTAAAATTTTCTTGAGGAGAAAGCAGAGTGAAAAAAAAAGTTTTTTTCATCGAGGGTGACAGTGAAGATGTAACAATAGATCTGTGATGATCAAAAGTAGAATATGTTTTGAAAGGAAGGACGTCCAAAGGCATTTTGAAGAAAGAATTCACAAATGACAAAACACACAATGACAAAAAGAAAAGAAATCTAATTTGGTTAGCCAGGCTTAGAAAATGATCACAGAATTTCCCTAAAGTTTTAATATGAACAATCAAACAAAAGAGAAATTATAGAAATAGACTTTCCATAATGTTGTATTTACATCAGTGCATAACAAAACGTATTAGCCAATATCTCAAAAGCAAATAACCGCTAGATGCGTCTACAATTCATCAGGCATCAAAATAAAATCTGAAAAAAAAGACCATAAACACACACACACACACACACATTCTTCATTGGAACAATGTTCAACCAAGCAGTGGTAGTGGCTCATGCCCTTGGCAAGGCGAGATAAGGCTATCAGCTTCCATCATCGCTAAACAAGATTGAGCAAAGTACATTAAGCAGAAAAATACAAACAAATTACAAAGGCTTGAGGCAAGGCTCTTTATCTAATGTTTGTGGGGACTGTTAGCGTCAGTTGGAGGGAAATGGGCCTGCATCTAATAGATCCTGTCCCACCACTTCCACACGGCCAGTGAACAATACACAGCGCCATTATCTCAGCGCTAATGCTATCCTTCCTCATGTGCAAAACAAGCCTGCAATCTCAACCCCACTGCCACTGTGTCGACCAACATAAATACAAGCACTCTCAGACCAAAGGAAAAGATAACAATGGCTATCACATAGAGAGGCGACACAGAGAGACAGCTGTTTGAAGGAATCTATACTAGCCCATGCTGAAATATATCCTTAAGTGCTGTGCTTTAAACTTGCACTGAAAATGCAATAAAAGAAAACTTTCTACAAAGTGATTATCCATCGGGTTGCTTGTAAGCTACTTCCAAAAACACCATTTAGAGGTCTCTCTGCACCACAAACCTGCTACAACAAGCTTGCATTAGCTTTGTTATTGATCTGATCTCCTAAACCCCTGCTGTGACCCCAGAGGTCATGATTTATGTATTAAGCAGCTTTTTAAAGAAATCCATTTTTCTGTTGAGCCCCCAATGTACGTCTAATGCTGCACCATGCCGGTAATCAGAGAAGGGCTACGTGTTTGATTTTGACCACCCCCCCCCTCTTCCTCTATAGTTCATACCCCTCCTCAACGACTTGTCTCACAACACCTCAGCTGCCTAATCAATACCGCAGAGCTCTTGGTTCAACTGGAGATTCCTCCGCCTGCCTGCCAGCCAGCCAGCTTGCCCTCCTCCTCCTCCTCCTCTTTGCTCCTTTCTTTCTCCTCTCCCTCAATCCCTTTCCCTTCTTTCCTCGCAGCAGGATACACCTCCATCAGGGCACTCGCAACAACGCAGTGCCAGGCTTCTGAAGGGTCCGGATGAAAGTGCGACGATAATACAATGGAGACAAAGATGCCAGTAGAATGAAGAAAGATGGAGCGAGGGAGAAGGAAGAATGAAAAAGAATGTTTGGACTTGTGGACAGACTGCCTCTGCGATCTCAGAGGGCCCTCTTGTCTGCTGATGTCGATAATGGAGCGGCGGCAGAGACTAAGGATGAGGGGGGAGTGTGTGTGTGTGTGTGTGTGTGTGTGTGTGTGTGTAATAAAGGTCAGGAGAATCAGGGAATGGGGGGGAAGAGTGTGTGTGAGTTTAAAAAAAAAAAAAAGGATTATCACACTAAAAACAAGGTGTTTTAACACACACCAATAGAAGGGAATGTTTCATCTACAAAGGTCTCAGTGCACCTCTTCAAGACTTTTCCCAGACATCTCCAGAAAAAGAAAAAAAAATACTGGTTTTCCAAAAACAAAAGAAAGGGGAGGGGGAAAGTTGGGTGTTAACTGACCCGCAATATCAGTTATCCAAAAAATAAAAGAAGCATTACAGGATATGAAATTAGATTTGAAAGTAACATTTCCATCGTTCTCAAAGCTGGGTCTCAGTACGACAGAGATGTCACAGTGCTGCTAATTAGCGCTGGCAGAAAGGAACGTGTGCGTAGATATCATCTATTGTTCCTCATCACTCTAATGAGCTTAAATGTCTTTGTCTTTATTCATCAGCTCAGAGGTTGCAGAGTTGCTGCAGAGTCACTATCTTTTTATATCTATTACTACATCAAGTGATTGAAGCTCTAGTTGCATCTTCCCAAAACGCACTGCCATCCGTGCCCTATAGGCTGTGCTACTTTCAAGGCACAACATCTTTGTGTTGTAAAATGTTATATGAAAAATGCAAAATGTCTTGGAACTAATGTCTTAAAAAGCTAGTAATACATACTAACATTGACTTCTACGCAACATTGAGTATTTTACAGTTGGCAGAGAGGAAATACGTGTATATGGATGAGAGCAGTGAGAGCACTTCTTTCTACCATAGAGTGTTGAAAGAAGACAAACTGGGGCAAAGAAGAGAGGCAGAGGTGTGCAAGGAGAACAGAGATAGACCTGTTATCATGTAACAGAGGCCCGATTTGACCTAACCTTGAACACACAAGCCTGCACGTGTGTGCGCACACACACGCAAGCAGGGTCACGGGGCATAAAGAGCCACTGTGTCAGGTCACAGAGCACAGAGAGAAGGATAAAGGACTTGAGGGATGTGATATGACTAATATGAGGGGTTTTGCTGGCCTTCGGGGGGACTGGCGTTACAGCCAGGGGTGACTGACACTGCTGATCTGTATCACACATCAGAGCAGATCGCAGCAGAGGAGAGCAGACCAACCACACACATGAAGTATGGACACACAACCTACGAAATCCATTTTCTAAATCCACACAAACAAGGACATGGAAACTACAAATCTAAATGTTAGACTTACACAGTGTTATCTTTTCACATAATGCTCATATTCCAGCTTGCCTTTGAAGCCTGGCAGAGGACACAAGGAAGTCACCTATTCTATAAAAAAAAATACCCTTTCAGCCGGGGACAAAACTGTTATTTCTCCCCCTCAAAGAGCGGGTTCAAAGATCAGCACCTAGCAGGATGGGATAGGGTATGCTGTGGCTTGCATGTCTATCAGGTTACACACTTCAAAGGCACGCTGCCATACACAGCCAGTGATGAGAGCAAAGGGGCCAAGGATAGGGCCACATTGTCATTCTGCCATTATCACTACTGCCAGGGGATGGACGGCTCATTTTTTCTATCATAATTGGGCTTTTTTTCCTCCATCAACAATGGTTCTGAAGAATATGATCTCTTCCTTTGAATCTTTTCAATGGCTCCAAACATTCTCCGAGAGGCCAAAGTGTAGAGAGTCTCTTTGGTTTGTCAGCTTCTGGGATTGATCCATAGATGGCACTGTTGGCTCATGCTACAGGTCTGTTGCCAGCAATGCAAAGGAGGAGGAGGGAAGAATATCCACTTTAAACTCATCAACTCCGGATCTGAGAAAAAAAAATTCTTTCATCTATGCTCAAGTGTCATTTGCCAAATATAATCGTGTAACTTCTAATTAATTCAAACTGCAAGGAAGAATCTTTCAAAATATCACACTTTCCAAACTGAGCACATTTTTTCATGCTAAAATTGTTCTTTTTTCAGTAAGGGTGATTTAACAGCTCATTATCAAAAGAAGTGTTTCTTCTCTCGTTCTCCCCTATCTATCATTTCCTTCACTAATCAACAACACCACAAACTTTATGGTGAAAAAAACCACCAGTAAACCAGGTTGAACATAACTGACTGTGACTATAATCCATGACTTTTTAAGAGGATATTTGAGATGCTTTGGTAGAATTGCGTGAATTTCTAATTACAGGGGATGACTTTACTACCTTTCACAATGTGGTACAGATGGTACAAGTTAGTAAACCCACCAATTAGTGAAAATGCTAAAAAAGCAACTTCAGAGAGCAGGTAACTTGGCATTTGACATAAGAAAGTCTATTCTTATGGTTGATATCACTCAGTGAGAGAGAGAGAGAGAGAGAGAGAGAGAGAGAGAGAGAGAGAGAGAGAGAGAGAGAGAGAGAGAGAGAGAGGAAGCCTGTTGTTTATGGTGCAGGTCTGTTAATGATGGCGATAGGGGTAAACGGAGAGACGACTGGAGGTCTGCTAGGCTGCGAGGGCCCCATGGGAGTCCAACTGCCCTGATCTATGGCCCGTCTGACTGGTGAGGTCAGACCAGAGAAGCCCTGGAAGTGGGAAATTAGCAGCCCTTTGCAATTAGAGCCCTGACCACAGCCAGCGACGGTATATTGCATCACGCACCAGAGAGATGTCCACTATTTGACGGTGAATACTCACGAGAGCCCCAAAATGAGAATTTGGACTGTGTGAAAGTGTGCGCACTCACAAACAAGCGATTTCTCATGTGGCTGCATGTGTAAAGCCTGCGATTTATACAGAAGACCACAAAGAAAGTCAGGCAGAGGGCGAGAAATGCCCTGAGGCAGGCTGACTGGCCCTTGCCACCCAGGCGGTATGCGGACATGTAGGGGCCCTGGAGCAGCCCTCAGCTCCGGATGAACATGTCTCCACACAGACCTACAGAAAGAACCAAGCAACCCCCCTCTCTCATTTACACCATGTCAAGCCAACTCCCATCTCAACAACCAACTCCTATCCCCCATCCCATAAGAAGCTCTTAAATTTTGATGCTGCAAGCTAAAATGAGAGGTTGTGTGGGGCTGCAGAGGGGAAAAAGTGTTACACAGGATCAATCCCACACCCTGTTTGCGCTGACAGCAGCAGAGCTGCAGTTGAAGTGTGTGTCCAGGTAGCTTCCTCATGGCTGCAGGCGGTCAGGTAGGCAGGCAGTGCCAGAGGTGTGTTAAACACACACACAGTTGTCTCAAACCTGTCAGTCAGCCACCCCGCACCATCAGACCACCGAGGTCTCATACATAATTTGGCATCAAATGAATATTTTTTTCAACGTCCTGGCAAAAGTGGTATTTGATGAAATATTAATTGGTGATTAATTTTTACATCTGATCTTCTGTCAAGTGAGATAAAAAAAAAAAAAAGAATGGAATTTTTCCTGTGTAGCCAGTTGTTGAAGGGCACCTCTCTCCAACTTCACACGTAAAACTTTGATTAACTGATACAACAGGCACACTATTTTCCCAGAGTAAGATCAAAAGAAAACTTTGAAAGTGAAATCAAGACATACTAAATGAGACAGCCTAAAAGCAATAACATAGCTTTTTAATCTACTGAGCAGCTTGGTTGCACTTTACAATAGGTGCTAAGGACTGTTAGTGTATAGCAGGCCAGATGAAACTAGACAAGCAGGGTCTCTTTGAGACGGTGCTGATGGGCTACAAAGTGACTCTGAATTCACAGAGAATGACTTGTAAAACATCTCAACAGTGTGACATGTCATGAACCTTAGCCGAGATGAGTAGCTTAGTAGTACTCTGAGAGCTTGTTCACTAAAAAACAGTCAAGCATATGTCAGTGGTGGCAAGGAGTCAAAACGATGACTACTGTATATGCTCAATAAAGCACTGCAATGGTAAGTTCACATAATTATGAAGTACTATAATAGTATTCTGAATAAGATTCCCTCTCTATATCATTGTGTGTGTGAATGATTATTTTTTTATTTGCTGATTTATGGTCAGATGCTTTTTTATGATATGTACATTGGTGCATATGTAGGTTTGTGTATATCTATGTGAATGTGTGTGTCCATATACTATATCTTTTAAAATGAAATTATAGAAAGGGATTATTCAATCTGATTGTACTGTATCTGCCCAGTACAAAATGGAGAGAAAAAAGCCAAGCAAACAAATAGCGTGTGAAGAAACTGGAACATTTAGCAAGACAAAGAGACCCAGATGTGTTTCTAAGGAGCCATCAAATCTGAAAATTGGACTTAAGTTTGTCAGGTGCAAGAATAACAACAATGGTAGGACAACAATGCTGATTTCTTTCTTTTGTGTGTGCAAAAGGTAAGTCAATTGTTGGTGTGCTTACCAACAGTTGTTGCTACAGTTGTTTCTACAAGTCTGCTTTGGCCTGCTGTATGGCAGATGGCAGATAATAGATACATACAGCAATACAGTATCCTGTTAGTCACTGTTAGTGACAAAAGTATCACTTAAATCATTAAAATCATTATCATTAAAATAAATAAACTAGTTAAATGTATGTGTATGTGTGTGTGTGTGTGTGTGTGTGTGTGTGTGTGTGTGTGTGTGTGTGTATGGAAAAATAAAAGGGGGGTGGGTTCCTCAATTATTAAGGCATTTTGGCCAGAGGACCTGGGCTGAGCCCTGAATGTCAGGCAGTAATAATGTATACAATATAGTAATAATAAAATCCTTTTATTTCTCACTAATGGTAGGGGCAGGGAGGCCTACCTTGACGAGGTGAAGCAGCTCATATAGGTCCTCCACCTCATCCCCCTCTGTCACACTGTAGTTTCTGCTGGTGTCCAGGCTAGAGCCCTGAATGGTGCGTCTATATAGGGGCAGATCCATGGCTTCAGAATACAGCTCTATAGCCTGGTGGCCAACTGTCTGGTACATGTAGCTGTCCAACTCATCTGTGGCATGGAGGAAAGGGTAGTTAGGCCAGTGTCTGGTTATAAACTCATGTGTCTGATAAACAGTAATAATGAGTATGTGATGTAGCACTTTTATGGAAATAGTTAAGGGTGAACAATTATCAAGAAGGTCATTTCGGATGTCAACAATTTTTTTTACAAATATTGGCAATGAATAACATGAGACTACAGGGCCATAAATGAACAGGAGAACTATGACATTCACAATTTAAACCATTCATTATACAACAATACGCTAATGGCATGGATAAATGTATTGAAATCAAAATACTGAGTAATTAAATTAAGATCCATATGGGTCAAAGTAAAATAAAGAAATAATATAATAATTAAATCAAATTGAAATCATTCCAACTCAACTTATCATGATATTAACTTTATTCTGTAAAGTGACACAATGAAATAAAAGTGTCACTGTGAAAAATGTCAACATGTAATAAAAATAAGCCTTTTGAATAAAAAAAAAAAAATCACTGTAATGATATAAAAATAAACTTTAACAAACATCACCATTAGAAATCCGAATGATAAAAGTTAGGCTAGGCTTTAATAACGTACTCAAATGTTTCACAATTCATCATTTTGTATTTCACATGAATATTTATTTCATTGGGTTTTCATTAGTCATTTACTTTTGGACCACTTCAACAACCAGAACAGTGTGCACTAGATGACTAGAAGATAATAAAAATCATAACTTTAATAACATATTCACGTTTTATATTCATGTGTTTATCTAATATCCATCTTCTTTTCAGCAAGAGTAACCATAAACCTTTTAAAAATAAATATTATAATATATAGAACATCATTATTTTCATTATCCATTAATCTGCAGATTAGATTCTCAATTAAACATCAGAAAATAGTGAAAGATGAGCATCATATTTACCAAATATACAATTTACCATAATGTAATACTTGCAAAATATGCAAATCTTACATTAATTAAGCTGGAATCATCAAATTATAGGAATTCTTTATTCAAAATTAACGATGATCGAAATAGTGGACCTTTAATTTTCTGGAGATCAACTAATTAATCGCATAATCGTTGCAGCTCTAAGTATAAAAGCTAGCATGCTACAAACCCTCCTGTGGAATTTACAGTAGCCTACATAAAGTTCTGCGGTACTTTGATTGTGTACAGTTCTTAGTTTCTTGGTCCGCAGAAGAGCAGCTGGCTGGCCCATATAGCCCATCTAGCCCCTGTAGATCACTAAAACCCCAGCAGCGCATCTTTCTCACCTGTGTTAGCAGGACGTAGGTTGGCCAAAGCTACGATCCGGTGCCCAGCAACAACACACTGCATCATGTTGTAGCAGCTGTCTTTGCCCCCACTGGAACACAGCATGAGAAATAGGCATAGAGGTAAAGCTGTTTGAATCATTATGCAGCCCTATACATTAGCAGGGATGTACATTTAGAGATCTGGGAAAGTGATGCAGCAGCATTAATATTTAGTGATGAAGAACCTGTTTTTGGCTTTAATGTTACATACTACACTGAGGATGTTCTATTCTAAACAGTCTTGACCACACAGTAAGAGTTAGCTACTGTGTGCGACTCTTGTTGTGGTTTTCAACACCCTTATAGTCAATACCTTTGGATTTCTACAAGTGGCATGGTATTCTCGCTTTGAACAAAGTCAGAGGCGAAATACAACACCTTACACCTCATAGGAAAAAGTTATCTAGCGTTTGTTTACAGCAATCCATCTGAGATTTAGTTACTGTCATGCTAGAAAAAGCATCAGCGATATAAGTGACAGAACTATGAGACAATTACAGCAAAGAAACGTGGTTACCTTATTAACGCGACAACTTTCATCGTCTGATTTTTTGCTCAAAAAACTAATGACATTAAAAAATATTGGCTATAATGGTACATAACGTGATAACTGTGCTTAGCAACCGCTAAATGTACATCGGGATGTGATGTACACAACAACATGTGAGAGTTAGACTTCCGGGTTGTTAAAGGACCCCTTTATATACCGAGTTACCCTCCAATATGCCTGATAGAAAATCGCTCCCTGGCATTTCTCTCCCTTTTCGATTAAATTAAGATTTAAGTTTTTTTTAACAGGCATGGCCATACTTATGTACAGGCATTGACAGGTTTTTCAAAGTAAAACATGCAATTATACTAATTTAGAATTTCTAAATACAAAAGGGAATTTATTGTGGTCACGTTACTAGGGTCATACTATAATGAAAGACAAATCGATGACAACAAGTAATTTAATAACATACAATAACTAAAATAAGTAATCATGAATAATAGTTATAATAGTAACAATAATAATGAAAAAAAATGAAATAAATATTTTTAAAAAATAGATTAATAAAAATGCAAATCTCTTTGCACACACAAATAACTAAATAGCTTAAGCATATGCACGTTATTTTTTATTTCACATATCAAATGTGAGTAACATGTAAGACATCACATATGAAAGCAACAATTTCACATGTAATAACAAATGTTGGAAATTGGGTTTTGGACATTTCATATGTAAAATGATTTATTTTATTCTTCAGCTCTCATAAACTTACTAAATTGTCAGCAAATTAAAAAAAAAACTGCCGATGCAAACTACTATAACATAATCAAAGCGGACATGCACTGTAACTCTAATACTGACACTGAGACACATCCTTTGCCTCTAGTGTCTCAAGAGAGAACCAAAAGTCCATGCACTGGTATTCACACACAGGTTGCGCTTTTCCTCTGAGGGAGCCCTATTTTGCTCAGAGGAAAGCCTTTGATGCTCTTTTTGCTCTCTGTTGTTGTGCCAGAGCAGAATAATTGCACTGCTTTTGTGTGCTTCCCTCACCTTCTACCCCTAAGCAGGCTAAAGGCAACTGATTTTGTTTGAGTGTACAAAATTGAGAGAGACGTCTCTTCATCCCATTGCTTTTAACTAGGTTCCCTTTTTTGTTTTTGTTTGGTTTTTGTTTTATTCATCCTGAATATATGGCAAAATCTACAACCTGCAGATGAGCACCATTTGTGTTGTGGCACAGGCGGTACAGACTGAGAACAGGGATCACTTTTACAGTGAATGAATGTGCTCTTGCTTAAGTCCACATATGATATGATTCATTTTTGTATTCCACATTTTTCCGAAAAGGTGAGTAAATAAAAGATGAAATATGTTCTGTTAGGTATATTTTCCTTCTTTCTTTGTTTAATTGTTTCCTTCTTTCTACATGTACAGTATTATTAATTCTAGTTATTTAACATGGACCATTATTATTTTATTCCGTGATGTGGCTACAATAAAAATATGAACTTCCATGAAGTCTGACATATTTTATTGAGATACCAGTTACTAGACAGGTAATATTCATCCTCCGTCCCTGGGCGCACCAAAATACAATACATAAACCACGAAAACAAGCAACAAATACATTTGTATAATGAATATTTCAAAAGTGTTGGACATTTCATTTGACAGGATGAGTGATATAGTTTTCAAAATGTTTCTTTGACATGTTGGTTTGAAAAATGGCCTTGTCTTGGAGAGAGCAGGACACATCCCCTTGGGTCTGGTTGTCCCTCAGTTTTGTAAACTCATTAATATATCACCTATGTTTTCCAATTTTGTGGGCAGTACTTTATTATACAGCTTCACTGCCTCTGGTCATTTCCAACAGGCCCAAAGGATATGACTCATGCAAATGTTGTCACTTATCAGTTTTAATTTATGTAGCTTATTACCCTGACAAATAAAGAGGTGTGTTGTTCCGGTTTTATTTGTGGTAGCATTTTGCTGACGTAAAAGAGCGTTTTATGTCCGTATTGTTGGTGTGATGGGGATAAAAAGTGTTGATGGATGGGCCAACTGAGACACAGCCAATGGACGTGAATATGAGACGCATAAATATGAAAGCAAGGCAGCAGGAATCAAATGACACCCTTGGCCTTTCCTTAAAGGAGCATGTGCATATGACAGGTGATTTACACAGACACGCAAACTAATTTTTGTCGCACAAGGACACAAAAACTTTGGGTGTAATGAGAAACTAAGGCCTCAAATCACAAGACGATAAATTGAGTGTCAGAACAGGCCAGCCAAGGTTGCACGCTGAGTGGCCAGAATACAAACACACATACGCACTTGTGGTCCCTTCAAAAACATGACAAAGCAAGTACATGTGCTGCACAGGAACACAGTAAATCATGTATACTTCTTTCTGAATAGGAGAAGTGGATTGTGGGTATCTGCAAAACGTTTGCTGGTAATGTCACCAAAATAAAAACTCAAAGTTTAAGTTTCATGATAATAAAAACGTTACTTTTTTATTGATTAGACATGCAACAGTAAGCAGGCACAAGTTAAAGAAAACTTGAAATGTTGTGATGTTTGAGCGTATAGTAGGTATACAGGTATAAATGATGAAAACAATCTCACCAATAAACATTCAACTTAATGACAACAGTAACAATAGGAGCATAAAAATGGACATTTTAGTATTACTTATCATTGATACTGTCTATCACAGTTATTGTAATGCAGAAATGCTGGCCATTTGACAAGGTTTACATCTTGTTTATGTGATGACAATATACTGTAGTTTTCTGACAACTATAATGCAATACTTAATGTAAAAGTGAGATATAGTTTACACTTATTACATGGATTTTCATGTAAACATTCTCAACAAAACAGATACACTAGTTGTACAGTATAAATTCCATAGTTTACCCTCCATACGATACATTACAGACCCACAAAACGGTTTCCTTTTTATTTTTTTGCATTATTTAAATTGTCTTGTACACTTACTCAAACTACGTCAATCCTTTCCGGATATACTTGGGGTTGATTTTTCTGTCAAAGAGATGCTGATAATAATATTGTTGGGAATACTGATATTAATTTGGGCAAACATGTGTGACTGACCTCTAAACCGGTAGCAAAATTAGAAGATTTCATTCTGTTAGAGACCTTTTTCTCTATGACATAAAGAATGTGAGCAGCAAACTTTGTCATAGTAATCCCAATTTCCTCTCATTTAAGTAAACATTAGGAACTGATGTCAAACAGAACTTTCTGCTACAACTCAAGCCAATGTAGAAGTATTCTTCTGACTTTATGCAGAACACAAATTGGATTTGAATTGTACTGTAATTTGGATTCAAGTTTCAACAAGCCACAAACATGAAGCAGAGGACACAGAGGATACCAAATAAAACCGATGCCTGGAACATCTGGTAGTCCAGTTCCTGGATTTATTTCCTGGACCTTACAGTGTGAATCACCGTCTATCCAAAAGTCAGAAGTTTATGTAAAATAATGTTTACTTCCTCCACTATAGTGTACTGAGCAAAACAGAAATGTCATGCTAATTATAGATGAAGTTCAATGAGGGCTGATGACAAACAAATGTTATTTTAAGATAGTGATACATTTGCACTCAAGTGAGCAACGGTTGAATGCAGTCCTGTGTATTCTTAACTCTGCTCCACTCTGGTGTTGCCTCCTTCAGGGGCTCATTTTCCAAAGAACTATCAACATAATGATACCTCTTTAGGGCCTAACCACATCCAAATCAGTTAGTAAACAACCCAAACGGGGATCTGTACACATTTTTACAGACAATTAACTGTTACCATGAGGGGCCCAAATGGATTAGTAGGCTCATTAATGTCTGAGGCTAATCGGTGCTTGATTGGAAATGTGAGAGAATGTGAAATAAAGTCGTGGTTTGATCCAAATTGTGTTTGATCACGGCATCGTCCTTAACAACAGCCCTAGTCTGCAAACAGTAATTGAGTTTTTTTCCCCCCTAAATCCCCCAATGAAAATCTGGCTTTTACCCTTCTTCCATTTGGCTTCTGAGTTACAAAAAGCATTACAATGGATTAAAAATGTTTTGCCTCATAAGCTGCTGCTCTTTTGTGAAAGTCAAGAACATTTTGCTGATAACTATTATTTGGCCATCAAAATAATAAATATCTTTTCTTAGAAAAGTGCCTTTCAGAGTCATTTGAAATTGGTGCTGATTCAGTGTTACTTGTATTTATGTCTCATTTTTTTATCCAACCTGGATTGATTTTGCATCCAATTGATTAAGGGCGTTACAATATTTCACAGCTCTAATATACAGTATGATGATATGCATAATAAAAAGAAATGGATCAAAATATCAATAATGCCTCTGAAGGGTCTGTTTTTTTTTTTTTTGTTTAGAATAATTTGATAGCAACAAATTGTATTTTGTAGTCCAACCAAGTTCATACATTTGGTCTTAAGATGTGAAATTTATTATTATTATTATTATTATTATTATTATTATTATTATTATTATAATAACAGGACTAAGAATCTCTGCGAGGCTGTACTCAGCGCTGATGTTTAGCTAGTATAATGTTTGCCATGTTCACCAACAAAACAAATTGCTTATTAGCAGTAAACACAAAGTACAGCTGAGGCTGATGGGAATCTCATTAGTTTTACCGGTATTTGGCCATAAACCAAGGTATTGGACAAATTGATTTTTTACTTAGTGGTGGCGCTGAAAAAAAAAAAAAAAGTCAGGGGATCACCAAAGTTATTATTAAGTTAATATTTAATTAATTCTGAGGGGGACATGAATGAGTTTGTAACAAATTGTATCGCCATCCATCCTGCCAGAAATGTCAACCTGCTGGTGGCACTGGAGGAAAGGTTCAATGATCACTAAAGTCAGCGGGATTCATCCTCTGGGGACCACCTACTGTAGCGGGAACTACCACAGAAGCAGAATATATCACAGCCGTGCAAGATGATGTCACAACACTTTACAGGTGTGTAGTTGACATCAAAATGAAGGCTGAGTTCAAAGATGGGTGTGGTCTGAGCAAGGTCAACAGAAGTAGTGGGGTGGGAAGTACGGAAGGGGCCATTGGCCCCCCCACTTTACACCCCTAGCCCGATTTGGCGTCAAGGCTGGTGTGATCCCATCGCACGATAGTCTCTAGTTACAAAATGTGATGGCAATACATCCAATATTTGTTGAATTATTTAAGCGTTAACCAAAGTGTAGAACCGACTGACCGACTGACCAACCAACCTACTGTCAGACAGACCAATTGGCAGCCATAGAGCAATGCTGCTGGCATGACTAAAGACTAAGCAATGATAGCCGTGGAGAAATTTTCAAAACTGCTTTGGCACTTTTTATGGCTTAAAAGTAATGCATGAGAGATTTTATGTAAGTAATAGTTTGTCTGCATTCAAATTAAATATTGTAAGTGCATCAAATCATGAACTCCGATTTGTGTAGGCCTATACCACACTGTGAGCTGACTGTACTATTAAAATGAAAGTACCTTTAGTCATTTCTAATCTGGAGATACAAATTCTTAAATGATAGTCTCAAAAATGATTTTTGCATCAATCAGAAATTTCAGAATGAATAATAAAAAAAAAAGCATGCTCTGACCCATCAAACCCTACAGGAAAAGAAACTTTCCAACATATAAACCAGCCAACCCTCCTTAGGTACAAATGTAATTTCCTGAATATTTCTCCTTGATTTGAAATTGTCTTGCCCTGTTTCTACTATCCCAGAATCAAATCATGGCTTCAGTGGTTGAGCCCTGTGAAGCTCCAGCCAAAAGGATGTGGTCCATTACAGTACGCCACCATTCCACTAATTATGAAGCAGCCAAAGCAAACATCATGCACTGCTATCATCTGACCCTGCTGCATAAAACACTGTTCTATACACAGGATCTTAGTCTAATGGTTTACAGAGACAATCCAAACCACTGGACATACAGCTGCATTAAATAAAACCACATTTACCATATATACATGTATATTTATATACCTGTCTTTATGGTCAAACCATAATTAAAAGCCTTACTAATGCATAGCATATGCAAACACATTCCTTAAATAAAATCATCAAATTGATATATTTATTAATATGTATATGGAAGAATAATTTCATAATAAAAAAAATGAAAAGTGATGATTATTTTTCTTTCCTCACATCTTATCTGTGTTACATTAAAATGATCAATTCTGGCTTTGCTTATAGTAACTAATGAAAAAAATATTGTAACTGAGCTGACTAACTTTTATGACGTTAGTGAAAATACTTTTTAATCTGTAAATTGTCTGGTGGGATGCTGTAATTAGCTCGTCTGCTCTCTGATATACAATCCTAGAACAGTTTCCCTCTCAGCCGACAAACACAGTCCTAATCCAGGAAATAGCCTGCAATCAGAATATTGGAGTTGACATCAGAGGTAGCCACAGAGGCGATTCCCACACACCCCTCCCATAGCTTCAAAGGTCTTCCTGGACCTGTTATGGGTTTCCCTCATGATGAAGTGTGACACTCCACAAACACAAAAGCCCCAGCCCTCTCGTGGGTCCGCTTTGCTTTTCTTGGATCACTCCAGTCCGACCAATGCCAAGTCAACTTGGCGGTTGTCAAAACGAGCACCATATCTCTGAAGAGCGTGTCTGTGTGGTGCTTGTGTTGCTGTGTGTATGCCTGTGGTAATGTGTTGAGTGTGTGTAGATAGCTTGTCACAGTCACAGGGCACTGTATGCGTGTGAGTGCTGTCTGTGTGTGGGTATGTGTGTTTGTTTCCACCTTGAAATGATGTAATGTGCACCCATAATCAAGGCCACCACCTGGTTGTCTGTGGGAGTTGCTGGTTTTCCAAAACCCTCCACCTATGGTCTCTGGAGACAAATGAGTTAGTAATGTTTTTTCCTTCTATTTGAAGATCAAACATTATCATCAACAGTTGTGCCACAGACAAAGTATTAATGCTGTATATTAAACCTTTTTTTTTGTTTGTTTTATTGTTTTGTTTTGGGGGGGGAGTTATTTCTTGATAATCCCATCCAAAAACATTCTGTTTTTGATTACAGTTTCATTTTCAGCATTCATTTTCTATCCATCTCTGCCTCTTTTTACCTTGCCCCCACGTTTCCTTTCATCTATCCACCTACCCTCCTCTGTGGTCAGTTCTTTTCTTGCAGTAAGATGTCACCTGTGCTGAATAGCTGGCCACAGCTGAGTCAGACCAGCCAGCTCACTGCCAGAACACAGCGAGCTCGGGTCTGCCATTTGTCTTGTGGTTTTTGAGTTGGAGATATTTGTCTAACGTGCTGTCCAATGTCAACACTGGCTCTAAATACCCCTCGCTGCTGCACGAAGTGGGCTTCCTTAGGGAGGATAAGGATTAATGCTGGGCTGGAGATGAAATAGAGGGAGAGGAGGAGGAGGACAGCGGCGGGATGAGCATTGAGAAAATGGATTGATCAAGGCAGATACTGTGTATGATGATGACAAGCAGAGGAGGAGAAGGATGAGAAGAAAGAAGCATTCAGCATTGGATTTATGGAGTTATCTTATTTGTATGTTAAAAATGTTTCTATATGCAAAGGTTCTTAAAACAAAACTTTTCCACATTACCAGCTTGTATTTCTACACTTTCTAGCCACAATGTGTACACAGGGGGTTAACCATTGTATAGCTGTGACAGGCCCTGTGTGAAAGATAGCCTCCGATCATTCAGAACCATTTCTAAACCTGTGACTAACCATAAATAACAAACAAAATCCAAGGCCTCCCACCAGCATCAACACCGGCATTGCCAGATGAGAAACTGTCGGCTAGATAGGAGATGGCCTCAAGTTTACGGCCTAAAACCTGTTGATCCTGAGCAATTGATTGTCACCCATAAGAGAGAGCCCCCTCCTCCATCAATTTCCCACCACCTCTCAGCAAGAACGAGATGAATTCTAGCCGCGATTCTGCCATGAGAAGCACATCAGTGGCCTCTGTCTTTTCTTTTATGAGGAGAATTCCATACACTGAGCCCAATATTCCTGGTTACTGGAGTCTGGTGATTAAAGTGTATAAAAAAGGGGGCAGCACCACTAAAAGGCAGTGATTTAGTGAGCTGTCACCCCAGTTCAGGCGGGGCAACAAGTTCAAGTCGCTGCAGGAGGGTTGTAATGAAAATGAAACAAGGAACAAGAGGGTGTTAGGGAGGAGAGGTTGGAGGGTCGAGGGGTTGTGAAGGGGTAGGAGATGTGAGTGGGATGGGGTCATCTGGAGGGTGGTGACGATGATGATAGTGTTGCATGGCTGCAGATTTTCAGCTGTATGAGTTTACGTGTTTGTGGATGTAGGATAGATATGTAGGTTAAATGGTGTAGCTATTACCCCAGTAGCAACCCTTATCAAAAGTATGCCACAAGTTTTAAGATTGATTTCCTACCTTGTGGTGAGCCTTTGAGATCCGTACATTTCATCGCGAAATAAAAAAAAGCAAAGCCTTAAGTAAAAAATTAAAAACTTTTAAAAACATGTTTGCTTATTGTTTGTCTTCTTCATTTTTGGCAGCAGATTGTTCTACATGAAATGAACGCATGTAAGAAGCTTTTCAAAATGGTCCCATATTGACACTGTTTAAATATAACACTGGAAGAAAAACGAAGGTTACAAAAGTATCAAGTCAAGTACAGTAAGAAGTAAACTTTATAATCCCCGGATGGGGCAATTCTTTCTACAACCAGCAGAGAATAAAAGACAGCAGTTCATACAAGTATCACTTTGATAGATTAAAAATCTCAAGTCTACAATAACTGCCTTAAAAGAAATGATTTTAAAACCATGTGTTGGCCTGCAATAAAGTAAATAATGTGAGATTTGTAGTTATATCTCACTTTTATATATGTACAAAAAAAGAATTTTTTACAGGGGATGTCATGTGCTGGACTATTTTTTCAGTAACTTGGAGTCTCCGTCAGTTGCCTTGCAACTGTTCCTAGCCAAGAAACAATCGAGCACATCCATAAACCATGAATTGTTGTTTTACACTTCGCTTTCATGTTAGATGTGCTGTAAGGCAGATTTTTTACATTTAGACCGATTCACGCTAGCTTTTTCCCCCTATTCTAATCTTTATACTAAACTAAGCTAAGCTGCTGCTGGCTTCAGCTACATATTTACTGTATAGGCGCAAGAGTGGAATTGATCTTCTCATCTAACTCCTGGCAAGAAAACAAATATGGGTATTTCTTAAAATGTTGAACTTTTGTTTTAAGTCATCTACGTCTTAACATGTGTTAAATAATACAGTGTGGAGGTACGTGTGGTAAGTTAACAGACATTCAATGTCCTGGACTGAAGAGAAGGGATTACTGGGTCCCTGCCCCTCCACTAACCCTGTCCTGACCTTGTAAAAACCCTGACCCCATCATTTCCACCCTTACAGGATTCATCTGCTGGCTGGACTGCCTGCATCTCATCTGTGGGAGTGGGGTTTGATGCCTTCAAGTACCAGCCAGCTATAAAAGACACATCCTGATGGGCCTTCCTCTGTTGTGTTTAATCGCTGTCTCCCTCTCCCCACCTCCCCCATCCTGACCTCCGCCACCACACCCACCCTCAGCCTCTGCGCTGGCCCTTGGCTAACCCCTCATATTCAGGGTTCAGGGTCAGGGCAGCAGACTCCCAGCCAAATTGGGCGGTTGCCCAGAGGAGCTAATGCAGCCGTGAGCAGCAGGTGAGACGTAAGAGACCCAGGGACCCCTCTGATGTTCCCGAGAGTTTGACGAAAGAGCAGTACAGTGGATAAATAAGTGTCACGTAAAAACAAGTATTTGATTCTTTCACTGCAGTCAAACAGCCGAATGGAGGCAGATAAAAGAATGACATGCGCATTGATGGCTTCTTTGATATAGAGCAGGGACTCAAACCCTAATTTATTTTATTATTATTTTTAAGTGCGCACCATAGACTGTACAAAAATATGTATTGTAATATCATTAAAGCTCTCTTAAGTTCTAAACACTTGAAGATGAACACACAATGAAAGACACAGTAGTGACGTTTCCTTCCGCTTACTGGCCAGTTGGGGAGAAAATAATTAAAAGCGAAAAATAAAGACATAAAAATAAGATGAGATAAAGAAGAGACAGCATAAAGGAAGAAAATTAGAACAAGTTGTGAAATTATGGAGTCTTTTACAGAAAGCATCTGAATTAGGGTGCATTTCTTTCTATTTCAGTTCTAAGCTAATTCCATGGAGGACTGTGCCCTACTGCTGCTGAATTCTACTTTAGGAAGTGTCTTCCGGCTTTGAGAACACTGATTCAAGAGACTGTTATCTGCTGCTTCCTGCTGCAGGACAAAGAGAACACCAACATCTATGCACACAGACTCCTCTAGCATTTTTAGATTACTTGCGTGTGAATCTTTGACATTATCAATTTATGCCTGTACTTCTTTTGTTTCCTGCGGATATGAAATACCATTCAGCTGCTGTTCCGTCTTCTGGCCCACTTATTTCCTAAGCAACTATGATTGCACACAATGGCTGTAACTCTGTTAAGGTATTTCACAGTAAAGACAACGACAATACAAACACTAACATCCATAAAGCCTACTTCCTGAATTGGGTTCTTTGGAACAACAAATGTTGCCTGCTTATGGCTCTCTGATTGCTTCATTTTTCACTCGGTATAACTTGCTAATTTTTACTGCTCAACGTCCTCCACTCAGCCCGTGTCACTAAGTCATAAGCATGCTGCTCCTGGCTGATATATGGGCCTGCACGATGATGTCAGCGAAAAACACTTTCAATAATTGTTATGATTAATAATCTCAACCTTCCAACACCTTCCCTTCTCCATCCAGCCACATATCTCCAGCGAGGTTCATCTATCAGTCTGCTCTCAAACTGTTTAGGTCCTCCGAGTGATGCATGGCACACTGCCAACTCTTTGTTTCAACACAAAATATTTACATCCATTCAAATTATGAGTCGATGAGCCTCTGGAGCATAAAATTACCATGAGTTAAAGAGGTAAAAAGAGGGAGAGGACCAGAGTATTTACAATTTAATTGTTTCAACTTCATTGTGCAACAATGGGGAATTTTCCCTATGTGTCAGCTGAAATGATGACATCAAAACGTACTGTGTTTGTCTTCTTTTCCAAACAGTTTTCACTATAAATTTTTAAAGTGAATACATGTGAATTGTACAGCTAGAAAAGTGTTTGTCCACATTCACCCCTTCATGTCCATGTCCATGTCCATGATGTCCTACAGCTGGCTGCACTGGCTGGAATGTGCTTGGAGCTCTCACAGGACGGGTTTCCTCTTGGCCTGCACACTAATTGTTTAGGAGGAAAAAGGTGAAACAGATATGTATAAACAGCGGAGGTCTTCCAGAAAGTCGAGAGAGGACTAGAGGGCCTGGGACAGTAGCTGACCTGTCATATTCACCATTAACACTGAGGACCCAGGTCTGTCTTATTCTGTCTAGTGGCGTCAGAAAAAATAAACTCTCACTTCCTCAATGTTGATGGACAAATTCATACTCCAGTGGGAAACATTTCTCATACACACGTCAGGCTGTCCAGAGTATGTATACAGTAATAGAGTATACATTAGGTTATTGTGAGTTGTGCTTCACTTAATGAACTGTAGCCAACCCATATACAATGTTTGAGCATGTTGTCTTTGTCTTAATCAAATACAGACATTTAAATACAGATTTCCAACATCTCTATACCTATATTTTTCACTTTGTGTATGCAGGTTTAGGACAACACACTACGATGTATGTTGTTTATCATATTATGTACATAACATATACTTCAATGTTGTATGTAAGTGACAGGACCATGTAAGAAGTAATTTACATATATACAGTATATATATATATATGTATCGTTGTTGGAGAGGTACAAAGTTCATGTCAAATTCTTTCTTCACTCTTCATCTACCTGTGTCCAATGCAATGTGATCAATATAAAGTGACTTTATACTTTACAGCAATGAACAAGTATTCAGATATTTAGGCTATACAGATATGTATTTTAAATGTGTATGTATTTTCTTTGTCACTGTTACCTGTTTTGTCTTTCACATCTGTCTGTCTTGTACTATCCTAATGCAGCACTTCATTGTATTGTGTATTTATGCTGATCATAAAAAAGAAATATGGTCATTGCTGGGAATATGCCTGCTCCCTGAATGAATGAGATCTTTAGACAGTGATGTTCAGTGTTACAAATTGATAGGAGTCAATTAAGCATCTATTATTAACCTCCTATGGTTCACTGTCAATTATCTGTCCCATTAACTCTGTAATACTGTATGCAGTATGTGTTTAACACTGAGGAGATCCAGCATGTCTCATATCTAATCTGCAGAAATGATGACTTTTAATGTCAATTCAATTTAATTAGATTTAATGAAATGGTTAAGGTCATTTATACCTCGTGTTTCTCTGCTCTTAAATAATTAATAGTAATAATAAGGTATGCTTATTTATATTAGTCATAAATTCCCCACACTTACGTACAGTCTTAAAGTCAAGGCACAAAGGTGTTTTTTTTCTGCAATGATTACCATATTAAAGATAATATTACTGTCCATTTCAGATATGGAAGGGAATTACTTACATTTATTTAAAAGCATGGGGAAATTTGGAGAAAGACATTTCTTAAAAAATAGATGATATCTTTTCCTTCTCAGACAATGACACATGCTGAAAAGCACCACGGAAAAGATAATCACCACCACATGGAAATAATGCATATTTGTCACAGTCATGTGGCCGGTGCAAAAACACCCTTCCATTTCTTCCATGTTGCTTCCATGCCTGCGTCACGTGATGCCAATTCCTGCTGTGTCCCTCTTGATGTTCATCAGCAAACCACTGTGCTTGTAACAGGAAATCATTCTACTGCTGCACTGACTGGGTCATATGTACACAAACTCCCCCAAAACACTTAAGACAGGATATCTGATTGTGAGAAGGCTTTTTCCATGTTGTTTTCCCAGAGCTGGCCGTCACCCGGGGTTAAGCACTAAACACATGAAACACACAACTCACAGCACTGCTTACATGGTAAAAAAAATTAAAGACCTGCTAGTCATTAGAGACTTGGGTAGCTGTGTTCCACAGTACTGAATTAGTCAGACTTTGTTTGATGCCATTGTTTTTGTCTACAATGTAGTGAGTCAGTCATGTGTTGTACCTACTGTGCTGTGTTGAGACACATTGCATCAAGCAAATGAGCTCAGGAAACAGATCACATTGTAAACTATTTGCAGCAGTTAGAATACAGCACTAAACACAATGACATTCAGAGGGCATATTATGCCAAAATGCAATTCTTCTGAGAGTTAGGAAGGAAACCATTCTAACCACAGAAATCCCAAATACCAGCTGGCTAGTTGCTGACATGAAAAGCAGGGCTGCTAAGCCAGACATGCTGTCATCTGACCCCAGTAAATGGACTGCAACTCCATACACTTGTGTCTTCCGTCAGTATCTGGACATCCTCTCAGTGTCAGTTGACCAGCAATGTCCGTGTGGAAGAGTCCTTGCCAGCCATTTTTGCTAATGGCTCTTCCCTGAGAGATTTACGATCCAGAGACACCGGACAATTAGAAAAAGGGAAACACAAAAGCCTAGAGCTCTCCAGAGAAAGATTTACAGTTTACAGAGGTGCTATTTTTTAAATTGAAAGTCTGATTAGAAAGTGCTGATGGTCTGATTCAGTAGAGGACTATGTTCACGTATCACCTAAAACTGGTGGCCTCATTACATTCTCTCTGGTTCCATGGTGCTGTGCTGTGACTGACGTGTCCTCTTTGTTTGTTCACTGTCATGTTAACATAGACAGATAATAAATAAAGTCACAGTAAGATATATGGCATGATGGCAGAGCTTGCTCAGTACAGGGTGTCTTTTAGATTACTACCCCTGCAACCACTGCCATCAAAACCTCTCCACTTAGAAGGAGAAACAGGAAAACACTTGTAGTCATGTTCCAAGACTCCAGGAACCCAAAGTTCTGTAACACACAGAAAGGATGTAAGACTGCATGATAGGGAGAGGGTCAGGGTGAAAGAGGAAACGAAAGGAAGTGAGACAATGGAGAAAATGGAGAAAATGAAAGGAGAAAGAGGGACAAAGAAAAAGAAACACAGGGAAAGAAAAAGCTGGTGGAGATGTTCTATAAAAGAAAATCTCTTTTATTATTATATACGTATACTAACTGTCACTTTAAATGCAGTCAAGTGGCCAAACCATGTGAGCCTTCCATTGCTATGCAGATGACACCCAGCTATATTAAAAATATATCTCATGTGTGGCATACAGCCATTATTACAATGACATTTACATAATGTTCAGGTCAACTTGTCTAAAAAAACTTTCTGTGGTTAAACTTATTCAAGACTTGAATGGATTCAAGATAAATTCTACAGTATGTTGGTATTTCAGCAGATAATGTTGTGGCTTTATTTAAAATCTCAGCTGTCATTGTAGACCCCAGTTCATACTTTGTCAATAGTTCCAAAAAACAAGTCCAGTTATGTTTTCTACAACTAGAGAATAGAGTAAAATTTAGGTCTGCCCTCTCTGTCATGATTCAAATTATATCTTTTCACAGTAATGTGTTGCTTTGCATTGCTCAGCATTCATTACGTCATCTTGCAACATACATTATTTTGTTGAAACACCACTGACCTTGAGGGCCTTTGATCCTCAGCTACTTTTTAAGTGTGAGGTAAAGATTGTACTGCTAAAACCCCAACACTTGAATCTGAGTCGCTGCATGAGGAGTCGAGACTGTCAGGATCACTGTCATCTTTTAAAGTGCTCATATTATGCTTTTTGGCTTTTCCCCTTTCGTTTATTGTGTTATATATGTTTTTGTGCACGTTATAGGTTTACAAAGTGAAAAAGCCCAAAGTCCACCCCAAAGGGACTTACCATCTCCATCAGAAAACACTGTTCACAAACTGCTCCAAACAGCTCAATTGTAGTCCAGCCTTTACTTCCGTGACGAACGTGCGTCACTTTGTAACACACGTTATAATGCTCGCCTACCTGCTAGCATGGCACTCCCTCATGCTCTGCAACTGACTGGCTAGCAGTACTTACTGCGCATGTGCGACTCCCAACAAAGGTGGTACAGAAGTGAGATGCCTCACTCTGTAGCTAAAACAGAAAGCTCAACACACAGGGTGAAAAGAGGAGCTGCAGCAATGTGCAGTACAACAAAAATATGGTGTTTTCTGAAAATTAAACCACATAAACCTATTCTGGTACAACCTGTAAATACAATTATGAACCTGAAAATGAGCATAATATGAGCACTTTAACATCTTAAAATAAGTCTTTTCATTATGAACTTGCATGTGTTGGATCTTATATACGCCATCAACCACAATAAAGGATCATACAGATTCCTGTAATGACACTAAAGCTACAATAAGCCTGTATATCTACAACTGTCTTTCTCTCTGTGCACAACATATTGCTCAGTGATTGTGTTCTCTGATTGTCCGTGTTTAATGGCAGCCTCCATCTGCCAGCCCTATGTGTCTGCAGGCTAGCGGCCCGCGGCGCCCCACATTAGGGCCTGTTGGCGCGGGCCCCAGGCGCATTCCGCTTCTGGAAGTGTGATTATTGAGGCCTGATTACAATGTCTGCGACCACGATAACAAACCAACCCTTACAGAGTGCTTGGCAATCTGATTGCAAAACAAAACGGCTGGAGAATTAATGACGCTTCAAACTCGGACAGGTTTTTTACTGCTGATAATCTGGATCCAGGGTAATTTGCAGCAATTGGTGGCATATGGTTTGGTTTTACACCAGCAAACATACTGAAATGTCCAGCAACATATATGAAATCTGTTGGACTGGAAGTGATATGGCACCACATAAACAGATTAATTCAAGTTCATTTAGAGTAAGTGGATAAACAAAAAAATAATATGAAAATAAAAAATAAATAAAAAAGGGGAGCTTACAAAATCAAACGGCAGTTCAGCTGTCTGGTTTGAGTTTCCCATAGGATGTCCATGGGGTGGCTAAAGCATGTCGCTGTGGAGAGGAACCAGAGAACAAAGAGCATGCTGCTTAGTGTTTGACACATACCTGAAAGCCCCCATGTTCTCTCTCTGTAGAAGTGCCTGTGGTGGTCTCCAACTGCTGCTTGTTTTTGAGGGGTACTCATTGCCCCATCCCTGCCTCCAGGCAAAACTCCATTTATATATCTACCTCCACTCTTTTTTGTTTTTCTATTCTCATTCTCCCCTCCCTCATCAACTTCCTCTTTTGCTCAATCTAGTCTCCCTCTCTCTCTTCTTCTTTCAGTTTCTCCATCTCTTAGTCCCCTCAGGGCAGCAGGTTCGGGTAGAATTCTATTGTGGCGATCAGAGCTGATAACCTGTATTCTGGACAGGTTTGCCACATGGGGCCACACCTTGCCCGAGGATAGGTCCATCCATGCTGGGGGCAACAGAGGCGCAGGGGCCAGGGGGCTAAAGCCGGGGGCTAGGTCTAGAGTCGGGGCTGGGAGCTTGAACTGCAGCAGGAGCAGGGGGGAAACGAGCTGTATGCTGGGACAGCAGCTGCATGAGCCTGAAGGTCAGGGCAGGCACAAGGGGGCGCAGAGCGGGGTGAGAGGCAGGGATACAGAGCCAGGAGGAGAAGGAAGGGTCAGGGTTAGTGACAGGGGTCTGCACGGTCCAGCTGAGGCTCTACTGATCCATGGTCGAGTGGAGCTGACAGGTTAGAGAACAGCACCACCCCTAATGATGGCAGAAGGGGTTGGGGGAGATGTTGGTGCAGGTTGGCATGCACTCTTGCACTGTGAGGTGAGTTTGATGGGGTGTTAGAGGGGTGAGGTGAAAGGAGGGAAAGAAGTGAGGGGTGGACACAGAGCTGTGGATAGTGATTGACTCAACCGTTATAGCCTGCTGTGTGTAAAGCTTTTGTTTATACTGATGTTTCGAATCATAGATCAATTGCAGGGCCTCAGCCTAGCTGTGACTGCGGTGGAGTTGTTGTGCTGTAGCGGAACCACCACATAATTATCCATCAATGCAACTCCACCGAAATGCATTTGATAGGCAAAATTTGTACTTATAGTACCAATGTTGGATGTCAAGTGGTAGACATTCTACCACTTTTCACTATTCACACTGTAATAATGCTGTTTTTATTCACTTAGCTGGCACCACACTGTGTGACAGGAGCCCATGTGTTCTGTTTTCAACAGTGCAGTGTTGAAAATAGGACTTTCTGTCACTGTAGTGAGAGACCACAAGCTGGACTAGTTGGTCAGAGGAACTATGGCAAGGTGCTGTTTATATTCATATTTCCGTGTATATATGTATGTTTGTTGCAGAGGCAGGGCTGTGTGGCAACGCTCCATTTGCCTGGCTGCCTGGATTGCTCTGTCTGTGCCGCCCCGATTCCATCACCTTCCATAGGTTTGGAGGGTGGTGGGAGTGGGGGTCGATTGGGGGAAGGAACGGTGGCGTTGGGGAGTGTAGACAAAAAGTCACCCTGAATCTGCCAGCTGATTAATCAAGGGTGATTCAGCGGCAAGCGCAGCCTACCCGTTCCTTCCTGGCTAGTCCGTGTGTATTTATTTAGAGTAACCTGTGGCCAGTCACGCCTGACCTCAAACCATCAGGAGCAGCCACAGTTGCGCCCAAGCATAAACAAAAAATGCGTAATGAAGGTAAGAGGACAGAGAACGGGGTGGTGTGGGGTGGGCATGGAGGGGAGGGGAGAGAAGCAGAGTGGGAGGAGGGCAGGCCCTCTTTCTTTTCTCAGAGATAGGGATCTTGAGCTTCACAGCAGAGCTCATGGGTCCAGACATTGAGCTGAAATAGCTGCCTGTGTCCTGGTGTTTACTTCTCAGCTAACATGGGAAGGGAAATCATTGACCTCTGTCGGAGCAGCCAGAGTCCATCCATCTTCAGGGCCGAAGGTATTTTTTGTTGGGTATCAAATAGCTGACGGTGAGGGGGAAACCTCTTTACTTGCAAGACTTAATTGGAACCCCAGGCTACACAATTGAAGAGATTATTTATGATTTTATGAAAGGTATAATATGGCGTGGCTGCAGTTGTGAGTATATGTTAAGACAAAGAACACATGAACTACAGTTGGCAGCCAAGTTCAATCGAAGAAAAGCAAAAAAAATTTGGAAACCAACTCTTCTACTTCCCTTTCTAAAATGCTCAAGTTCATTTTGGGGTTAAAAGCGTCAAGGTTGATCAATTTCATCATCTTGGCTGTGATGTAAGTAGCACGACTAGAAGGAGAGCAGAAACAAACAAACTCCAAAGATGGAGCCTCTATAGAGAGTTATTGATTGAACATGAAGGTTAGCCAGAAGTCTGAGAAGGTTGGCTCTCAGCGGTCCCACGTGGCATTGCGAGGCCCAACTCTCTATGTCTTAAAGAGCACAAAACACAGGAAAGAACAAACACAGCGGATGGGAGAAAGGAAGGGAAAAACAAGTATAACACACTCTCAGTAAGGCTGAGAATGTGTGTTTTGATGAATCACTTGGTCAAGAGTCATTGTTATAAAAGGCAACTCAATGGGACTGTTTTAGAGCTATTGCAATAATATTAAAAGGAGTAAATTAAGAAATAGATTAAAGCAACACAGAAACAGCACAATATGCTACAAATGAAAGATATTTTGTGTACTGAGTCTGTTTTTGAATTCTAAGTCCTCAAAGTTATTTTAAAGGCACAGATGGAACAGAAGTCAGCCTTGACAAGAGTAGGTGGCAGTTAGGATGCCTGTTTACCAACCTCCGTGTCCTACACACGTCTGCCTCTTTGCCTTGTGTTGGTAAGTAATCTGCATGACATGTGGTGATCGTCCAGGAGAGGCACAGTGGCATTTCAGGTGAGCAGGTGGAAACAGGCAACACACCACCTGGTGCTGGGAGAAAAAAGAGAAGAGCGAGCACAGCCTCCCAGCACAGCTTGCTGGGTTCTGACCCACCACAGCCTTCAATCTCTACAAACCAACCCGCCTTCCTTTTATCCTCCGCCATCACATTCAGATCAGCCACACAGCGCCCTGCTTGACTAAAGCAGGAAGGGGCCTGTCTCCTGTAGAGACAAACATAGGAAAGGAGGCTGAAGGGAGGGTAGGAGAGAGGGAAACATAGCGGTAAACAACAACACTTTTTGTCCTGCATCTGTCTGAGCCTGGCATCCTACGGCGTGTGACAGTCAGAGATGCATGTGGTACATTCAGCAATCCCCGACATGGATGTTGAGTCATCCCAGATGGCCATCACTTTTTCCTCCCCTCTCCTTGTCTCTGTTTCTTTTTCAATTCTCTCTCTCTCTCTCTCTCTCTCTCTCTCTCTCTCTCTCTCTCCATTGCTTGTGCCACTCTGGTGTGACTTTGAGGAATGGGAACGAACAAGTGGCCAGCAGTCAGGTATTTTGCCACTTATACTATAAAAGGTTAGCTAGTTAATAGTTCAGATTAAAATCTGAATCAGTTTAGGCACATTGATTTAAAGTGTACAAGAGAAAGTATAATAAGTATAAGAAAAACACTGGGAGGTGGTGAAGCAGGTTTTACCAAACACTTATAAAGACTTTATTTTCAGATGTAATGTAATATCCAAGATTCACATAAAAAAAAAAAAAAATATATATATATATATATATATATATATATATATATATATATATATATATATATATATATATATATATATATATATATATATATATATATATATCATTGTTACTGATGCGGTAGTTAATGTAGTAACATACTGTAAATCTGTGTTATTGCAGAAACTAAACATACCATATGTTATATTGCATTTTATCTGACTGAGAGAAAATGCTATTTAACAACCTGCACATTTCATATCAGAGGGGACAAAGAATGATGATTAACCTTCTCTAATAAAACTTCTAACATACTTATGCATGCCAAGAGTAAAGAAGCGCTCCCTGTCAAAGTTAATACCCCTGACAGCTTTTCACATCAGGTTGTCAAAACAGAAAAAAAAGATGCATAACCCTTTGACTTTCGACAGTTTGGATGTAGAAGCCGACTTGACAGATGCTATGCTTTTTCCCACATCTTGAGATGGGAAAAAATATGAAAATGCATTATTAATTTCACAATGTGGATAGCCAATATTCATAGAGTGCAAAGGAAGAACAGGCAGGCAGGCGAGCAGGCAGGCAGGCAGGCAGGCGGGCGGGCGGGCTGGCGGATGTGCCAGCCAACGAGTGAACGAGCAACTCTAACCTTGAGCTTCCACCATAGCTGGTTGACATCTCTGAAAACATGTTTTTTTTTCCAAGTGTGGGTTGTCAGTGGTACTGTCACTGGCAGGGAAAGGCGACGTTAAGTATAGAAGGACACATGTGGCTCGGTGAGGGGGGGGTCTCTGTAAAGTCACTCACAGAGTTCCTGTCACGGTTAAGTAGACAGGTGCTTACTGTTAACACCCCACTAATATCTTTATGCATATTTATGAGTCCCCCTCCCTTATAATACGTAGCTCGTTAATGTCACAGCTGCCAAATATTGACTATGACTTTCTTTTAAAAAGCGCATAAATAAAACTGCTTTTAAAGATTCTGACCTGCTTAAATACATCGCTTTTCCTGTCCCTTTGATCAGAAAGCTTTTCATTATTTAAGCCTTGCATGCTCCTTTATATTCTGCCACCTCATCTGCAAATATGCAATATAACTTTATTTAGAGTAACTACCTATCCCTTCATCTACTGTACCCACACTTAATCCTCCCACTTTTTTCTTGTGTCCAAGTGTGGTCAGAGACATCTAAGTGCTCTCATTATGGGAAAAGTTTGTGAGAGGGGCAAAACTTGCTGCTGGGTCTCATCAGTGAGAAAGAGGGAAATGGCTTTATAGTCTCTGAGGATTTGAATGCTGATTGCTGCCTAATTCTGACTCGCGCTCTGTAACTGCATCTTTCTTTTCCCATGAAAACTTGGCAAAGAATCGCAGAGTGCTGCACATGAGAGGAAGACTTTTGAAGAGATGTATATAGACCTGGACAAGTCCTACTCTGCTGTAAAATCTCAGTTCTGATTTGGGCAAATAGTCCCATCAGAGAGATTTGCTTTAAGTGTGGCCTCTGTACAGCATCTGTGGGGCTTAAACAAAGGCCTAGATGAGACAACCAGTAAAATTTCAGATTTAATTTAGCAGCGTTGATTAAATATACTGTAGTTCAAACTGTGGTTTTACCATGGTTTTCACCGACTGAGAATATTGTTGGATGGTTTGTATTGTTTTGGATGGTTTGTATCTCTTTATGGTTTGTAGTGATAGTACTGATGCAGCCTGCTGCAAACAGGAGAAAGGGTCATAAGAGCTCAGGATAGAGATTGAACATTTCCCTCTTAAGATTGACAACTCTGACTTAAGAAATTCACAACAGTAAATGGCTATGACATTATGAAATGGATAACAAATACATCATTGAGTCTGAAGATCATAATCTGCATTAAAATCTCTGTTTTGTTAGCAGATCAAATATTGTTCTATTTGTCAAGCATCTGATTTTATCGAGTTTACGGTGCACTTTGGAATGGCTTCATGCTGCAAAGGAAACATCAAAGATCTGATATAAAACGAGTAATCACTTAAGCAATGAATTGGTCTAAATACATTTTGCCAAGGTTTGCAAATGCATATGACAAAACCTCTGTAACTGATCATCATAATTTCTTTACTTTACAAATTACATAAGGAGTGGGTGTTTGGAAGCTGACAATTAAAACTCTGAATTGAAAATCTGAAGCTGAGTCAGAATTAAAGACCAAAATGATGAGCAAAACTGCACAATTCAACAATTAACTCCAAACAAAAATCCTGTATATATGTGAAGTAAGGGTAAAGAAATAAGAGCAATGATCAGACATACAGCACATACAGTAGACTATATTAACATTCAGAATGTCCATATTTAAAGATCGAAAGCTTTTGCATTCTGGAGGGATTTTGGTTTGTCCCTTCCTGTCTTTGAGAGTAAACAAATTAGCCCTGTCGAGCCATGGGTGGGGTCAGAGGTCAAGCCTGACACAGGGAGGCATGGTGTGACAGGCTTAGGCCACTTGGACTTCTAGCCCAAGGAACAGATGTTAGCGGCGGCAGTGTGATTATCGCCACGGCGACCGAGGAACAGGAGCAACGGCCCTTGGATGAATGCTGGTAATTACCCAGGCTCCCCTGGGAAGGAGATGACACGTGCCCGCCACTCTTGGAGATCACAGGGGCGTAATTAAAGCTGCAGTAACAGTTGTTAATAGGGCAGCAAATAAAGGTAGCAGGGGATGAAGGGAAAGAGAAAGCAAGGGAGGGAAGGAAGTAAGGGGGGGGCATAATGGAGGATTATCTCTCTTTTGTCCTTTCTCTTGTGTGTTTTGCACACTGTGACCTTCCTGTAAGCAATGGGTTTAAATGAAGGACAGTTCATTTAAGCAAAAAGTGAACTTCACTAAAAATGTGATATTGTGCCAAATAAAAAAGTATTGCACTTATTTTTTCATGGGAAATAATGTGTAAAATAACAAATGGTTACAAAGGGAAGTTTGGGGTCCCCTGCTGGAGCTGCTACCCCCGCGACCCGACCCGGATAAGCGGATGAAGATGGATGGATGGATGGATATCATTACATTACTTGTCTATTGACCAATCAGTATTCACACTACAGGAGCAATATTGTAAAGTGTAAAAATGTGAGAATTATATATATATTTTTAATTTCATTTTACTAAAACAAAGCTTTATGTAGACTCAACCCTTTTTTTCAGAGGAATTATAGAAACAAACGTGAAGAATTATGGCTTCAATGTCCAGCAGCAACACAAATCCCCATTTCACTGTACAACAAAAATGTCAGAAAGTCACCTCAAGACTTCTGCTGGCATGAAATCAGCTTGGAATCTCTTTAAGTGCAGCAGTAGTGTTTGCCAGTGACAGGTATGTTTTTGTCTTGCTCGGCAGTGTGTGATGCAGAGAGTGCCCACGCAGAGCTCTTAAAAGCACCATACAAGACCCCAAATGTCAGAGCACATCACCACAGCCTTTTAGAGCCACAAAACCCTCTGACAGCACCAAAATGGCTTCTCTTGCTTGTTTTGTGCTCCATTCGGCTTCTTATAAATGACCACATTCAACCCCTGTGCTGCACTTGACAGGCCTATGAATTCTTCTTCCTGAAAAGCCTGATGCGAAAAAATACCCATTGCGTCTGGGATTGTGGGAGCGCATTCTGTAAGTGCGTTTAGACTTTGTATGAACAACTTAAATGGTTTTCAGTTTGGTGGTATAAGTTCTCTTTTTGGATGTCAAAAAAGGTTAAACTGGAAGTGGTAGTGGGCAAGTGAGAAGTTGCTCAAACATTATGGTATACTGTATGATCAATCCAGTGGATAAGACTGGAAGGTTTTTAGTGCTGATACTATATAAAGGTCCTTGAAGATCAAATGCCTGGCCTAAGGCAACAATACGGTTTGTGTAAGGGTTTACCTAAGTTCATTAAAGCTATATTTGTAGATTTATATTTGTAATCCTGCAACACATGAAGTCTTCATTGTCATTCATCTCTAACCTGCTGCTTTTTGATGCACATTACAGATCTCTACAGTGGAAGAATGAGGGGAGTAGAAGAGAAGAGGCGGATCAGATGACTGTGGCGATAATTTGTGAGTTTGCCAGTCAGGTCTGTCTTCCATAGCAGAGGGGAGTCCCGAAGAGAATTAGCCATGCTGAGCTTGACACAGAATACCCACCCAGATAAATGGCAAGGTTCTGGCAGGACATATTTTTGGGATTAACTCGCTGACCCAAAAAAGTGATGTCCACAAAATGAGACCACCAGGGACAATGGAAGAGAAGTAGTCTTTTCTTCAGCTGTTCGGGCCAAAGTCAACCGGTGAACCTTGATCTTTCAATTACTTTCGTTTAGCTCTCAAAGAGAAAAGGTACTCCCCACTAGGGATTATTTTTCTAACGGGAAACTGCCAATTCATACATAAGGCTAGCCAAGGCAAAGGTATGGAGAAACCATCTATATTCTAGTAAAACTAGCTATACCATTAGCATATAGTACTCATGAGCCACTTTAAAGGAACAAAGTGGGGTCTATTCAGTGTCAACGAACCTCAAAGGCTTAGATGGAATGGTCACATCTTCTGGTGTACCCCTTCCTAAATACGTTTGTCATGTGGAAAGACCACCACAGATGTTACTATGCAATGCCTCTCTCCTTTTTATTGTATTTCTCTCTCCCTCACACTCTCACTCTCTGTAGTAACATTCACACATCACACATTGCAAATGTCCGCATGCTCTCTATTTCTTTGAGTGTTGTGTTGTCAGTGTTTCATGACTTATTCACTCATTTTATCCCACTAAGGACATCAATTTTTAATGGTGATGAAAGCATGTTTTCCCATGGCTTAATAATGGATATGGTGTGCATGCACAACACACACATGCACAGTATGTGAATGCATATGTGAGTGCTGTCTGCACCGGTATAAGAGCTTGTATTCTCTGCCATCTCTACGTGTATGGTGAAGAACAACCAGTGTCAGTGGAGTCTTCAGTCAAACCTGCAGTCAGCAGGCAGGACAACACAGTGTATGTGAACTTTATACAAATTAGTCATTTTAATTGCCTTGGATATAGCTTTTTACACATTATCAAGTTAATTGTGATGCCTCAGTGTAATTAAAAAACATTGCAGTCAGGGCAATTTGCAGCCTCTGTCTAATTTCCATATTATTGTTAGCTGCTTATGCCACATTTTCATATAAACAAAGTTAATTTCTGTCATGTGGAACTTAGGGTGTTTCCTTTTAGTTTTTTGAAAAGGGAAAACATAGAAGTGATATTTAAGTGTAATATTTCCGTTAGCATAGCAATACACTAGTCATTGCAAGTGACTCTGAAAAGAACTTATTTTAATATTATTTAATGTCTAATTACTGTAACATAAGGACTATTTATTGATTTTGAAAAGGAATTACTGAGCTATTGAAACAATGCATACAGCAACCCATGATTAAACAATTAGCACTTTACTTAGCGGCAAGCTATTATGCCAGGCTCTGGGCCTCACCATCGGGAGTGTCGGTTCAGTGTCTTGCTCAAGGACACTTCGACATTTGGACAGGAGGAGCCAGGGATAAAATCGCCAACCCATAAATATTTCACTGCACTGCGGTTGCCTTCTTTTTCACCCTCATCAAAATCTAGCTATAACTTATGAATGACTCAATCTGCATTTGATCTAACGCTGGGTTTAGCCAGGTAAATCGATTGGTATAACCTTATGCATTTAAAGGGCAAGCATGACTGCATTAACATACTGTGTTACTTGACCGGTACAGTCCTACAGCTATATCAATTCCACAGTTAACACTCATCAAATCTAATCCTGGCTGGAAATCCTCATGCAGCCCGCTGTCATATCCCATTGGCAGGTTGTATCTAAACTGATTTGGCAACCTTTTGTCTTCTCTAATCTGGTCAAATCAATAGAAATATTCGCCCTTGATCCGGCATGGGGGGCCTGGATCAATATGAATATTGATCAATAAGTGGTATTGGATGCGTTGGGAGGTCAGCCAGTCTTAGTAGGGTCGAGGCTAATCAGTTTAAACTGCCCATAGGCAGTAAAATGGGGGCTAAGCGAAGTTTAAGAAGTGACCTGGCCTGGAGAGAGTGTCCTTGGCTCCTTCTCTGTCATGAAAGCTCCCACAGAGAAAGAGGGAGGGGATAAGGAATGAAAAAAGGGACTTGATATGTCAGATCGTTTAATGGATTTATGCAACAGTCACAGAGACAGACTACGAATTCATTTTCAGTCTCACCTATACTAAATTACATTGTTGCTTCTTGTCTGCTCTTTCTTTAAAATTTCAACTTTTTAGGGAAGAAAGACTACACAGATTTTTGTTTTCTGACAATGTATTTTGTTTTGATAGTTCAATGGGCTCTTAAATGGTTTATTGATCTTAAGAAATAGGAAAATACTCTCAACCAATAAATGAACACTTTATCTTTTAGTTAGCCCTAACTGAAAAATGCAAAATCACCAAATAACGCATGCACTAATTACTAACAAATGTATTGTTGTTGTAAGGATTCAGTTATTTTTCTTGGACGGATGGTCTGTATTTAGCAGATTACATGCACAACACGTTTGTAGGTCTATATGGAAGAATGTGACACAAATGTTAAGTCGTATTTGGGCAACAGAGAACACGGTAGCTACAGACAGATTACACGTGGCACTGACGAATGAGACGTGGTCATGGTGTCGACACACACACAAAGACACACCACACACACACACACACACACACACACACACACACACACACACACACACACACACACACACACACACACACACACACACACACACACACACACACACACACACACACACACACACACATAGACACAAGCCTTTAGGGGGGTAATTAACACAGGGCCAGTGTATCTAACCCCAAATCCTGTTCCTCCTCTGACATGTTTTAGCAGATTTGCTGAGTTTATTCCTTACTTATCTATTGAACTTTTTCTTTAACATGCTGAATCTGTGTGTCTCTCCTTTTATCCCACTCCAGGATGTATGTCCTGACGTCTGACCAAAGTCAAGGATTCAGAGAATCATTAGAAGAGAGGATACACATACAGTAAGAAGGATGAATGAGCCCTCCAAGGGTCAAATGACATGAATGATAACGTACCATATTCTCTGCAGCTAAAACCCAAAGACCTTATGAAATAAAAGAAGAAAGAAAAAGAGGGAGAGGCACAGAAGACAGACAGAGAGGAATTGTTGGGTGTGGGGGGGGGACAAGAACATGGTGAGTCGTGGCGGAGTCGGGGCAATAGATGACCTTTTCAGAGAAAGCCCCTTACGCAGTCTTGGGCCAAGGTACACTTTTATTTATAGAAGGTATTTATAGAAGCGATTTTCCCGAGGTTATCCTGAGCAAAATGCCAGTTCTCATTACCAGCCGGGTCCTGCCTGTGCCTCATTTTACGGCTGAATGAGCCCAGGCAGCGGGGGACCCAGCATGCAGCCCAGGGTCACCTATTAAATCCTCATGTCCAAGAGAGCACCGTCATGCACTTCTTGTTCTACACTGGGTGGGGCTATAGAGCAGCAAGAATAGAGTGAGAAAAGGGGTGACCAGGTGTGTCTACGCACGTGTGCGTGCATGCTATTGTGTGGAGAGTGATTTATTAGGGGAGTGTGCCATTAGTACTGGAGTTTGCCATTTTACGTCCCTCCTGTTGTTTCAGGTTGTGATGATTTCCATTTGTAAAACAAAAAAAGTACAACTTACTGACACTAAATACTTCATAATACAAAATAAAAATGCAGTTTAGCATTTTTGTACGTAGATTACTTCGATGGACAAAATGCATCCAGTCTGTTAAAAAAACAACATACTGCCAGAGTGGAAACATTCATGCTTGTGTCTGCATACATGATACATACGTTTGTGTTTCTGTGTGTCTGCATGAGTGTGTATGAATGTGTCTCTCATCAGAGCAGCTATAAGTCACCCTGGTGAAGCACCTCAGGTCCTTTTGGCGGGGCCCTGGAGCCCCAGCATGGGGTCATCACAGCCTAGGGACATACAGACAATGTGGAATGTCAACTCAAAGACATAACCAGACATGTACAGGCTATGGAAAAAGAAAAGAAAAAACTCTTCCCTCCAGTAATGATGGCAAATAAGAAAGGCTAAATTAGATGCCTGCTGCTAACATACACAGCATACCTTGCTAAAATAAAAACGTCTTATGTATTGAACATGATTTTGTTGATGACCATTACGTGCATAATACAGCATAACATGCTCTGTTTTCTAGACTAATGATGAGGCAAACAAATTCAACACACCTGCACAGTCTTCTGTCTTTTAACAGCAGCAGAGGAGTGGGAAAGATATAGACTGGACAGATACACTATGGCATAGGGACAATGGCAACCCCGGGGAATTGTACCATATTCACACAGTGCAGCAATATTCCTACTTGTCCCTCATCAAAAGAATATTCTGCTCCTACTTTTTAGACTTGAGGGAGTCCAAGGGTTTAATGCTACTGGAAGAAATAGAAAAATAATGCAAATTGCTCCAAAATCCAGACAGCAAATTGACCTGCTTAGCATAATGGCTATTCCTTAAAACGTACTTGCTGCATATGCAAAAACGGTTTCACTCTTTACTGTAACAGAGCAATTGCACTGGCCTACAAGCTACTGAAGACATTCTCAACAATAAAGTTGATACTTTGTCACTTCATTGAAAAACACTATGGGTTTTACATTGACTGTAGTTTCTTATTTTCCAACAGGGGATCCAGGTATTCTTCCCTTTTCTCCCCCTCCTCTGCCTCCTCTTCTTACAATATGCTTGCTTGTTTGGTGCAAGGTTGTGAGGCTGTCAGGTGAGACACCATTAGAATGGGTCCTGACAGGCTGTAGTAATGACGGCCAATGTAGAGGAGAGGGCAAACATTTTTGCACAAGAGCCACACAAACATGCACAAACACTTGTGCAACTGCTACAGATGCTTGACGGACAAGAGTCCAGCTATAAAAAGCTAGAAATGTGTGTGTGTGTGTGTGTGTGTGTGTGTGTGTGTGTGTGTGTGTGTGTGTGCGTGCGTGTGATTTTGTGATGGGGTGGCAGAGAGAGCGAGAGAGAGAGAGAGAGAGAGAGAGAGAGAGAGAGAGAGAGAGAGAGAGAGAGAGAGAGCGAGAGAGGGCGAGAGAACAAGAGAAAAACAAAATTGGGCCTGCAGCCGACATGTATTTCAAAGCTTTATACAGATTACAGTAGAAGATGTCTAATCTGTCGGTTGCCATTTCCTCCCACTGAGCAAGAAATTTGCCTGGATCAAATTTTTTTATGTGGGGGGAGATTCTACCACAGGTTTGACATAATCTTTATCATACTTCTTGGCCTCATCATCTCACCAGCAGGACTAGATTGGTGCTTTTCAGAGAGCTTGGCTGCTTCCCCGTACCCCTGTAACAACCCCCCAATGTCTGATTGGCTTATAGGCTCTACTATAGGGCTGTAATTTTTTCCATCCCACAAGGCTCTGTAACATTTAGCATGAATGGACCATTTCCAGAGGAAAGATAGTTGATGTGAACTTGGCATTGCTGAGTTTTTTTCCTTATTGGCAAATTTAGCAAGCCAGCATTTATGTGAATATAAAAGGGAGCAAACAGACTAGGAGAAACTAGAAGAAAGACTCATCTGGCACAGTCTGTACTTTGAACAGTTCTGGTTTCACCAGTTCTTTGTAAGGTCAAACGTAACCAAGTAATAACGCGAGCGTTTACTAAGTGGAGATTTGCACATCACTAGAATATAATAAGTTGCACTTCTTAATACATTTTAAACCCGACTAACTGCCAGGTGGATCGGTTGAGTAGCAACCAGAGCAAACTGACAAAGCGTTAGTATGCTATATATGACCTGTTTAGATTGAAAAGTAACTGACTTCCTGTTTACAGTTGATTGCTTTTGATTGGACGCAATTACAGAGGTTTTGTAGCAACTGATTTACACATTCAAAAAGTCTTTACAAACTAAGAAGTTCCTTAAGATTTATTAGTGCAACAAAATTTAATGAATCACTAGTTTGAGCTAGTAGTTAATTGTTAAAAAACTAAAAAATCTGCCCACAACTTTACACACAAACTTGAATTAACAAATAGCTGGTGCAGGCCAATCCTATATTATTATCGTCTATTATGTCTGAATAAGACAAAATTCCTCCACACATGCCATTCATTACCAACTTTAACTATCCAGTTAATCTATCCATCAAGAATGCCAATAGATGGAGCTTATTTTCCTTTTCTTTTTCGTGGAGTGGTAAAAAGGAGAAGGGGAAAAATAGCTTTACAGTGCAAATTTAATCACAGACACATGGTCTGAGAATCTGGCTGTTATGCTCCCACAATGCAACGCATTGGCAAAGCATGACATCTTCATTCCAGTGATCCTTCCCTGTGAGTCTCCCTAAATCAGCTAAAATCTCATCAGCCATCAACATCACACACAGTTTCGACCATCGAGTGCAGGCCCTAAAGGAAGGACCGCCTGCCTTCCTGCCTGTGTGCCCAGCTACCTTTACAAAGCCACATGATTCCCGGTGTTCCAGTGTTTGGAAGTAAGGGAGCAAGGTCTGTCCCCCAGGGCTGTTTGCCTGCCTGTCTGACATCATAGACTGCGGCATCTTCTGATCCGCCGGCACAGAGAGATGATCTGACAGGCTTAATTTACAATGTCAGGCCTTTCAAAACCATTTCCCCCTCATGCTGACAGCAATCCTGCATTTATAAATTAGCAGAAACATTAACCTTTAGACTGATTATAACGTGTTCTGAGGGAAGCAAATTAACTTCCATTTGTTAATGTCAGATTTTGGGTTCAAATGGTACCAAAGAAAATGAAGTAAGTAGATTGAGAAGATAATGTGATGTATTGTGTGTCTGAAAATGAAATGTTTTGTCAGGTTTTGATGATGAATATGATATTGTTTTTGAGGTAATGCGAAGCGCTTTGCACAGCAGGTGAAGCTTGGTAATTGCAGTCGTGCTCTCATCACATGCAGCACAAAGGTCTTATTGTCTGAAAACATGATAATATGTACTGTCTTTTTCCATTTCACAAGATGTGACCTTAAAAAACTGCATACTGAAAATTAAAAATGCACAGATAGTATTTAAAATATGCAATTAAAAGACAACCCACAGTATTGCAGATGTTATTTCTTACATGGGAACAATGCCAAAAGAGATGAATACAAGTTATTAAAATGCAGCATTGCTGTTCACTTACATCAGTGTGATTGCTAACTTGTGCCTATCAAACCCAGAAAAGTCTTCACACATTGGCATGTAACAGCTTGTCATGAGAAACTGTTGCAGTAATATTTGTGGCTATTACCCTAATTAGAGGAAAGCACACAGATGGTGTTGTTTCACAAACTCTCAGGCTGAGAATCAAAATGTCATCACTGCCAAAATTAGTGATGGTCTGAGAAAATAACCTAAAAAAAATACAAACTACATCACTCTTTCTCATAGCCTTGTTTCAAAACTTCTTTCTTCTCTCCAAGTGGAACTGACATTAAATGGCCTTTCTTCCTTGATGAAAAAACAAGGGTCTTTAGTGGTGAAACAATGGTACTTGGGTACCATATGCTGCATTTAAATGCTGTAAGACAGCTGTGAAGCCTGAGTGTTCCTGGATGTGGGCCAGCTCCCAGAAGAAGCCTTCCACTGGTTGGAAAATGTTTCCAGCGAGAGCAGGAAGAAGCCACTTTTCATGGAGCAACTTCCAGATGCAGGACACAGAGGATGAGATGAGTGCATCTGTGTGTGTGAGTGTGTGTGTGTGTGTGTGTGTGTGTGTGTGTGTGTGTGTGTGTGTGTGTGTGTGTGTGTGTGTGTGTGGTGTGTTTTTCCATGTGTATGTCATTACTGTACCAAGTTTGTAGTCAAGCACAATCTCTGTATGTCGATATCTCTAATGAAGGAAGTAAAAAGGTGAGGTTCTCTTCAGTTGGACATTATGATTGGTCTACTTTTTTGGTCCTTGACCCCTTCAAAGACTTTTGCCTGCAAAAGACACATTTTTTTTAAGAGGCATGTCTAATTTAATGCTGCTCTACTTCGCCTGTGCTTATTTGTCAAGGCTTCTTTATTATTACTTTTTTCAAGATAGATGCATTTTAACCTTATAAGCAAAAGAAAAATATCTTAAAATATCTTGTATTTTTATTCAGCCACGCAGCAGGTGGATATGCAGCTGCACTGTTTCTGACTCTGACTTTATTACTTACCCCCATAGAAACTGTCTGTCAATCAAATCATGCTCATTCACAGACTAGCCCAAGGGTGGAGTGCTAGTGCACCTTCTCAACAATGTTACATTGTTCACTACATATAGCATATCTACCACAGAGAGGCAGATGATTCAATAAGGAGACCATGAGGTAAGATGATCCCCTTTCTTTAAAAGAATGCTGAGGATTTTATATTGCCGAGGTGAGCTTTTATGTGATGCTTGAACATGGTTATGAGGAGGTGAGAAGTTTCCAATAACTGTGTTTTGCCTTCAGCGGGGATTAAACTGAATCTATGCCCAATGCTGGAATCTCGGATTACAAATCTGGATCCTGCCAAAGGGGGGTTTACATCATCTTTGTCATTCCAGAGTAATCTCCTCACATAAGACCTGTTTTGCAGTGATTTCCTGTCTTAAACATAAATATGAGATTTGAAGCGAACATGTTGCAGAGACTCGCTCGATGTTGTGAAAGAGTTTGGTTTGTGCAAGGGCCTACCTAGTGCCGATAATTCCCCTTATCCTGTTTGGAAGGGATTTGTTTACGTTTGTTAGACAACAAAAGCGATGGATGAGGCGCTGCTACCACCTATGAACAGAAGGCCTAAGGTCTAATAGCTGCTGCAGGTAGACGGAGACTGAGAAACAGAAGGAGAAGAAAATGTGTAAAAGAAAGAGAATGAGATATTTTCAAGGGGAAGCAGGTTGGCATCAGATTCACTCCTCAGAGCTTTAATAAAATGTGCTCAGTTAGCCCCTACTCATTACTATACTATGAGTATTGACTTTGGCCTAGAGTCATGACCAGATAAAATGGTGTAAGGGCTTGTCCTAAGTGATTACTCTGAATTACAAATCTGTCTGCATGTAACCCAATACAGCCTGTCTGCTGAGCACTTCACAAATAACACTTCCACATACACATAAACACAATTTGAAAGCACTACCCATTGGGTGAATATTTTACTGCATGCATGGGCATGAGTGCCTCAAGTAAACCTTATGACACTGGAATGAATACATACTGTACACAAACAAACAGGAGGCCAAGGAGAGAGGGGGTCTATTCATCCGCTAATAATTGCAAAAACACATGAAACCCCCCCCCCCAACACATACACACACACACACACACACACACACACACACACACACACACACACACACACACACACACACACACACACACACACACTCCCTTGCTCTCTCTCTGCTATCTCACAGTCACATTCAGTCACCCAGTGTTGGTATAGTGTCTGGTCCTGACAGCTGAGTTTTAATTGGCCAGGGTGGTGCAGCATGGGCCGCTGTCATGCGGCTGGCAGTTTGAGGGGTTGTGGGACAGGCCCCTCCGTGGGGGCTGTCAAACGGCCCACGGTCTCCACAGGAACCCCCACCGTGGGTGTCCCGCTTCATTTAGGAGCGCACAGACAAAGCGCCAATTAAGAAGGGCTTTAAACAATCAAACAGAGTTCCTTAGGGCCCACAGACACTCCACAGGGCACTAAGAAAGACAGACAGACAGACAGAAACACACACGCATATCCATGCCTGATAGTACACATGCACGCAGACACGCACACATGCACACAGACAAAGATAGAAAGGTAAAAATAGACTGATCATGACTTGATCTGAAGACATAATTAATGCTTGTTCACGGGACTGCATGGGTGAACTTGGGTGCCGGCATGCCTCTGACTTGAAGTGGAAATTAAATGTGCCTGACAACAACACTGAATTAATACAAACATGCTCGATATAAAACAGAAGTCCTATATTACAGTAGTTATTTTCTGCTGAAGCACTTTGGGATTCTTTCTTTCTTTCTTTCTATAAATTCATACATTTTGCAAACAATTACTGCAGCCATAACGTAAAAAGGGATCAAAAAAGAAGCTTGCTGCAATCACAAAAGGACAACCTCCTGCATCTGCCTGTGTTTGTCTGCCTCCAGTCCCACGGAAGGAAGCGCCACTGACTGATATTCCCCACTAAACCGATGAACCTTGCATTTTTAAGAGCAAAACAGACTCTTTAATGTATATCTCTGTCACTCCCTTCCTTTTGCCCCATCTTCTACTATGAGCTTCCATATGCCACTTCCATATGGCCCTGCACCCTCTCCTGACAAGCCCATGGCTAAGGCCCATCCATCATTCTAGGGAGTGCACTCACTTGTTATCAGCTCAGGCTGGCGCTGGGGAGTAGGGAACACTGACTAGAACAGGGCTGGGAATAACAGAATTCAGGCATATTGCCCGGGTCCTTCCTAGAACTATTTTGTCTCCGAACAGAGCATCATTTAGTTGTTGGATATTTTGTTTTGGATTTATTTTTTTAATTTGGTGATTGGAATGACAGATTTCAGAATCTAAGGATGGAGATGGAGATGTCGCTCTCCAACTGCTGCCTTCTTCAGCCTTAATGCTGAGAGAGAATGGGACCATAATGCAAGTTGTCCTGGAGGGGGAGATACAGGCATGCATTCGAGCCGGAGCACTAAGAAACACTACACCCCACCATGGTACAGAAAAGAGCAGAGGCATGATCCACACCTCAGTACAATAAAGACTGTTCATTTTTTGCTCTTGCAAAAACCAGAAATAATAATAATAATAAAACAACAACAACAACAACAACAACAACAACAATAATAATAAAACTAAATTATGACTGTAGCCATTCAAAAACATGTTAAGGTAAATGTGTACTGTTTGTTCCAAATTATTCTTTAGAAAGGGAAACGAACATGAACAAGCAGAAATATTGCAACAGAACCAAAAAAAATCTGGAGAAAATATATGATCTCTCTCATACAGTAGAAAAATAAACACTGTCCTTAAGACCAGATGCTAGATGAATTCATTATGTTTATCAATGCCAGTATAAACATGGACCACAGACAGTTTACATTTCTATTAGAAAGCATGTTCTGTGCTCTCTCAGTATTAGAAGAAAAATATATTTTCAAGTGGATGGAAATGGAAGACTGCGCATGTATTATATTTCGATTATAAAAACATTTCTATAAAAGTCATAACAGAGTGGGAGATTTAAAAAAAGCAAAGAGTCAACACACAGCATAATTCTATCTCTTTATATATGCCTGAGCAGTATTTCCTTTCATGAGTCAAGTAGGGCTATCAGTCTGCTGAATACATGTGCTTGTACGGAGTGAAATCAATTCAGAGAGATGATAAACAAAAAATACACCTCAACGGACAGCCTTGGTGGCCGCAGGTGTAATGACATTCAAACACTGATAGGAATCAGTAAACACACAGGAACATAAAAATGAAAAGCAGCGCTGTTTACAGACACTGGAAGAGAAAACCTTTATTCGCTATCCGCTGGTGTAAAACAACCACCTTGAAACATGAGAAAAGGTGTGGAAAACAAACATCCACCTTGAAACAAGGGAAAAGGTGAGGAAGGCAATGCGTCTGGAGATAAGAAAGACGACAAGGGCGATGTGGAAGTGGAGGCATTGTGGCCATTTTGTGGTATCACTGGTGCCAGACATTCTATCTGGAGGGACATGTAGCCTCCATGCGCTTGTATGCCACATTGGTCACACTGGTAGTCGGCTGGGGAGCAGAGGATGAGTAATTTTAAACCCCATTAACAATCACCATATTTATTTATGAGGCTGGGGCTGACTTGGTATGTATTGCTGCCCACACTTCCTTACTTACAATGAGTCCAGAGGACAGATGATCCTTGTCTGAGGCTTTCTGGGAGGAAGAGAAGCCTCACTCCCTTGTAGACACTCTGATAGCATGAATTATTGAGAGGGTGTAAGAAAAAGAAGCAACTTAAATGTAATATGTGGCCTTGTTATTAGCTCCCACCTTTTGCAACCTTTCAGCTTTAATTAACAGTGTGGGATAAAGCGGGGGCTGAGGTGGAGGGTGGAGGGTGGAGGTTGGCGCCCGTTTGGAGATCTGTGGCAGTTGCAGTGTTAGTGACGCAAGAAGTGTGTCTATGTGACTGTCCATGAGGTTGTCCAATTGTTCTTTAGTGCTCATGAGAAAATGTCAATAAGGACACATGGGGACGTTTTCTCCACATTTCCTGCATTTTCCTGCCAATGCCTGTTATTACTAATACAGTCAACAAGATTGTGGATTAACTCACATCTTTATGACAGGCAAAGGATGGTTCTGATCCGAAACACTTTGAAATCAAATATCTCTGCACCACACTTTGCATCGGACAAATCAAAAAACCACAGCACAGCTGCATGCCCATCCTCTTCTGCCATTAAGGTTAAAAACTCTCCCTGATCAAACACTCTGTGTCTGATTCTGCCCATGTGTCTACAACAAGTGCTGCCAATATGGCCGCCTCTCTTCGCGCTCCCTGGGCGGGATGCTGCATCACCGCTGCACCCCGATGACTTCAAAGACCCTGGCGTGCCCCACACAACTGACGGACAGGCGAGGAGGCGGCCCGATGTAAATACACACTCAAGCATTTTACCATCAAAGAGGTTGAGCCATTGTTGTGGTCAGTGTTGTCTCACGTGTCATGTCGGATGATGTGGCAGGGAGTGTGTTGGTTGTTTTGATGTACAGTGGTGCTTTTCATGACCTGTTAAAGCGTTGTGGGGAAGGGGGCGTGTGTTCAACCACAATGCTGAACCTCTATCGATCAAAGTCAAGTGTCAAAACAGACAATTGGGTGATATGGTACCAGAGGAGTTTTCTCTGTAATGCAATGGAGAGGGGGGCCAGATCTTCTGGCTTTGCTCTTAGACACAAAGATACACACTACAAAAATGTTCTTCTTATTTACTGAAGATGTTCAGCTATGAAACATAGAGTCTTCAACTGGATTATAAAGTATTAAAAATACCAGATAAAAGGAGTAAAGAAGTAGTCACTTGGATCTTGACTCTAGCAGAGAAATTATTAGACAAACATAAAATCCATTCTTCTGCATTGAGGCTCTAAAAAACAAGGTTTATGTTTCATGCTTTAGGTCCCCAGGCTGTCATTCACAGGGTTTGTTTTGTAAGCAATTTTTCTTTTGCCCTCTTCCACTTTTCTTTGTGTGCCACTGGCGACTATCATATTAAAACACCTTTGTTTATGTTTTCTCTCCCGAAACTGCCTCGTCTCCCTTTTGCCCAGTTTCTTTAAAAGATGTGTCATCTTTTTACATGATAGGTCTGGACCTGCAGGAAAGCCCTCCCCTGTCCAGCTGTTATGTTCTGAGGATAAAGTCTGAGGAGAGTGATGGGGGGTCAATATGGGGGAGGAGGCAGAGGTGGAGTCGAGAGAGGCGCTCAAAGGGGAAAACATGAGCAAAAGGCTTCTTCTCATCCTTGCTCCGACCATGTTAACCATAAAGATGTGTGTGCATGCATGGGAGAGAGACACAGAGAGTGAGAAAGAGAATCGGGGCTTGAATATTTCCACCCAGTCCTCACAGCAAAGGCATTTCCATAGCAGGTGGTCTGGCTCAGCCGCCATCTGGAGGCCGCGATGGCCAGATAACCTTCGCTATTTACAAACCCCAAACTTTGTTTAGACAAACCCTCTAAAAGCCATGTGATGGCCAAAAAAAACTTCAGGCTCACTTTTGTTTTTAACCATCGAGACCTGGGAAAAGGGAAAGTCACGCTGAATTTCCCCAAAACCACAAAGAGAATACTTCTGTTGGGATTACATAAATAAACAGTGAATTAGAATAAGATTGTGCAGTTACGTTTCAGAGGTTGTGCGTACCAGAAATCAAAGTCCATAAAGTGGAAATTCATGGGGCTGCATATGAAGCAGTTTCCTATTATATCCCTCCCAAAAAGTAAAATAATCATTTCATTAACATTCTGGGAATGTATAAGCGCTGCAGCTTTGTGGTGTGGGAAATGATTTGACAGAAAAATGTAATGTCTAAGAGAATGAAGCAACGCAAAAAGAATTATTGACATTGTGTTATTTTCCAGATGTTTTTCCTCAATTTAGAATTGTCTTCTGTTTTATTTGCATTTGTTGTTTTTCTCGAATTATCTTGCATGGATACAATTAAGCATTCTAAATGAATTTATTTCAAATTTTCAGTTCAACTCCAGAACTATATGTAACATCCTTTTTCATCAGCAGGTGAGAAGCTGAAAACTAGGTCATTTACATTGGAGATACACCTTCAGTTCAACACTCTTTGAATGTTGTTTGAACATCTTTTCCCCCATGCAGCTTCTCAATGATTGGGAGTGTAATACAGGCCGACTGCATTAAAGCCATTTCCGCTAAGTGAAATATGTGTCCCGTCAGTGCGGCTCATTCATTATTTATCCGTTTGCTCACATTGAAACAAACCTGAAAAAAAACAAAGCTGTTTATGGCCCTATGGGTTGGAGGAGCACTCGCTGATGTCATCCAGGGGATGTGCCGCATGTTGATTTATTCTGAATGTTATTAACCTTTCCCTCCCCGGAAGGCTCCACTCACCTCCTAGTGAGAAAGGCAGGGGGGTGTATGATTGAAAAGGGAAAAGTGTATCAAGGATTGGGTTGCTTCACATTTGTTTGGGTCGATCTGGGCAAACCCTCTTCCCCCAAGTTCAAAGCAGATAGCATGTGGTTTTTCACTGTCCTGTGAGTAATTACTGTATGAATGGTAAAATAAAGTCACTATGATATTGCCATAACTGAGCAGGCCCGCTGTGGATGATTTCCAGATGTCCTTTGCGCACTAATGCATTTGCTACAGCAATAAAAATACTTTCGATTATATTTTCATTTCAAGAATAGCTGGAGCTATCATTGCAACTGGAACAAAAGCACATAAAAGGCAAAGGAAGATCAGAGGGAGATGATGAGAGGGTGGGATTCCAAGAAAATGGCATTATTGATAGAATTTTACTATGGGGTGAGGGAAAGGGAAAGATCAGGAGAAGAGATGGACTACAGCTTTCAGTATGCAAGTAGCAGAGAATTTATCGTCTTGTTGCAGGAGCAAGCAAGGAAATTAAGTGATAAGAAAATCAATTGCATACTCCTGGATCCATATAAATGCTGCTAATGTTTAAAATTCCCAGTAAATGTGCAGAGAATGCAGCATGGGGGAACGTAGGAGGGTGAAGTAAGGGGTTGCAAGAAAGGACGTGGGTGGGGGGGTCGAGGGGCGTGGAAGAGAGGGTCATCAATCACTTCTGGGTGACACACAATGAAATCTGACCGCAGCCCAAGATGTTTTAATACGGCATCCATTAGAGCCCTCAAATAAATTGCAATTTGGAAAACAGAACATAATACCAGCCAAGTTTTCCTCATCCATCTTGCAGTGTGTCATGTAATGTAATTGCGTTGTTAATTTATCCAAGAATTTCCTTGGTACACCATTTCATCCGCATTGGTTAATTTCCCTGTAGAGTATATTTTCTCCCTTTCCTTCAGCCAGCCCTCCCCTCCTCTAGCTGTATAGCTAGCGGGGGCAGAGTAATGTTTCTGCTTAGCATGGCATTAGTCGAAGGGCTAATCAAAGCACTGAAGTCGGTGACACTTTATCAATGCCTGGCTGTGTTGGCTGTGCGCTGGCCGACCCTGCTGTAGTGCAGATCCAATCAGGCCTCCTCTGCCTGTCATTATGTCCCCGCGACAGCAGGATCACTCAAAAATGCCTGTGGATTACATCAATATTATTGACAGAGTTTGGGGGCATTTAAAGCTGGGCAGCAGCATCGCATGCATAGCAGAGGACTGACACTTCCTGTGTTTGGACCGAGGCCTTACAGCAAGCCTGGGAGAAGACAAGAATGGAAGAGATGTATGGGCATGACGAGGGTAAATACAAAAATCAATACACCGCCTAAAAGTGGGGGCATGGGGTTTACTTTGATGTGCAAAAATGCAACTTTGCAAACGGATTTGATTAACATTTAAGGACCGTTTGAGTGAATACTTCCAACCATAAAGACAAGACAAGAACCCGGGTGATTTAGCTGTCAGCGATAATTGACTAAGGACCTGTAATGCAACAATAACACCCTAAAAATGTTGTTCATTCCTCAAATGGCTAAGTCTAGTTAGGGGATTGGCACGTTTTGACATCCTTCTACAGCCGCATGGCGTGATATCCACAGGTGCTGAACCCAGTCTTTGTTAGAGGAATACCAATGACAGTGCATAGAGGAGGACTAATACGGGCCTATGTTGGAGCAGTATCTCCTGTTATCTTGCAAAACCAGGTGGGGGAGTTCTTACCTCCTGTCACTTGACTAGGGATCCTGGGGAGGGGGCTGGGAAGTAAGGGTAAGAATGGCCCTGCGGGGGGAAATGGACATGGTGAAGGGGATACTTTTGTCTCTCTCGGCGCAGTCCTGAACGTGTCTTCTCTCCCATCAGACCCATGAGGGTAGGACAGAGAGTGAGGAAGAGAGCAAGAAGCCTGACATGATCAAAGGATGACAGGAGAACTAGAGGAGGAGAGTCGACCAAAACAAAGGCTCATTCTAAAGTTCCCTTGTGCAGGGTTCCTAACCGGCTGACAGAGAGGGAGAGACATGGGCTCCACCCCTCAGCCAGAGCTCATTTCTGCCAGTGGACACATCACAGGCAACAAATGAGCTCCAGTTATTTGATTCATCTGTATATTTTACATACAAGGAATATTCAATGATAGAAATGTAGGTTAATTTAGTCTTGTTAGGTACACTCTTGCTATAAGAAAGAACATCAGTTCCTTAACTTGAGTAAAAGCAGTAATATCACATACCGCTGACTGATTACCTGAACCTTGAATCCTTACCAAGTAAACGATTGATCTGAGTCCTGCTTGAAATTCCACGTCTGTGTTCAGAACTGTTACATTACTGTAGGAGTTGATAAAGACCAAAACATAGATAAAAGGAGAATACTAAACTTTTATGCATCAGGTGGACATGACTTTAAATGAATGCTAATGTTGCTCTGTGTCTGTTGAATGTGTAAAGAGACTGTTTGCTAATAAGTGCATTATATCAACTTAAAAAGATGAAAAGATGAATATGTCAACGTTGTATTCCCAGCTTGTTTCTGCTGCCCCAAAAAATTGGGTAACAGTACTCATAATGCAGAACAGCCACTTTCAGAGTGTTTGATTATTATATATTTATTAGAAATTATATATACATCATTCTTATTATTTGCATGAACCCTTTAAGCAGCATTTTAATGCTGTGGCAGGTCAAGGTGGGGCTGTTGGGTAGTTTATTCTATAAAATGCATCATCTTTTATTTGTTTGACTGTAAAGCCCCCTGAGGCTGTGTGTGATTTGTGATATTGTACTCTATAAATAAAATTGACTTGAGTTTGTTGGTCAATTGTTTTATATAAAGTCTTAATGTGCAAAGTAACTTACTTTTTGTAAATAATTGTAATGGAGTAAAAAATATGTTTGCCCCTGAAATGTTTAAAGAAGCATGAAATGGAAATACTCAAGTAAAGTACAACTTCCTCAAACTGTATACACTGACAGACACTGACTGCATACATTAAAAACATTCAATGGGTCTTTATTTGAAGCTGATCTGGTCATTCTGCTGATGTCCATTTAGCTTAAAATTTGAATTCCGTTTCAGAACTCAAGACATGGGACTGTAACAATTTTGCCAACAATTTTGAGCTGTCTTCTCGGTTTTCTACGATTCTATCATTAAAACTTTGGCGGTTTACTGAGAGGAAGTCTCACTTCTTCCAGATAAATCAGTGAAATAAAGACAAACCCTTTCATGCATGTCCAAAAGGCAGCAGCTCTCCAAACCTCACAAATCTCAAAGCCAAGGCTGCAGAAATACATATTTATTTTCATGGTTTAGAGAGGTATAATCGGATGTCATTATGTGGATTTGGCTGAGTTGAACGTCTACATCTGAGTGGAGTGACTATACAGTAGTTTTGAAATCAACACTTTGTAAGGCCTATCTGCGAGCATCTGTAATGTTTAAGTGATAATCATATATGTGAAGGTTTTATTTTGCATGAACAAATTTGTTACAGGATTAGATTTCACACATTTTGGGATACCATATGTTCTTCCTGAAGGATCTGGGTGATCTGGAGGATTGACGAGAAGCACTCAGCATTCTCACCAGAACACCAACCATCATTTACTGTTTTTAGAGGGTTGTATGAAAAAGGAGTTGAATACAGTTTTTGGGTTTGGTTTTCTGTCTGCCTGACTAGGATTGAACATCTTCTCTTTCTTCAGATGGATGGGTGTTTTCCTGATCTGACCTTAAAGCCCACATTGCCTATCCCCTCCCCCGGTTCTAAAATTCACCTTCACCCGCCACACTTTCTCTCCACTTCTTCTTTGTAGTAAATGATGTCTCAGGAGGAAGAAGACAAGGAAGATGTGCTTGCTTCCTTAAATCCCACCACCTCACATGAAGCGCAGCTATACCATGAAGACGAGGGGGGGGGGGTCCTTGAAAAGTGCACTCCGTCCATTTCCTCGCACAGCCTGTCACGGCCAATGCGCCTGAAGACGACAGGAAGGGCAAACAAGCACTTGTACGTCCGTCACCGTTCTGACAGGTAAAATAAAAGGTTGACAGGACTGAAATCTAGTTTGCCCCCCCCCAAGACATGGCCTCCTCAGCTCTTAGTCTACTAGGGAAAGGTGAGAAATAAATTAGTAATAGTGCTTTGCCTGTCAACAACACAGGCACTCCTGGCTATCGACCCATTGGTGTGTTTGCAGAGTGCAACTCAAAACACATTTACAGAGAGTCTAAAAGTTAGCAAGAAAAGTATTCAAAATCATGGAAGTTTGAACCCCAGCATAAAGTTGGACGGGAGGGGAATCAATAGCGTTTGCGATACTGTCTTTAGTCACCGTTGAGGTGCCCTGCCAAGGTCAGTGGTAAACTTTAGCCTTTTAACACCCACCCCCTTTTTTGTGAATTTTCACCTATTTGGCATACCCAAATGGAAAAGCTTATAACAAAAGAACTGTCAAAATCCATGATGCTTCATTTGAAAGGTAACCTCTTCTAGTTTCTGTGTATTTAGCATGTAGCTAAGACACAACCTAAACTACATCAGTTTAAACATGGCTCAAAAATATATAAATAAGTGATATTTGAACAACAATTACTAGAACATGCTTTATGCCAGAACTACACAAATCACTACATAACTTCTACATCTTGTCAACCACAACTGTATACAATTCCAGACCTCTAGGCCTAACCTCATGGAAGCTAGGGAGTTTTAATGGTGTGGTGTCCCCGAACCTCTCAAAAACTATAGAATGTGTATAAATGTGGTAAGTATATATACAGTAAGAAATCTCTACACTTATGTAACTAACTTACATTACCACTCAATGTCACTTTGACAAGAATAAACCTTATATTAATAGCCCTCCCCGAGCAAGTTTCAAATATGTCAATTTACAAAACTTCTCTATGTCTTGGAAAGTAATGGTAATGATGTGCTGTCATGAGAGACTTCCAAATATGATAATTACTAGCAAATAGCCAATATTCTGTCTCTAACCATGCAGGTATTTCAGTAATAATCAAAAGAGTGGTCATGGTGACTGAAAGCATTAGTTAGCTGCACTGTGGAGCTGTTCAAAGTACATACTACCATTTAAACCAAAGGCTTTTCATTTAGTTTTCTTATCCATAGGAAAATCTCCCAGCTTCAGGTGTATCACATATCAACTAGCCTCGAAAATTAGCAAAGGAATTGCCTAATTGAATTTGCAATCAACGTAGGTTTCCGTCCTGCAAGTCTGCTTCCATTTGTGCTCTTTTGTAGCACTATTAAAAGAAAAAAATGTGCCCATGTTCATCTTAAAATAATACTTTATGGCCGGAGTCTTAATTGGTATAAACTCAAGACCTTTCTACACAAAAGAAAAATATTTTCGCTACACATCTGGTTTCAAAGCCATCAGCCATCAACACTTTCTCATTTATAGATGGAGCTTTCTGTAATGCAGCATTCTTGGAACATTTCGTAGGCCTTTTGCAGGATGCTCTACAAGCCTCATTTTTAACCATCAGACTTTCATGACCCCTTAAATCTTTCTGTGGGATTCTACTGGCTGGTAAAATGGTTATGACCTATTTATCTGTTTTATGGACTCCCTGGTCATTTCAGATGGGCAAAAATCAATGTCATTTTTGACTGAAATCGATCGAATTTACTGGTGGTAATTTGAACATGCAACGGAAAAGCTTACAAGGGAATTCTGGGCCAGAAAACCACTGACGGGGAGATTTTCACTAGGTCAATAAATACTATGATTGCATTTAGGATTAAATGTATAGAAAATGCCAAGAATGTTAAAATAACCAAATCACTGAACCATTATAAAAATATATATTATTTAAATGTTTTGTTTTAATTCCACAGCTTCTGCATACTGAATGAATGCATGGCTTCAAAGCAAAAGGGATACAGTATCTTTTATATGACAAGACAAAGACATCATTGATCATTTTGCTGCGAAAGCCACATATTGGTAATCCCTCTCTTCCTCTCGCCATCGCTGCACTATCTAATGATGCACAGATTGACACTGTGGCCCCTCCTCTTCTGCTTTCCTCTTCTCTGCCCATCTGTGTGAAAGATCCTGCTTCTGCATGTTCCCTTAGATGTGCCTCCCAGCCTGGGAGAATAAGGGATTAATGAGATAGATTTATCTTTTCTGGTAATACACCCGCCATTGTTTTCTCCATGCATGTCCTAAATGCATCCCAGAGTGCCTTGGGAGAGGGCTGCATCATTGAGTCCCATAGATCAGTGGTGCAGCGTTCTATTCTACATTCCCATTTCCCTTTAGAGGAAGAAGCAAGACGTGTATGCATACACATATTATTCACTCAACATTTCAGCACTTTAACAAGTGTGTTATTCTGAGTTTAGAGATGAATATTGCAAGTGTATGCTGCATTTATAAATGTCTCTGACTTTCATACATAGCTCAAAAACATAGTTTCAATATTATATGCACAGTGTTATCAATAAAAAATTAATTTCATAACCATTTATACGATGAAGCCAATACCACTTAAATGTACAGATGTGCTTAGAATAGTCTCAATTTCTTCTATATGTTTGGATACATGATTGTATTAAACAACTTTTGTATCAAGTTGTAGTCTTATTAATATTAACATATCTTCTCCAGCTAATTTTCACTTTCTTTAATCGCTTAAAAGCATCCCTTAAACAAGGAAATACAAAAGAGACATCCGTTATTAAATGTTCTCCTGATTACCCCACAATCTATATCAATACAAACCATGATTGTACAATTTACTGAGGCTACATACATGAACTCATCAAAGAGCAATCTGAAACAACCTGGAGCTACACATATACATGGATAGACAATTACAGTGTCCTTATGAGAGTAGTTAAAAAAGGCTAAGAGTCAATAATGACTTACATGTTCTTATTTGGTTTTGTCAAAGCTTTTGCCCTTACTCGGAAATTGTTTTGCTGCACTGCCTCAAGGATGATGTAAATTACTGCCTTGCAGATGTGAAAGCTCCATCTTGGAAGACAATTATACCATTTATGTAGACTTTCAGCGCAGTACCCATTCACACTTAGCTCAATTGGTTATAACACAATTTAAAAGGAATTGTTGATGGAAGTAAAGATTATCTTTACAAGTATTGTTTCATAAAATGCAATTAAAATATCACACTCGTCCTCTAGAAAATGTATGCTTCAGTTAAATTGCATAGTACATCCAAAGAAACACATGAATCCCTGTCAGGGCATATCTCCACAGCATCTGTTTGAATAGTCAGCTGCTAAAAATGAGAGGACACACACTGTAATTATCAGGGCATGAATCACACTCACTATCCTCCCATTGCCATGCATTCCTGCCTGGGTGGCAAACCAGAGAAAAACACACAGAGACCCCAGAGACTGCTGGGTGTTCTGCTAACAGGTGAAGAACCAGCTTTCAGCACGACAGAGATCAAGTTTCTGAAACCTGGTGAGAACCCAAGAGCATTGATGACTGTTAATGTTGCACGTTCAAAGTGTGAGAGTGTGCATGTGCATGTGTGTTTTTCTCCAATCGCAACGGCCTAGAGCAAATCAGGCACACATCTACCCCCAAAGTCCCTGACCTCCCAGCATGAATGGCAAGTGTTTTGGAAATTTACAGCGGGAGTGATTAGCTCATATTTAAATGTGGCTTAACAGCCAACTTCCTGAAAAAAATAGTGGCTGGTATTTAGTCATCTCAGTGGTAGCGAGTCTACCAGAGTGAGTGGCTAAGGGCTTCTGAAATTACTGATTAAAAACTTGGAATTTTTTCTGCCCTGTTTGAGACTTCAAGGTGAAAATATTCAGATTATATCTGCACTGTGTGGGATTTAACTTGAAATGTCTTCAAAGTTTAGGAGGCTGTCCATCACTTCAGCAGGCCAGATGTGCAGTGAACTGACAATCATGTACACATACACACTTTTGATTCATTTTCCCTGTCTTGAGAGCCACGCTAGTTTTTTTATGTTTTAAAGTGAAAAGAGAAGATGAGGCTAAACTTGCAGAACCAGCATCTTCCAGAGAAACAAATGAGTGATTGCTCTGCTGGAAGACTTTCGCCCCGGTGTCACAGTAATGTGCGTGGCTGTCTTAACTTGAAATGGCGACGCAACTGAAGAGGGTTTCCTTCCCTGAATCCCTTGCTCCTCTCCACACATGCACAGCCATCAGCAGGTTAATTAACTGTGAAAGCTGCTCACTTGAAACCTTAAATCACTCATTCAGCGTTCTGTCACGAGCCGCCAGCTTAAGCACGCTGACGAGGGTTCCGCCTTGTTTACCCAACACAGGAGACAGCGGCGTGGAGGTGGGGAGGGTGGGAATTTAGGTGGTGTGGAGAGGTACTGCGCGGGGGGGGCATCGAATTTGGACTGTGAGGATGGAAGGAAAATGTCAGCGAGTGATCTAAAATCACATAAAGAAACATACCCATGGGTGTCACTATAAATGTGTTGCTGCTCCTTCTCCTATCTCTGTGATTGCAGACTGCCATTCTTTGTGCTCTGTGAAACGTAATCTGTCGATTCAGACTGTTTGAATAATAACAGGTGGATTGGATATGAGAGTCTTGGGTATTTTGGAGGTGAACCAATCCCGCCCACTCCACCAACGTCCTCCCTGAGCACATGTACACCCAGACATCTCTTTCTTTGTCTAACATAAATTCTATATGTAAAGGCTGTATTTATTCCTTATCTTCCAAGCCATCCTCTGTGCTACAGGGCAAGATGGCGAAGAATTCCCAGAATTCCACAGTCAAGGTGGCATGGACTTCTTGGGTGACATCTGTCTGCCAGGCAGCCAGCCCCAAGCCGCTCCTTCACACTCTTTAGGGCTCGTATTATTCCTGCCTCCATAGGTCATCCATAATATCAAAATGTGTTTGCTTAGGGAGAACTGTGACGTTTGCCTGTTTTCACTCATTAGTCAAAAGGCTGCAACGAGAGAGGGCTCTCTTTCAGAGAGCAAGACCCAACAGAGAGGTTGTGCTCATGTCTGTTCATTTCTCCTTTTAACAGGTTGGACATCTCAGAGGCGCGGGTTCATTTTGTTCTCACTGCAGGGGTATTGACCAGTAATGGCACCCTAGGGAGGACTGGACAAATATGTAAGAGCTTTCAACAATAGCAAATATCTGGGACACAGATTTGGATTCACTTATGTTAATCCATTCATTAAAAAAGAATAAAAAACAAGTTACATTTTGAAATGTGGCTTGCAAATGATGTTTCCCCTTTGACTGCTAACAGTATTGACCATAAACAAAAGGACCACCCTGTTGAGAATTCCCCCCCCCCCCCTCTCTCTCTTCCTGCCTTCAAAATCCTCTGTCCTTCCTTTGAAACATTACCGGCGAATATCACATCCATAAATCACCTCCCATCCAAATAATCTCATAAACTTTTTTACAGTGTAATTCATGCTCATCAGCATTCTTTGTTTAACATTTATGTTTATTGATAAATGAAGATAGGTTTAAATAATTCAGACCAAACATTAGCTGTGAGCAAGGAGATTAATAATTGATGGGGTGTGTGAAGGGCTGGGCCACTCTGGGAATAGATAATATTAGCTTAATGCAGGGCTGTGTGAACACGGGAAGTGTAATGGACCCGCCGCTTTTAACTGATGATGGTTATTGTGGCCTGAAAGTTGTTACAAAATGGAAAAAAGGGGTCTGAGTCGTGCAGAGGGGGGAGGGGCTGTAGTGTGGTCATAGATTTGGCTCATAGGAGCTGACAGTGCAAATTGTGGTTTTAATAGCAGGAGGTTTACACATTCTACAGAGAGGCCCTAATGGCCAGGCCAGTGCTTAGCGTAAAGGGAGAAAAATGGCCCTGTGCTATTAAAATGAAACTTGAGAAGGTCCTTGCTCTTAGTCTGCTGTTTTCCTTTTTTCCCAGTCGAACTCTGTCTCTCCATCACTCATTCTGATCCCCTCCTGTCCATTTCCTGCTCGGGGTCTCACTTAAGTTTGCCCACACACCCTCAACATAGCGGCTCACAAAGTGATCCAAGTGCAATGGCCCTGTGTGTGACAGGCAGACTCATTTTACACTGAAAACTGGGGACACGACCAGGTCACTAAAATAGTCTGAGCCTGTGCAGAAGATAATATTCTGAGGATAATCTCTGCATTACATTAAATATGCATATATGAAGATTGAAACCTGAATTGGAAACATTCTCTGACCATCTAAGGCCATACTGTCGCCCCCCCCCCCCCCCAGGAAGTGCACAATACTGTACGTACTGTACAACAAGGCCATATTATTGAGGCATCATTATTTCTTGTACACAAAAGCAGAAGGCAGCAATGTTAGATATTACCCATATGCTTATGTTAATGTCTGCTCAGTGCCTGCAGGTCAGCCTGGAACAAAAGGGCCTCATTTACTCTCCAAGGGATACTATTCTTGTTGTGCCAGGCTAGTAAAAAAGATGCAGAGGGGTAATGTGTATCAAAGGCAGAGGAGGACCCCTTCATTCTATATTGCTATCACAGCAGCATATTAGCATCTAAACAAAGGAAGCAGAATCCCCTGCAGCGCAGTAGTGTTTCAAGTGGTCACTCACAGCCTTTATTTATTTCTTAATCCGACACATTTTATGCTGAGTAGCAGAATTCAGCACACTTCTCTCTCTCCCCCCCCCCCCCTATTGTTTGAAAGCATGTGTCTTCAGCACAAAAGTGTTGAAGTTGCTGCTTCTTCTCTTTTTCTACTCTCCCTCTCGCTCCGCTCTCTCCCTCTCTTTTGTTTGACTTTATCACAGAGCTATGACAGCTGTCATCACTCCTCAGTAGGCCTCAGATCTGCATTTCAAGGTTTGCAGGTTCACAAGGTTCTGCTTGACACTGATGTGTACAATTGTTGGATTGCCCCTTAGAGTATGAAGCCAGAAGATGATTATCTTATCTTAGCATAAACCCCCATAAACAACAATGTGTAATTTTCAACACTTTGGTTTTTGTACAAACTAAACAAATACGATTTTGCGTGTTAATTAGTGAGCTCCAGAGCTGCTGGTAGGCATATTGTTTAACCTTTGTACAGAGCCAGGCCGGCTGTTTCTCCCATTTTTACATGCTATGCTAAGGTAAGCTAAGCATCTCCTGGCTGTAGCTTTATATTTAACGTGCAAACACGAGAGTGGTATGAATCTTCGCATCCAACTCTTGGCAAGAAATCAGAAAGCGGATTTCCCAATATGTCAAACTATCGCTTTCCCATGATTACTAATCCAGTATGTCTAGCATGTTAGGCCTGATAGGCCTCTAACTGGTTGCAATGCGATCTGTTTATAGGCCGCACTAACCATACTTCTATTCAAACTTTTTCACAGACTTTTTCACGTTTTTCTTTTCTGGGTTAAGAATTTAGCGTTGTTGAGGGAGCAATCATGGGCAGACAAGATTCCTCCCTCTCCCAATCCTGACAGACAGACTTGTTTGTTTTTGACCCTGGCTGCTCTCCTAATGCTGTCACTGTCAGAATTGAAATGCCCTTTAAGACGGCTGTTGACTGGTCAGCTGGCGACCTGCCTCACAACTTACAGCTCCTGGATGGATGGACAACATGCTAAGACCAACCCTGCAATTTGGCAGATCTAACTTTGACAGCCCATTGAAATGGATCAATAATAACCTGTCAGGAGGAGGCAGCCATTCCCTCTCATTTAGTGATAAAGGTGAGTTTGTGTTGGACAAGTTGCAAGCAGATAGATTGGAGAGGAAAAGAACAAAAAACTCACTGGACAGATATGTTGGAGAGGTTCCACTACTTTGGTATGAAAATTAAAAAATAAATAAAAAATATGCCCTCTTTGGTTATGTCTATGTGTTAGTCACCATTGATTTTAGGTTGGTGTAGGACCTCTGGGCACGAGGAGGCATGTGCATATGTAACCAGGCTAATTTACACAACGATCTGAGCAAGCTTTACTCCATAATTCACAGGCTCGGTTTGTTTGAACCCACTTTCTCCCCATCAGACGGCACTAGGTCTGCGGCCGTGCACAACTTCAACTCCTCGACTCATCTGGATAGCTGGAGGCCTAGTCGCAGACAGATAATAGACCAAAGGTACAAAGGCACACATATCTCAATACATGCATGAGAGGAAAGTGCGGGGTCGTTATGGTAGTCCGGGATGGCCCCAGTCCCATCACTTTCTCTGATGTGTGTGTACAAGGGTGACATGTCATTGTCCTTATGCTTGGCCTAAAGCGAAGCTTCGTTGTTATCGTCTCTGAATGCATAAATCCTTCTTGTCTGGACCTCAAAACAGAGGACAGGGCAATTACAGACAAAACACCAGGGCGTCTTGAAGTCATTTGGAATTAATTTTCTGTTCATTTTTTTGCAATTTAAAATATGTTTTAAAAATTGATCTAGAATCACTTTGTGAAACAAATGCATTAATGGATGTTTTCGTATATAAAACATTAGTGAAATCATATTTATTACACATTATTCAATTGAAAACTAAAACTGGGCTTTTAAGGTGACTGTTAAATGAAATATTGGTTCAAAACAACCAACAGACATGAAACATGTTTATTTGCTCCCTTAGCTTCAAATGGGAGAATAATATTGAGACGGTCTTGACATGATATTCCAGACTAAAAGCAAAACTCAAATTTCAGATCATATGAAGCACTTTGGCGAGCCTTCAAAACAAACTTCACTGCCGCCAAATCTCAGAAATGTTACCATTTCTGAGTTCCTCTGTGAGAGCGCTATGACGAGCTGTTCTCCCAGTTCAGAGCACTAATAGTGTCTGTGGAAGGCATGCAGCTACGAGTTCCAGGCTGGCAGGGACGTGCTTAGAGCGGTACACTTGTCACAGCCCATCATATGAGCGCTCCTCTGAACTACAGCCGTGAATAATTTCTTCAAGATCCAAAAAGTCTTTCTTTTTTTCACACTATCTTTACAGAACCAACCACCAAGTCCTTGTAACTATTTCAACACTTGCAGTGGAGAAAGCAAAGAGATGGAATACTGTAGCAGTGTCTCTTTGTTTAACTGAAGAAAGTTTGTAAAACTGGGCTCAGAACTTGACATTAAAAGAAGAACTTATGTGTGGAGTCAGGCAGAAAGAAAGTCAGGGTGGCAGGATCTGAAAGGAATTGTGGGTAGGAGTTAGCTTATCTAATTGTAAACCAGCACACAAGTGTGTGGACACTCATCATGCACTTGTCAAAACACGGTTGCCTGTGATTTTGCTCGGCTGCTCTGGCTGTGTGTTTTAAAGATTGTTTACATTCAGACAGGCCTTTTACAATTCTAGTTTGAGAGTACAATTGTAGCAATTACTCCAAGATAGGTGCTGTGCAGCTGGAGAAACAACAGAATGAAAAGATTTAACACATGCATCCCTTACAATTATTGCCTTATTTTCTTTATTTTCAGTCTTTGTGCATCATCTTTGAACAAAGATTTGCAGATATGCACTTTTTCCCAACTGTGGTTTCAGATGTGAACCGTAAAAGCTGAACTGTTCTTCATTTGTTTGCATTGCCATATGTGTGTTTTTTTTTGAGATGGTGAAGATGAAGGGAGTTGTTAAAAAGTTAAGTGTCATTCATGCAATACGATGAAGGGTTTTATTCAGTCATGGGTCTTTTTTTACAGATTATTAAAATAGTCACTTATTGCTGATGTAATCATAAACACAAACAACAAAACATCTTACAGTGCAACTCACCCTCGAACGAATAGGGCGACTGCCAATGACTCCAAAAACGACATATCACAGAACTAGTCAAGTTCAGGCAACAAAACTATGTGGTTATGTTTAGGGCTCTAAACTACGTGTTTAGGTTTAGGCAACAAACAACTTGGTTATGGTTAGGAAAATATCATAGATTGGCTTAAAATGAGTCCCAGACGTAATGAGCCATGGACGTACTACATCATGGATCTAACTACATCAATGACTTATGTCCGTTACAAAGTCAGTTATTTAAAAAAAAGTCACCGTTGACTTTTGGTTCCACTTGGGACACAATCTCTGATATCCTGAGGTAAAGAGTTTGTTTGACTCACCCATCACCTGAGCCTGCCACAGAGTTTTGCGCTCCTATTACGCCGTCACCTTACTTCCTTGTTTGCTCCGGCAATAATTAGTACTACCACCAGAGGTTGCCACCTAAAAGAGTAAACGTAAATATGAGTCGTTATAAGCCCCTTGCACAATCAACCTATATGGTTGTTTTCTGGGTGAGGACAGTCTTTACAGTGTTGACAGACTGCACTAGAGTATTAGAGGTAATTCTAATTATGGGAACTGTGTGTCAGTTAATAAATTATAGGCTAAGTCTGATTAGAAAAAGGAAGCAATATCTCAGTGAACAGTGAATGTAATAGAGTTTCACACCAAATTGGATCTTATAGAAATTTAGATAAAACGTGGCAATGCACGTAAAGAAGACCTATGGGTATATGGCTATGCTATGGCACTCTGAGGCTGTGAGGCATGTTGGTGCTTTGATCTAATGACAATGCTAACATGCTGATGTTTAACAGGTATATTATTTACATTGTTCATCATCTTAGTTTAGCATGTTAGCATGCTAAAATTTGCTAATTAGAACTAGGCTGAGCTGATGGAAATGACATTAGTTTTGATCTACAATTCATTCTGTGGGAAACATGAATGTCTGCACCAAAGATCTTGGCAAAATGCCAACCTCATGGTGGCACTGGATGGAAAGTCAAGGGATCACCAACATGATTACAATTCATCCTCTGGCAATATTTCATGGCAATTCATCCAATAGTTGTCAAGATACCTCACTAAAAGCCAAGAATGTAAAAAAAAAAAAAGGTCGGTAGATTCCATCCTCTGGGGATCATGACTGTCTGTACAACATTTAATAGCAATCCATCCAAAATATGTTGATTTCAGTTCAACCAAAGTGGTGGACCGACCTAAGCGTCAGGCAGACAGCCAGACTGACATTGCTATCCCTATGCTTTTGGCATGGCTTGGTGACACAGGTATCCAACTATAAATATAAAAACCTCTGTGCATGTTTGCATGTGTGTGTGTGTGTGTGTGTGTGTGTGTGTGTGTGTGTGTGTGTGTGTGTGTGTGTGTGTCTCCCGTTAAAGGGTGCTTTTTGCGTCAGTATCTGACGCTGAGAGTCACTGACCAAGCGTCAGCATTTGACTACTTGATGAGAACGGGTTCCCAAGCATGTCTCCGCAGTGGGCTACCAGTGTCGTGCCCAAAAGTGATCATCTTTAACATCCGCCCAGGCCACATCGCTACCTGGATGTGTGACGGCTAGATGAAAAAAAGGGGACATGCCAAATCTCTAGATGAGCCACAGCTGAGCCGCTCCTGATTAAATCGCACTTATAGTTAGATAAAGTTGTGGGGAAAAACATAGTGGGAACCAAGCAATTAGCCCGTTAGGAACAGGATGGCACTCCAAATGGGCACTGCACTAGTTCTATCTAAAAGTAATGAGAGGAGGAAGGAATGTATCCATGAAGCAGAGTGAGAGAGCAGGCAGACAGGCACAAGCACTGGGTTTGAAGTTGATTTTGATTTCACAGTGGTTGGGGGGGAGAGGGGCGAGAAAAGCTTCACCACACGGATGTTCACAAGCTGCTGTCAGAAGAACATCAACATCTCCTCTTAACGAAGACACTCTGTCCGAGCCTGAGAACACAATGATAGCACACATTGTGGTTTTCCAAATATACAGTACATTTGAAGGAGACACATCCTTCTGCACTCACTGGAACATCCTCGCTGACCAGGTGTCACTTGGTTGCACTGGGGTCAGAGTTGAAGGAAGGAAGAGGCAATTTTTTTTTCAGCACTGGCCTGAAACTGCTGATGGATGCACTTCCTAAGTCTTCCCATACACACACACAAGCTGGAACAAATGGCGTGATTGTATGCTAATGTTCTTGCTTGTGGCCATGCATTATCTGCTCAACCGAGCAAAAGATTAAAAACAACCTCCGATCACTTGTGTTTTGAAGAAAGAATATTTGTTCGACAGCATTTTGCACTTCTCTTTTAATGCCACAAGGCATTAATGTCAAGTAATGAGTCAGACTAATCTGTCATTGGTTTCTGTGGCTTTGAGCATTAAAACTTGATGCGTCTCCTCACTTCGCTGTAAATGCCTGTGGACCTCTTAATGTGCAAGCCAAATGCCCTGCTGGGTTGAATTGACCGTAATGGATTTGGTCCAACGACAGATATCCAGCACTCGTAAATTGATTTGATCTCTGAGGACACAGAATGAGAGATGATTTTTTACAATTGAGACATCAATGGAACGTAGACCACAATAGAGGTGATGGAGAAAGTCAATCCCTGCTAAATTGGCACTGGAAAAATCAAAGATGTTACTCAAGTGACTGGTAATGAGCATCTCTAAACCTCTTTTATTTTATTTTCTGGGAGGTTGCAGATTTGCTTAATACAGTCCCAAAGCATAGAATTGGGGCCTATATGCTAGTGGGCAAAGTTTATTCTTACTTTTACCCTTTTACTTGACATACTATGTATAAATAAAAATGATAAAGCTTCTTATTATTAATGCTACTATCAACATATTTTAGGACTGAAGATCTGTAATCTATCACACACTATTTTTAAAATCAGTCACTCAGCCAGACAGGGTCCGATTGCTCATAAATTCAGCATCAAATAAAGTGATCAGATTACATTTAATGCATTTTTTTGTATCCGCAGGCCTCTGCCATAAATTAAAACCATCTGAAAGCGTCTGGAGTGCATTTCATTTTGCCTTGATTCATGTGCTGTAATATAACCCCTCTCCGATTCCCTGTGTGGCACAGGACAGCGAGGGGAGTGAGCTGAGTGTGTCAGGAGATTAAAACCACGGGATTGGACTCAGGATGTAGGCATCAGATAATATAGTAGAGATATAAGGAAAGTGTAAACAAAAACCTGGCACATGAGAGGAAAGCCGGCTCATAAAGTCTCCTCTCTCACCATTGTCTTCCTAACAAAAGGGATTCCACAGGCCTGGCGCCCTGCGAGTTATTAACAGTGGACTGAATTACATACTTTAAAAACTTTAATTGATTTGATATTTGCCCTAGCGTTTCCATTGTTTTGTAGACGTCCATACAAGGGCTGAGTAAACAAGGAGCACTTTGTACGGAAGGGATACAATAAATGTGCTGTTGGGAATCCTTCCAAAAAATCACAATGTAATTGCAAAACTGACCCAGGAATATAATGAAGATGTCAACATATTCTGTCAGTTTCCTATCTAGATGGACAAGCCAATTAAATCCCTTTAGCACATACAAGTCTATGAGGATAGATCGTGACGTGTAAAGCTCTGTCAGCGCACTGCTGAGCCCTTCTCCTCTGCAGGCTGGGTTTACACCTTTGTGTCCTTGTGTGCCCGGCTGCTGTAGTGATAGATTGGTCGTCGCTTTCACGTTGGGAGCAGCTCTGAATGAGATGCATGCCGGACAGCTGTGCTGGCACAGACTGCGATCTTTGCTGCCAAGTCACAGAGCCTTTTTACCCCTGCTGCTCCCTGAGCACTGCTCAGTGCTTACCGTCAGCCTCTTCCCTGTCGTGCTTCAATGACAAAACACACGTCAAGCTTTAACAGCTCACTTTGCACTGGCTTGCCGGACCCAGTCCGGCTTTTGTGTTATTGGCAGGGTCACTGTCTGAGATGTGTGCTGGGCCAGTGGAGCATACAAGGTCATATTTGGTCTCTATTGTTAATATATTAAAGCCTGGATCAGTGCAGAAATTCATAGACTGTATAACATGGCCAACACTAATTTCCCTGGCTGGCTGCTAAGAGCTGTTACCAGTTTATTTAAAACAACTCACATTAAACACCCAGCTGGGAGAGACATCACAGAAGACTTCTGAAAAAAAACGCTGACGGGTATCCAAGACCTTAAATTGAGACATACTCTTAGTTACAGTAATTGAAGAAGTTAAAATGAAAAATGTAGAGAGGCTTAATGTATGATTAGCATTTTTGCTGGGGCACCAGACTACATTAATAAGAGATGATGAAAAATCAATAGCAGTCATTACACCACTACGTAGGATAAAATATTAACTAGTTTGAAAACTGACCTGAGGAGATTTCTTTTCCTCCAGCGGTGAAAGCTTGATATGGTTATTGGTAATAAACACCTACAGTGGTGCAACTACTAGCTTGGGAAATATCATATTTACCAAAGAGAGATTAGATGCACAGTTAACCTTCAGCATAATTAGACCGACCTGCTTGCATGTTCTGTCAGTCCAGTACTGAAAGATGAATGTGTTTGAGCAGAGAACATGTTAGGTAACACAAACCCTGGGAAATTCAGTTCCTGCATTTGTGAGCATGTGTTGACCCCGAGCCCAAGACCTCAAAACACATATCAAAAGTATCATGGCTTTGTGCAAATATCAGTCAGTGTTGTATCGTCTGGTATCACACAGGTGAAGTCACTTTGATCACTCCAAGCTACTTTAAGTGTGAATGCAAAATCTATTTCTAAAGTATGTTATGATTGTCTGTATGAAAAGCACGTTTGAAACAGGAAGCAGATAATGTCAGAACCAGATTCTCCATACATTGGTGCCATTCTCACTGCAGCTTTCCATCCAGGCGAGCCCTCCTTTCTCTATTTTTTGTGAATGGATTCCCAGTGGAAGGATCGACATGGATTTCACAAACAATTTATCCTAAATTGCAGGAAAATTGGCTGCAGATCTTAAACAGAGGACGGGGGGGAGGGGGGGGTAGAATGAGGTTAAGATGATCCACAGGGTATTTATTCACTAAGGCTCTCATGGTCGTCCCACAGGGTTCTCCCCTTTCAAAATAACCCACACCCCCCTTTCAAACCCTCCGAGCGCCCCCCCCCCTTTCATTCGCCGTTTCAAATGTATTAATGGGCCGGAACCTTCCTGGATGATCTTGGCCCTCTCCCTAATGAAAACGCTCTGTGGCTGGATCCCAGCGCAGTAATCAGGCTCGGGCCTTCAGAGCACTGGGGCATGCAACATGCAGAGCAGGAAGAGCCCCAGTGTGACCCCACACTGTGTCCTTCAGTCACCCCATGTTGCCCTGCGCCCTCTCTGGCCTGGGCCTCTTCTCCTCTAAAGCCCTCCGTGCCAGAGGCCACAAGCCTGGACCTCTATAGAGTGAGGAGGAAAATCCAGCGATTTGATGGACTAGAAACATAGTCCCTTTAACAAATTTACTGTTTATGTAATCTCAATGATATGTAATGCTTCGCAGTATAACAGCTATGTGTTTTTGCTGGCAATTAGACCTGGAGAAAAGTCAAAAGATGTTTTGATATGTTATTACAGTATCCTATTGTAGGCTGTTTGTTTCAGTTCCATTCCAAGACGGTATGTCAGACAATGTTTACTTTGACATGTATTTAAATGAGTCTTATCTCAATGAAGCAAAGTTACTGTTACATATTTCAAATGATTACATCATCTTTAACTGCAAAAGCTGTGTATACTGTGTGCTCCCCTTTGGGTATCTTAAATGCATCATCACATTCAGTACCCTCAGCTACCGTAAACAGAAGCTAGCCACATATTGTAAACAGTGAAATAAAAGCCATCCATTTCCCTGTGAGGTGTCACTTTGAAAGGCTGATGGGGACAAAACAGAAGCAGAAACCATGTTTTGGGTCCTCTCTGCGTTTAGCCTGTCGGTAGCGACCAAGCCTTTGTTTGTTCTGTTCTGACAGGTCTCCTTTAGTCTCCACTGTCTGTCCCCACAGGCCCCAGCCTTCAGCCTCGAGGTTAGCCCGGCCAGATGTGGCGACCCAGGGTTCTTTGCAGCTGCATGCGTAGCAGGGCATTAAAATGATGGGCCAGTCACCGGGACGTGCCTCATCTGTTTTAACTTGTCTATCTTCCCTGACAGACCCGCTGAGTGCTGTTTTCATTCCCCTTGGATAATATCTTGAATATATGAGTGAACCTAAAGCACTGAGCCCCACCTGCCTGCACTGTTGCCCATCACCCCTAATGACAACCAGACACCCTCAAAGACAGGGCACTAAGGTGCTAACTACCCCACAGAGTTACATCTAGCACACATTTGCTCGCTCAAATTTTCCAATTGCATAGTCATGGGCAGATTTTCTCAGATAATTTTAGGCAGTTCAAGCTCAGTTTCTTGCTTGGAAAAAATTTCCACTTTCAGATAAGTCTAACACTTTGGAAATTTTCTCCAAGTAAACATGCACTACTCTCTGTGTTGGGATTTGAAAAAGAATATATCTTCCAGACCATTTCTAAAAAACACTGCACATCTTGGGTGTGTAATAAGCTAATGGAGGGGTGATGTCACTCAAACTCAACGACGTAAGATAAACTCTGAGGACCATTTTCGCAAATCATGAAAAATGCCCCTCTTACTTCAGTTTATGCGGGACACATTTATGTGTGAGCACTTCTTCGGGGCAATTTATTAGAGAACAAAAGAAGAGCCAGCCTTCACATGTGTTAGTGGAGCGTGTGACAACTACACTATGGTCTGCATTTGTTTTTCTTGGGCACTTCCATTCTCTCTTTTTGACCTTGGGGGAACAAGGACCGGCGGGCAATTATCTGGTGTCTCGAATAGTTAAGTCAGACATTTCGCTGCTCTACAAAGAACTGCGGCCTCTCTAACTACTGAAGAAATTATGGAGAAAAGATAATGAAAGAAAATCTGTCAGATATGAAGAAGTCTCAGCTTTTTTGTGTCAGTGATCAGCCAGGCATAAAATGCTCCATTTAGACCCCTTTCCAGAAACAAAGCTTTCTGGCACAGGCTCACAGTGATTGTCTGAGAATGTAAGGAAAGATTTCCATTTCTTCCCAGCCCCCTCATTCACCCTACACGTCTAACCTTTTTTCTCCTCAGCCCTCCCTCTCCCTTCATATGAGACTGTAACATTCAGCAGCTCAGCCTGGAGTTGTGAACCAAACTTGGTGAAAAGCAGCAGGAGATGAATCTCTTTAAGTCCCCTTGAACAACATAAAACAGTCTGGGTTTCCATTATTCAGGGGTCTGTGCTGCTTGTTTACAGTGGAGTGGGCCCGCTGCACCTGCACTCCGGATGGCCTGACAGCTTGATGGGCCCTTTAATGGTGATTCACTGGCCAGATCTATGTGGATAAAAATGGAATTCTGGGAGAGCAATCTAATAAGAAAATAAAGCGCTGAATGGTTGCCATGGCTGTTGGATGGGCTTGTTGGGCGCTGTTCAACAGACCATGCTGGCTGGAAATCAAATCCAAACTTTGATCTTGGAGCTTTATTACCTCAGCTATGGGTTCCTTCAAATAGAGTGTCACAGGGTCAAGTAGACGGTACTTTAGTTTTGCTTTTTAAAACTTGGGCTTTAACCTTGATGCTCTTTAAACTGTAAAAATTCAATCCCAGCATTGCAGAATATTTGGATGTCTCTGGCAGTGTGTCTCTACAGTGAACTGTATATTGTATACAGAGCTCGAATTAAATATCTGACTGACGGAGCTATGCTAACAATATTTCAAAACGGCATATCCCATTGTAAACACAATACATTGGATATACAGGACTATGCTGCACATATTGCATTGAGTATAAAGTAGAAGACGCAACATAGAGACCACATAAGCATTTTACTGATCGTTGCTGTCCACAGAAAACATACGTATCCCCAAATTTGGTGATTTTGTTCCTTTATGGGTTGAGAAAATGTTCATAGTTCTTAAGTTAAATAAACTATTTATAAAACCCATTGAATAATCGGAAATATGCATTTTGTCATTTTGGAGATACAAGGTTTTCACTGTACAGCGAAGCCATGCTCTAAAAGTAATAGTGTGGTTATAATATACTTCATATCGATCGATATCGATCGAATATTTTCTTCTACATTTAATATGATTAATGTTGTGTTTTATATTTTTAGTGTGTGATTCCTATGATTTTTAACTTGTGTAAAGTGTCTTTGAGTACTATGAAAAGCACTCTATAAATAAAATGTATTAGCCTATTATTATTATTAAAACAAATAAAGATCAATTATTCTTTGATAATGTAATAATATTAATAATCATTATTTTAGGAGTGTATCAGAAAGAAAATAAAACATTTAATATAATTCTTTATTTATTTTTTTACATTATATATTTCTTAAATAATTTCTATTAAGTTACAGTGATAGGCCTATATACAGTGTCATTGGGTTCTGCCATCCTTTATTCTCACTTCCTGATAGGAGAACATGTCATTACTGGTATCTTCTGAATCCTTCTCTTATTTTCTATAAACATAAGTGAATAAGACTGCACAAATCAGGCATCATACACAAGTGGGGTTGGGACAGCAGCTACCCAGAGCAAAGCTATTTCAGCTCTGTTTATCTGATAAACCTATACTCGCTGTGTAATTTATGGAATTAGCTGCTATATGACCTCCGAAGGCATCCCAGCCTGCTATTCCCAGCCTCTCTTTCATGAGGTGAAAACGTATCCAGAGGCAATCCAGTCTCTATGATGTTCAACAGCATGTACCCATTAAAGGCAGTGCATGGATTAGTGCACACACACATAAACATACGTGTATACACACATGAATATGTAGAAATGCTCACACACACACACACACACACACACACACACACACACACACACACACACACACACACACACACACACAGATCCAGGGCTCGCGCGTTCTGCATTGATCTCCCCTGTCATATATCATTAATGAGGGTATTAAATCCATGTTTAGGAAACAGAAGGCTGGCTTTAAGTGGGGTTTGCTGGAGCAGCTCATAACGCAAAAGACCCTTGCTGAAATCTCCCCCAAGGAAGGGCCACTCTCTCTTTGGCTGAGGAGCACATTAACGGAGTGATGTCATGGTGGCTCATATCACTGCTACTGTCCAGGGACAGGGGGGGAGTAAATTCAAATCTGTGACCCATAAACTGACCCTGAACCAGCTAAGGATGATGGACAAAAATGACCTAAAGCGTGACAAAATATATATTTTTTTTGTATAAAACTGCGACAACCAAAAACTTTTCATATTTGTAAATTATATTAAAAATGTCAAAGTCAGTGATATTGTAAGCAGCAAGTAGCAAGAGGAAGGTGCCTCCTTATACAAACCTTGTCATACTGTACACTGTATTGATCAGTCTAAAATTCTCCCCTATGCGATTCACCCCTGGGTTATCATTGCATCATTATCATCCGGAGTTTGGGGAGACGCTACAGTATGATATGGCAAATGGACTTGCTATTGATTTTGTCAAAGAGAGAGAGAATGGCAGATGGAGAGGAAGTCAAAAGGGAACATCTGGAAGGGGACAGGGAAGAAGGGTGTGTGAAGGGCCTCGGTGTTAGACGATACAGGAGGATAGTGCAAGGAACACATGCCATCCTGTTGAAATTTGTGTCAGAAAAGTAGAAGTAAGGATAAATATTTGAAATCTGTGCTACACCAAAAATACGCAGTTTTTCACATTCTTTTTGCGCTCACTCTCACCACACATGATCAAAATCATTTTCATCTTGTCTTAAAAGGAAAACAGAGGCTGTAGCACTTTACACTACATTAGAAAGAAAAGCAACTTTGCTCTGACTAATCCCATTATAAGAGGGAGTGTAGCTGAGGTGTTAATGTGATGAGCAGCGTGAGAGTTGAAAAAAAAAAAAATGGGGCAATCCTTCCTTTCGGGAAAGGGATATCCTGAGGCATGGCTATATAGACCTTAAGTGCTGACAAAGAAGATATTGTGTTTTTCCAGTAATCCTTTTAAACACCGCAGAGCAGAGGCATACAGTTTATTTCAGAGTAATGCGGTTAAATTTCATTGAGGAAAGACTCCCATTGTGATCTTATCATTCATTTATTACAAGCCAGATAGAATAAGGTGAATATTCATATACTTACTAGTCACAGTGTGCTTTTTGTAAAGGAAAAAGCTCTGAGAAAGTAAAATAATGGCAGCAACTCATTTGAGGTCATCTATACACGCCAAGAGGCCAATCTTTTTTTTCCTCCTTTCCTCCCACTGGCTTGTTTTATTTTGTTCTGCTTGATTAACCAAGAATGCTGGAAACTGTATGTATTGTTTCTGCACCATGAGCAGTGTCTAAAATATTTGCTGTGCATTAAATACTTTAGCAGACAATCAAAATCCTTTCATCACTCCCCATTACTGTGAATAGGCTTAAGGGAAAATAATGTGCTGGGCATGCTGGCTTCAGAAAACATGTCAACAATTCATGGTCGGTGGAGTTTCTCACTGTCAGGTGGAGCTTACTAGGGGCTACGATTAGCGCGGATTTGTGTGATGCACCATAACCTTGACACTGAACTGTGAAACAGCTTCACGCAACATTCCAAAGCACCTGTCAATCAACTCACACCTACAAGGATAAATACCCATCTGCTAAGGCAGTGCAATGAGAAATGGTACAATGAGTTCTGTGTGTCTGTTTCAGTTACATCAGGAATATGTTTTGAAATATATTATCGGCTGTATTTTCTGTTCTTGCACCACAGCTGACAACATTACTGACAAATTGACCCACACAGTTGTCTGCAGGGATTGAGTTTGGGGATTGTGGTTGACTTTAACAGATATCAAGACAGAATAAAGTATTAAATATCTAACACAGTTTGCCCTAAGGGCTGGCACTTTCTCAGCCTGGACCTTGAGAAGCTACAGCCAGCTGCATCGGATGTTGGCAGGGTTGTCTCCTGGTCACAAGACTTTCTGACTAGACCGTCTTTTCATTACCACCAGCACAGGTGGATCCTCACTGGAGCCTGTTCAAGCTTTGTCTGCTATGAGAACAGCAGAGGTTATGTGAAATGTGAGGCAGGGAGGAAACACATTTTTCAATTCATTAATTTTCGGGAAGCATCTTTCACAAATGTCTCCGTTATTAGCTGACCTGTGGGAAGGGGTTGAATGAGTTTCACCCAGCGTTCAAGGTAGGATAGCAGCGTTTAGGAAGGGCGTAGGTCAGAGAGCATTCGTTTTCGTAAAACTAGCTTTAATCACTCCTGTGCCACTTGTGCTTTGGTTGGACTGCGGTGTGTGTGTGTATGTTTGTGTGTGTGTGTGTGTGTGTGTGTGTGTGTGTGTGTGTGTGTGTGTGTGTGTGTGTGTGTGTGTGTGTGTGTGTGTGTGTGTGTGTGTGGTAGAGACCAATAAAAGACTACCTTTTCTTCTGCTCCTCATTAAATCTACTAACTTCACAGCACTTTGCTCTTCAACATTTCCAACACATACATAGGATGTAAAGTCAGACTAACTACAGTAGCCAAAAAGGAAAACAAAAACCACATAAACCAATTAACAGTTGCCTGTATGAATTTATTGCAGTTTTTTGAACTGGACTTTTTCCCTGCCAACAACTGTACGCAATATCCCATGGCTGAGAAATACAGGAAGTCTGGCTGCTTTGCCAGGGGAAGCCGGAGGTGTCGTGAGGGCACCCCACTAAGAGGAAAGATGGGCCGAGGTAGTCACAGCACCTCACAGGGGACCAAAAAGGATTTCACACCAGTTGTGTCCAATTGTTTCGGTTTATCTCAGAATGTATCCCTGGTTATTAACAACTCCACCTCACTGGCAGCGCAACACTATGCAACTACACTATGCACTGTACAGTAATGTGAAGCTTATACACAAATGAAAACTATAATTGCCTATTACAATCACAGAGTGGCGTATTTGTTGTCATAAAGCTCACAGGATTAAAACCCTGGCCTCGCCTCCCGCCATTCCTCCTGGATTTAGGCTTTGGCAGGGCGGTAAAGCTGTCAGTCAGCGACATGTCTGGACTCATCATCCACTGATCATCAGAGTCTATGAAAGTCCTTTACCTCTGACAGGTTAGGATGACTGATACCTCACAGCAGCAGGCCCCACTGCCCCAACATGTACTTTAGATCCCATTAGAAGCCTCCAAATCAAAACAGGATGAAATGGGCACACTCCTATCTCTGAGTGTTTGGGAATAATTCCCCCATGGGCAGATTAAAGGGTATTTTTTCCTGGTTCATGCCTTGATGGAATTAACCATGTAAAGTTTGAAAAAGGCTGGCATTCTCTTTGACGTCTCTTCATTTGGTTCTCTGTGCCATCAGGGCACTGGAGGGTGGGAGATGAGTGGCGTGGTGAGGTACACGTTTGCCTGTTGGTGTGACGTAAGGGCAGTGTTTATGCAACATCATAAATATGCATGTTGCTTTGTGCTATACAGGGGCATTTATGACAGTGGAGTGACAGTATTTGCACTTTCAGAGGTCATTTACCTGTCATGCGCTGTGACAGTAGGGATGAACAAAGCAGAGGACAACTACACATCACATCTACTGGACAGGATGATTTTAAAGGCTTTGAGTAGCTGGGGGGGGGGGATCTGATAAAATAAAAAGAATGTGTAATTACATTTTTGAACTTAACATACTATTAATAATTTTACAAGTAACTTTTTCAAATGTGTTGGATTTTGTAGGATAGTAGAGGTGATTCATGTAGGATTGATTAAGATGTGGTGGCCAGAGAAAAGTCAGGAAAAGTAAAGGAAACAGAATGAAGTACATTTTAAGTAAAACGGAAAAAGAGTTGGATTTCTTGAAGTATTTACAATTCTACCCCAGAAATATTAAAGTGTAAATTAAAAAAGGAAAGAAGAGTAGGGGAAAAAAGAGCGAGAGATGTGTTCCCCCCCACTGTTTTTCCTTGTTTCCATTTTTCTCTCCCGGATACTGTCTATAAGCTGATTGGGGTTAATGCACTGGACAATAGCGCAACATTGCACTTCTGTTCCGCATTATGCTCCTTTTTTTGGGACAGTATGGTGCTACTTTGGAGTATACACAAGCCCTCGCCTTAAAATAATATTTCCCAGACCTAAACACCATGTGGTACCACTCTGAAGGAAGAGTAGCGAGGCCGATATCATCAAGCCTTGTGACCTGAAGCTTTTCCTATGGACGTATGAAACCATTATAAAGATGTCTTGGCTATGACGCAGTGCCTGTTCACCTTCTATGAACTGTAGCCCTAGTAAAGAAATAAGCGTTATTTATACTTAATAACTTCTGAATACATCAATAATCTGCAAGTATAGTGAGAAAGAGAGGTAGCATTTTGAAGGTATATTAATTGAGAATATGTGAGGACATTTTGCATTTTATGAAATAAATTCTGTAAAAAATTATAGATGTCAGTAAAACTGAAAATTTCAGGATAAGAAATTGAATAGAAAACATCAAATACAGTAGATGATGTCATCTTAGAGGTAAGTGGAGGCAGAGAAGGATAAGTCTTTTCCTTGGTCGACCAGGTCAGTTTGATTAGCCAGGATGAGTTCTGGACATCAATGTGCCCCAGCTGCAACCCCCTCTACTCCCTGTCCCGCCTCAGACAGATCATGTGATGTGCAGAGCTATGTCCAAACGAACACAGGTGCTCTGATTCGTCCTGCATGTTCCAGCACAAATCCAGGCATCCAGGGAGCCGCGCTACCCCTCCCCAAAGACCATCTGCCCCGTGGAGACACTGATCCTGTGGATCTAATGTCAACACCGAGGGGATGTATGGGAGCAATGGTAGAATCTTAAGTATTGAGTCAGAGGTATGGGCGTGTGTGCAAAAGACGGCAGGGCAGGGGTGGACTGGCCTGGGATAGTTGCAATCACAGAAAAGGTATATTTAATTTAAAGGTATTTAAAGATGAACACCACCTAATTAAGAATTCCAATATGTTAATTCCAAAGCCTAGGAAAGTTCAATCAATATTTGTGAACATGAGCTACTCTGTCTAAGTCTAAAACTTGTGATGTCATCAAGTATAAAGTCTGGAGCTGCTCCATAAACAATGAATGTGAGTTTGTTTTGTTCTTTATACCCAAAATGAGCTTTATTCTGTTTCTGTGTTCTCAGTTCTGAAACAGAAAATGTACTCGAACATTCCCCTGGCTGCTTTCAGTGTCATCTATAACATATTTTCCAATTGATTGTCTATAGAGCAGTTCAAGACTTTATACTTGATGACACCACACATTTCCATTTTAGCACTTAAGTTTTGGGATTTGGGAGAGTTGTTCATGTTTACTAATATTTTTGGACTGTCTTAGACCCTAGACCCTAGAAAACAATGAATTATAAAAATATGGCTAAAAAAAATAAATAAATAAATGAAAAAATAAAAAATAAAATAAATATATATATATATATATATATATATATATTATTTATTATTTATTTTGATATATTTTGATTTAGAGAGACTACAGATCACACGTGTCAGTACAGTAAGTTGAGAAAATGATAAAGCCCACCAAAACTAAACCCCGCTGTGCTGGAACTCACAATAGCTCACTGTTTCCCTTCTGGGATACAAGTCTCAACAATCTCCTCTCACTGGGTCAAAGTGTCACATGGCACAAGCCCAAACACAGGCCTACAGTAAATAAAGAGTGCTTCAGAGAGCTCAGAGCCCTGCTGCGGAGGGACAGTGTTTGGATAGGCCCTCCCTGTCTCATCCACATGGACTAAAATGTAGAATTAATGAGCTCATGTGTGGCATGTTAGATTTATCTCACAGTGCTGCTCCATCTCCCCGTCCTCCATCATACACAACATACAGCCACTTGCTGATAACTTTGAAGTTTATATGCAAAAGCAAACAACTGCTAAGGCACTTGAACCTGACTCCATGACAGGCGGAAACATTTATATAATGTTGTCATTTTCTTTGCCAATTTTTTCCTTGTTTATCGAGCTAGGAAGTAGCAAGTCACAGCCTCTGGCTTTTGCTTGGAGTTAGTCCATTGTCAGTGTGTTATGAGCTAACAGGATTAGCTGTGTGTGTGTGTGTGTGTGTGTGTGTGTATTGAAGTATGTTTTGGAAAAAAATCAAATAGTGACAATGCCTGCGGGAGAATGAAGTAATACCTATGTATAGTGTGTATATTTACTGTAAAAAAAAAAAAAAAAACTTGGGCAGGGAGGAGGTGGGTGCTGAAAAACTATTTCCCCATTCCTCTCACTGCCTGGGGCTGAGGCTGATCTGTCCCTGGCATGGGCCCCAGGCACTGAGAGTGGAGATACACTCCCTAAAATTATGGGCCTGGAGAATAAATACAAGTCTATCATCGCTCAGCTAAAAGACTCATTAGGGCTAGAGGGACAGAGGAAAGACGGAGGAGTCGGAAGATGGTGCAAGTTTGTTTGTGTATGAGTGTGTTCGAGCAGAATGGGAGAGAGTATGATCAAAAGCGAGGGGGAGGCAGGAAATGATGCAAGGCTGTAAAAAGAAAAACTGCTGGTGATGCTTATTTTCACTGCAATCACCACTAAAAATGGACTAAGGTTTGTGGCCCCTAAAGGTTGGGGGGCTGATGCCTTGGAAGTGACCCGGCACTACAAATAGCCCCCCTGCCCTGTCCAAATGTCATTGTTTGAGTTCCGTCTGGAATACAGATAGTTCCTCTGGGGTCAGGATCCCAGGAGATGGATATTTCCCTCATGTCCATATCTACAGAGGAAAGGAAATATTAAACAATTCCACCACACATTGATATTTCTGCCCACTGGTGTTTAAAGTGTTTCCTGACTAAAATCCTGCAGACCCAGGAAACACACTTTAGCCTAAAGGTGCTCTACTCATCTCTATTTAAACAAAATAGCACACAGACATAGAAAGTGGTAAAGAAAGAGAGGGTAGGAGGCAAAGAGAAAGAGTTAAACAAATAAAGACAGAGATAGCAACACTCTCAAACAGGAAGGCACAAGTGGTGGCGAGCAGACATCAAACTGTCAGTGTCAGTCTATATGCGGCATCTCCATAAACTGCTGGATGCAGACAGGCCCAGCATGAGGCCAGGGCCCCCAGTCTGCAGAGCGTTCCACTATAGTGAGCCCAGGGGAGTCCTGAGACAGGTAAAGTACTATCCCAGCCACAGTTCTGTCTTCTGCAACTAGAATCACAACCTGTCTAACAGAGGAGACAGAGCACTTTCACCACTGTCTCTCAGAGTCATTAACAATCTTCACTCAAAAAGATTTATAACCTCATGATAAATGCGTGTGTGACTAAGTACAGTAAAGACACTTCCAAGAATAACTGTTTATTTTCCTTCCAGGACTGGCTGGACTGTGCCTTGCTCTCTGCAACATTGAACAAAAACCCCACTTTTTTTTTTTTTTACATTTTATAAAATGTAACACAAAGCCAATTCCTGTGCGTCATTTTCCATTTCATACCGATTCCTTGGGATATGGGGTTTATTTAAAGGGTTAGTTCAACAAATTTGCACAGGTTTTGCAACATCCGTCCCTGATATTTCTGCCACCAGCCCAATTCAATAGATCATAATGAAATTCAGTTTGTGTTGTTCACATCATTTAAAAAGTATTATTTAAATATTCAACAGCAACTTATTTTTCCATTAACATCTGCATGGCTTGATACCAGGAGAAGTAAGTGAGAAGTTTTCAGGCATACAAGTATATTTGACTTAACCTGTGCTTAATGCTAATACATGAGCTGCACTGCAAGATACAGATCTACTAAACGTAATGGAAAACCCATAAAGTCCACAATGTGCAGCATTCACGTGCAGTTTTAAGTCATTTTATAATGAAATCAACTATAGCAAACCTGCAGTAAACATACAGCGTGCACACAATCCCACACAAGCACAGGCACACAGCGCTATCTGGCAAAGAACAGCAGCAGGTAATGTAAAGCAGTTCCCGGACTTAGTGCTGCTTAGATGGCTCCATGCCTTAAGGGCCTGCTAAACACTGCTCCCTTGGCTAATGCCCCGGAGAGAAAGAATGACGGAGAAATCAGCGGATGAGCTCATCCAGGCCTGCAGCAGCGAGCAAATACTAAAGCTAACCCTCACCTGTCCATGAAGATCCCTTTACCTCCATGTGTGCAGTGTGTGTGTGTGTGTGTGTGTGTGTGTGTGTGTGTGTGTGTGTGTGTGTGTGTGTTTGTGTGTGTGTGTGTGTGTGTGTGTGTGTGTGTGTGTGTGTACATTGTGTATGAGGGGTTGAGGAGCATGTGTGCGCTCATGTGTGCGCCAAGAAAGCCCTTCCCAAAAGCACAGCTGCCTTAATTCTGACGCATGGTTCCATTCCATCTGATCTATCTATCCAGAAAATGAACAACCCCCTTTTTTTTCCTGTAGTGTCTTTCTCTGACACCACCCCTCCTTCACCTTTCTCTCTCTCTTTCTCAATTCTCTTTATCTCATAATTTCTTCCAGTCCTGCCGTCTGACTCTCCCTCCAGTCTCAAACTGTGCCGGCGGACACAACCTGGAGCTCCAAGCCCTCCTCTTGGAATGCCATTAATCCCGACATTCCCATCTCCATCTAAAGTGAGATCATTAGACCGCTCGCTGGCTGTGGAGTTAAGAGACATATTCTGATGAAAACATCTTGCTGCCTGCTCCTCCTTTCTCCTCCCTGTGTATGTCGCTGGTGAGAGACAGAGGTTTAGGATGAACAGAGAGGTGGGGGAAATAGGGTGCAGCCTGCGCAACACCACTATTTATATTCCCCAAACATCTGCAGAAAAATATACTCTTACTACAAATGGAAAAAAAGGAACAAATGCGTTTTTGGCACTATGAACACTTCTAATGATTTTTTCTGCATAGTGTGTAACTCAATAACAAGTTGGCATGTGTTGGATATAAAAAATGATACTGAAAGTGCAGCACAAGGATGCTGTTTGTAAAAATATGGCTGCCTGCAAATCCCTCTGGGTGTATTAATTACAGTGATTGGTGCATCACACATTTGATTGACCATTAAATAAGAAAAGGAAATACAGCAACACAATTTGCATGGTGTACCAGAGTCTAAATCAACATTCTTTTTCTATCATCTACTATAAAGATAGAATGTGAAACAGTGAGTACGGATGAACGAGGCAAAAGCCTAAAATAGTCAGATTACTTCAGCTCCAACAGGGAGACCATGGACAATACAGTGCAGCACAAGTGTCTGATAGATCCGACTCCTGCTTATTGATGAGAGCGAATGATCGAAGGGGGAGCGGGAGGACTGCAGCTTAATAGCTGGAGACCTGGAGGTCCCCCTCAGCTGTACAAATGAACTCCCATTTGATGGGCGGTCGTTACTGGGTACAGATGAGAGTGATTTTCTGGAGATGGCTGATACATGGATACACTGTATGTATTTTGCACTATTGAAAAAGAATATACCTAGATTAAATGTCTGTCTTTTGCACAGTGACGTGCTTGCATTGAGAATGTAACTATCATTTTGCACAATTGTTTCTATTATATTTCTGAAGCCTGCTCTCACTTTGTCACTTCCCATCTCTGCCTCTATAGTCAACAACTAGCCTGTCATTTTTACTTATTTTGTTAACGTACCTAAATTAAATTCTGCTTTCAAAAGACTTCATTAAATGCATTGATTCAAACTAAACAGTGTTCCTACTTTCTGGCTGTAGGTTCTCATGCAATCTGATCCAAACCAAATGAACAAATAAAAGCCTTTTACAGAACACTGTGACTCAATTAGGCCTTTTAACCGAACCACAGCAAATAAATCACTTTGTTGATCAATGTCTTCAATAATTAAATGCTGGGCAATAGCTTTTCTGTTTTGCTGCTGTCAATACTGCTGAAATTTATTTCTCTCTGGCTGTACAGGAAGTCAATTTTTACAACCCTTCGATTTTCGACTGTGAAAGCAAATAATTTGAATGCAGCAGTGAGGGGGGAATTAAACAGTCTGCTGTGTAACTGCAGACTGTGATGTCTTTACAGGGGCTTTCGTTTTTTTCTACTGCAACGTTAATCAATAGCTGAATTTAGATATACCCTGCAGTCCTAAACCCCATGTACTATGCTTGAGGAATGCTGGTGCACAATGCCTGAGACTCTGCACCAGGATATGAATATGATATAACCATCCAGTATTGGTGCTATCCACAGTAGTAATCTAACATGATGAAATACATCCTCTGAAAGCATTTCAAAAAAGTTTTCTGCAAGGGTCTGATTGTGTCTCATGTTGTAGTCTCCCTCTGGACAGGACTGTATATCATTATTTTCTCCTAACCTCGGGCTATTTACTACACTTTACACTGACGAAATAACTTACTTTCAATCGGCAACCCTTGCCCTCTTTGTAAGGTAATTTCCCTTGCTGAGAATGGAGCAACCAGAGGAGGAAGCAAAGGGACAAATTATCCTCAGTGTCTAGACGGGTACACGGGTAACAACAAAGACTAACCTCTACAGAGAACACATCTGAAGAAAAGACAGGCACACAGTCAACTCTCTAGACTGCAATCCAAGGCTTACACAAAGTCTACGCAATATACAGTATCGCTGCACTAAAGCAAATAATCACAACAAACAGAAATAAATAATGAAGTTGTCATGCAATGGAAGGAAGAGTACGTGGGGAACATAAATCACACAAGTATCACAATGCAGCACCTCCTTCAACAAGGCTCCCTGGGGAAGGGTCTGGGCAGACTTAGATCCTGGACTCTCTCACAGCTATGTAAATCATACCTGCCCTACTAGACCCTCCACCAGACCCCAACAGCCCCCTCCAGACACTACTCACAGCTCCCCTGTTCAACTGTTAATTCAACCCAGAAATCACTACAGCCGCAGAGCCCGTGGCTCCGACCTAAGTCTCAGAGGAAGCTCTCTAACCCCAGCCACAAAGCTCCAGACCTCTAACCTCAGCCCCTACGCTGCAGCCCCGAGCCCTTAGCTTGAGTCACAGTTGTGAGGTTGCAGTTGTGGGTTAGAAGCATCTCACCTAAAAAACTCCCACATTAATCACGAGATCCAGCCTTTCAGTCAAAGCACAGTATGATAAAGTGACACTGTCATATCAACTTTGACTCCCAGTGCTCGAAATAGCACAAACATAAATACACAAGTCAGATAATGGAATGCTGTGGATAGGTAGGTGGAGAAAGAAGAGTTAAAAGTTTAGTTTCAGAGGCCATATTTGATCCTTCCAGGCACTTCATTGGGAGCCCAGCAGGAGGAGAAAAAAAGGAGCTGTTGATGGAATGCAGCCATTTGGTTGACCCTGTGGCCGTCTCGGGAGGAAGGCCGGAGACAGGTAGATATATGGCCAGTTTGTTATTGTGAATTCCAGATCCTGTGATTATCTCCGACTCTCAACCTTCTGGAGTTTTTTAATCTGGGGATTCTTGAGACAGTTCACTCGCAGTGGCTGACGTCGCTTCTTCTTCTTTCGCTTACCTTTCTCTGACCCCCCTCTTGACTGCCCTAACACACATGCATGCACACTCGCACACACACTCACACACACACACACACACTCACACACTCTCACACTCTCACACACTCTCACACACACACACACACACACACACACACACACACACACACACACACACACACACACACACACACAAGCTGCAGGATTCCGTGTTTAAGAAAAAAGAAAAGAAAAAACCCAGTACCTTACAGATTCCAGGGCCAGGGTCAGGTTTCGTTTTAATGTCCACTTGCATGTGGATGGGGGGCTGTGGGAGCGGGTGGCTGGGGAAGAACTGGGGTTAGTGTGGAAGGGTGTGGGGTTAGCGGGAGTTCCCCATGGCAGCCATCCATTCTGCACATACAAACCCCCTGATGTCACACACCGCTATACTTGCAAGCAACATGACGAGAAGCAGCTTTTTTTACTGCCACTGAAGTCACTCTCCTCACCGCTGATGGAGAATTTAAAATACCGTTAGCTGTAAAAGATGGTGATAGACAAGACAAACAGGAGACCCCTGATAGCAGAGACTTCTAGACAAAAGGAATCAAGTTTCTGCACCTTGCTCCAAATGAGAGGCGGCTGATTGAAACCAGATAAGGTTCAAATGGAACTGTTAGGTCCAGTAATGAGATTCCCCGAGTGTATGTTTGGATTAGGTGATTACAGACCTTGCCTTCCTCCTCACAGTCACTCTCACATGCACACTGACACACATACAGACTCATACATGCATGCATGCAGGCACACACACACACACACACACACACACACACACACACACACACACACACAAACACACACGGTGAAGCATTAGGCTATCATAAGGGTAAGAGTTCATGAAAATGGTGAAATACAACTCTGTCTTCCTGTCTCTGTACTTTTATAGGGAGGTGTAGCAGAACAAAAGGAAAATGGGTTATGAAAATAGACACAGCTGGCAGAGCCTAAACAATGGGCCAGCTGGTTCTTTTTGAAAGTAATGATCCTCACGGCTTCTCACAGACGTGACAGGGTCTACAGAGTTACTAATAAAAACGCAGCTAAGATTAAAAGAAGAGTAAAACTCAATGACACCTGCTTTTGTGAAGGCTCATGTCAGGTTCAGGGCACAAACAGTGCAGGCAGTGGTTAAAATAACTTTTTTGTTGTTGTCCATCCCTGAATTTTTTTTTGGGAATTTACAGTTTCAGTATTTTATTTGAATTATTTTGAAAGTGTTCTAAATGTAATCTGCTATCACACACAACATGAATCTCGGCAATAAGTCTTTCATTCTACCAATGTGCCTGTTCACCCGGGAACTCTGCAAAGTATATTGACATACGTTGAAAGTTTGTAGGTTTAGGTATTCAGAGAAAAAAGCAAAACAGCATGCATAATTAGGTGATGTTTCCGTTTTTTAACTGCTGGGACAACACTGTCAGAGGCTTGCAGCAGCTCACTTCAATAACGGTGTGTGTGTGCATTGTTCTTTTGAAAAGTTTGTCACAGTGACAGCGTCACCGGGGTTTTTGACATCGCCTGTCATGCTGAAGATCTCTGCTGCCTCTGTTGCTGTCACTCCTTATCAGCACTCATTTCTTAAGTTTATGCTTGCAAATATTCAAAAACCATATTACCATACCTACCGCTGCCAAGGGGCAGAAATGAAAAGAGGCAATAATCTCTCTCTTTCTTTATCTGCGAGCTATCCTTCAGCAAAGTATTCAGAGCTAGGAATTTTCAGCAAGCTTATATGAGTGAGAAGGATATTAATGTTTTGATTGTCATCTTTTTATTTTTTCAAAAATGATCCAGCGTGTGTTCTCTATGGCAAACACTCAAAAGTTATTCTTTTAATACTCCTCTAAATTATTCTATTTTACCTCGGGTTAAATGGCAATGTCACAAAAGAGCGTATATAAAATTATTAAATACAGCACACAATAGTTTGGGGAGTGTGGGGGCGGCTTACATGCACATTTAATTGCATTACAAGACAAACACTTAGCACCATAATGCAGAATCACAGCAGTACAATTTCACAGTGCTTCCGCACAAAAACATGCTGCCTGGCATGCATTTTGGCATATCCATCACAATACTCCTATCTGCAAGGTGCAGGGTAACCTGATTTAAGGGCAACTTATTGGATTTGTGGGAGGGACTGAGAGGGGTGGAAGGGAGAAAAGAAAAACAAAAGGGAAGGATTAATCACGATGCAGCGGCATGACAGTGCCTACAAAGGCGGCCATGAAACAGTTGCTTGACGAGAGAATGATTGCAGGATCTGCAAGTAACTGGCTGCCACCGGCGATGTTCTTCCTCCAACTCAACTTGTCAGGTGTAATCATTTTGTTAAGCTTAATGTTTTATGCAAATGCACTTGGGGAGAGTTTTGTCAGGGGGCTGGTTTTTTTTTTTTTGTGTGCCTCTGTTGTGTGATGTATGTGTGGGTATGTATTGTGGTTAAATGTGTGTATGATGTTGTGTGTGTCTGCATGTGTGAGTGTGAATGGGGGGGGGAGTATTTGTCAGTGTGTGTGTGTGTGTGTGTGTGTGTGTGTGTGTGTGTGTGTGTGTGTGTGTGTGTGTGTGTGTGTGTGTGTGGTATTGTTTTTTAAGCACTCTGAAAATATTTGCATTCCTCTGAACCCTGCCTGTGTTACCCTGATTATTTCCTGTATGCATCAGGGTTTTCTCTCATGGAGATCACACGGCTCAAGTCACATCACACGCTGCCTGAAGAGGAGGGAGCCGGTGCTTGGCTTACTAGAGCCTGCCTTCTCCAGTCTGCACTCTTTCAATAGAGAGGAAATGATAAAAGAATCAATGAGAGGAGAGGAGATGAGATGAGAGGGGAGGAGAGGAGAGAGGAGAGGAAAGGAAAGGAAAGGAAAGGAAAGGAAAGGAAAGGAAAAGAAAGGAAAAGAAAGGAAAGGAGAGGAGAGAAGAGAAGAGGAGAGGAGAAAGAAGGAGCGGCCCGACATGTTGCTGTTGTATTGACACAAAACTCAATGTATTGGCATGGTCTCATTATGATATATGAAGGCATGTGACCCATTTGTATGTTTTACTTTGACTGAATTCAATGTGGACTTTCAAGGTGACCACGAAAACTCCAACAACCGTCTCATTTGTCCTTTCAATCTGCGTGTCAATATCAGCCGGTTTTATAATTCTGTCACCACATCACAGTGGATTTTTTTCCAGTTTATTTATGATGGCAGTGATGACAACAATACTACATTATACCAGTTTCTAACAGATAATAGAGCTTTAGTAATGGCAAGAGAGAAAAACAATTGTATTGGATATGCGCAGCCTCACAGGACCGAGCTGACTCAAACACCCAGCCACACAGTCTCCCTCAAATCAAAAAATGTTTCATCCATAAATATCCAAGGTAATCATCTCTAAAACCAGCAGAGGGAGAAGAAATGCATCGGTACGGACCAAACCTAACATGGCCCTCAGGTCCTCTTTATGAACTTGCGCCTTTTTGTACTTTTATTGAGCTATATCATTTTTATGGTTCATCATCATCATCATCAGAGGATCTCATGTAAGAATCAAAGCCTAATGTCAGTGTTGAGGGAAGAAAGCAGTCAGGCTGAATGCGGTCTTAGCCCCAGGTTTCATTTTCAATCGTCCCTTTTTTTCCACACGCCTTAATTCGCTGCCAGATGCGATAAAACGGATGTAGCCTGTGGAAAGCAGGGTGGCTGTCTTATCTACAAGATGATATTCACTGCCTTGCCTTTTTATCACCTTTAAAACTCCTTCATACTTTTACACAGCCACCTGAATCATATGGAGCAGGTTCTACACTATTTCAGTCACTCAAAGGCAGAGGAGGCAGACTGATACTCATCTACACTTCAGTGCTTTGAATGACATTTGACAAATTGCTCATTTGAATTCCCTACAGAGTATATGCCCCTAAGCTTTCACTCTATAAGTTTAGGTTACATCTTTTTCATCATTGTGTTGAATTGAAATAGTTTTGGTTGGAAGTCGAATGTTGATGATTCGTGACTTTGCCAATGATTTTTGTGTCCTAAAAGGGAAAAGGCTGTATGACCTTTAACCTCTGGTTCTGTTTTGCATCTCCCATGTGCATACAAGTCATGGTGAAAATATTTAAGGATCCTGTTTAACTGACATGACCTACAATGAGGGAAGAATATTGCAGACAAAGAGGAGGAGGGAGGGACAAATCTCAAAGCCTCTTTTCGTTATGTTGAACTATTTTCACCCCTTTATTCACCCAATTTTTCTATCAGAGAAATGACTCTCGAACATATGGTTCTAACAACTTGTATGATCTGGAGCTGCCCTCTTACAATGCTAATCAGACACATTTATCAATTACAGAACCTATTTAATGTGCAACTGAGGTTAACTCACTCAGTGTTTTTTCAGAAATGAAGACTGTCTCAAGCCATTAACCCGTTGCAACACTGCAACATGGCTATTGGACCAAAAGCTTCTGTAAGTCTAAACATGGGTGCTGCCAGATGTACTTTAGAGTACAAACTGCTCTGTTTCTTATCTGAATTTAGAGCTAATGTGAGGCGTGTTATGGAGGAAAGGCCACCTAGCAACCGCAGATGGTCGCCACGTGCCGTCTGTCTGTCCATGCGTCTTGTCAGCATGGTTCAGTGGGACAGTTACTCAGAGAGTGGACTCAAGGAAAACAGTTCAGCAGAGGAAATGACATTCAGGATGGGACATGGGACATCCTGAATCTCTACTTCTTCTCTGTACTCTTCATAGAAGAGTTGCTTAAAGGGGAACTCCACTGATCTTACAAATTGACAAGAGAGAAGAGTGCATGGAATAAAAAAGCTGATATCCATGGCTCTGCTTCGATTTAGACTTTTTTTTTAAAGTGAGTCCAACAAGTTTATAGAGGTGCAATGCGAAATCGGTGGAGCACTCTTTTAATAACTTAAATATGAATCCAAATGTACAGTTCTTGCAAGGCAACAAATGTAACAATGACAATATTGAGGAAAATCCATAAAGAAATACACATTATAATATGCAAACGTTTATGTTATTCTAAGTATGGACTAGGATTCGCAAAAGAAACAGCCTCAGGCATATTTTTTTCTTTTTGTATACACACATGCACTCAGGCAAACTCAAAATAAACACATGCACAGACAAACACAGCCAACACATGCACAAATGCACACAAACATTCCTTCTGTCCTTGTCCTGCCACACTGCTGTGTACTGGGGTTAATATTCATTCTTTTTGCTAGGTGGTTCTGATGTCCCTCCACCCATAAGTAAGCAATGAATAAACTGTAGCTTCCAATAAACACTGGATGGTGTGTGAAGTGGATTTGAAATATGGTAATGAGAGCGTATGTGTGTGCATGTGCATGTATTGAGCTTCGGCTGGTCCACCAAACCATACCAGAGAGGACAAGCAATGTTGCAAATAGCAACAAAGGACTTTAATACTACTGCACAGACAACAATAAAATGACATCCATGGGTGGAATTACAGAATTACTAGAGTGGTGTAGTGGCTCTTTCTCATTAGAATATTACCTCTGGGTCCCACCAGCAAGTTGAACCCCATTATGATGACCTTCACTGTTAAGGCGCTCATTAAAGAACGCTGAAATGCTCTTTTTCATCTGTGGCCGTAATGAGAGGACCAGTGTACATATCAATATGAAATGTTATCAAGAAAGGCACAGGCTGCAATTATAAGGACCTTTTTGAAAAGTTCACTTCTATTATACCCCTCTACCACTGGTAATGACATTGTGGCCATACTCGCTCCCCCAGTAAGTTAATATCAAATATGAAACCAGATATCAATGGCCCCAGAGACTGTGTGTGCATGCTGTGTGTGTGTGTGTGTGTGTGTGTGTGTGTGTGTGTGTGTGTACACGTGTATGAATGGAAGTGCTACCACAGTGTAAGCAGACGCGTCCTTCATTGCATTGTCTTTAATCTTTTGATATTACAAGCCATTCATCATTTCATCCTGACACCTTCATAAAATAAAACATACAATAATTAATTTTGGTAGGCGCAGAGAGAGAGAGCGAGAGAGAGAGAGAGAGAGAGAGAGAGAGAGAGAGAGAGAGGAGATGAGGAGAGAGGACTATGGAAAGGTTTGGGACTCCTAAATGAAGATTTAACCTAATGATATTTTATGTGTCAAATGTCGTACAAATTTACTTTATTTTCAAATTCCAGATGTGTCAAAGGATGAGCAATGAAGCCAATGGAGTTAAATATGGATATAATATACTGATTACATTCTTGATTTCTAAAATGCATCAGATTTTTTTATTCATCAATATGACTACTTAAGATTATAATACTGTATAATGTACAGATTCAACCACTGATAATGTAAATGTCAGTTCAAAACATACAGCAATATCCACTAAATTACTTTATATTATGTTTGCCTACACATGGTTTCAGGCTTTTATAAAACCGGGTTGTAAGTATCATGGTATCAATTTAAACTAACTAAAATAACTAGTATATTATGTCACATCCAGGCATATTAGATCATATTACTTATTCTCTCAGAAGCACACCTTGTGATATTTACATATTACCCACTATGGAAGTGTGACTTAAAAGTGGGTTTTTAGATTCTGACTTATAAATTAAAATATCCTCAACATTTAGTAACCACAAATACCAGTAACCACTTAATATATAAAATAAAAGGACAGCAAACTGTGTGTACAGTATACTGCTTTGTTTCTAAAGAGATCATTACTCCATCGCAAACCTGCTTCTCCCTGTCAGATGTGGGCTACACATCAGCCTGTTTCACACCGCTATGCTCTGAACCCTCTAACGGTGCTGCAGACAGCGGAGATGGATGCTTACACTGTGGAAAGTGTGAAATTAAAAGGAAGAGTCTGATAAATTGACAGCAGGCACCTCAGGATAGAGAAGCAGGAGATGGAATGATCAACCTGACTTGAGGGTGGAGCGCTGGGCTGCTGGGGAGAGGCTGATGGATATACAGCAGGGTAAAATGTTTGGCTGTAAAAATGTGTGCTGTGTTGTGTGTTCTTTGTTTCATTTGGGATTTGCAGGTTTCAATAAACATACAGTATGTATGTACACTTTTTTTTTTTATAGCTGGGTGCTATTTAAAAACCATTAAAACTGACGCACCTGCATGAATTGCCTTTATGCAGTTTAAACCTTTTTTGTTGCTATACAGAAATGATTTTGTCTTAATACATGTATATTCAACACTTTTTGACATTAATGATTACCCTTTAATGAAAGTTGTAAATAAATAACAAGTTTTGTAAGTTACTAACGTTGCTAAAAGGTTTGAATGTTTCTACTCAAAATATTTTAAAGCCATGCAAGCAAACAAAAAGTCAGGATACATTTCAACTGAAGATAAAAACTGCCATAATTCCTTAGTGTAGAGATTCTCTGAAATGCTGTCACAGGCTTATGGATGCCAGATGCATTGTAGTTTTTCTACATGGCTGTAGTAACTCCTGGAACATGCTGCTACATACAGAGAAACTAAATCTAAAAATAAGTCCTACAATTGTCATTTTTACCTGAATATTGGAAAAAGAATGCATTTGTTTAAATGTGTGACATCAGAACATTTTGGAGGATCACGTGAAGGATAGAGAGGATAGACAGTATCAGCACAAAAATACCGCTGGGAGACGTAGCTGAATATTGAACTCATATTTCTGAATTAACCACCATATTACTGCCAGCACGTTTGTTCAATTTTTTAAGGGGCAACAATCAAGACATTACTGTAACTAATTTCCTTAAACCTCTCAGCAGCATATGGTGAGGATGTAGTGGCCTGTCCAACTGACTTTATACCTCCCTCTTGCCTTCCCTTCCTCTTCGAACAGTGGTAAACCCCCGCCACCCCTCCCAGCATACTGCCCGGCTGCTCAAACCAGCACAGGTGTTTCCCATTGCCAGTCACAGTCCCTCTCGCCCCAACACCAACATTGTTTTAAGGCAGAGGACTCTGGGCTCCTTCCACAGGCTTCTGACAAGCCATTGGGCCCTTGTTTATCTGCACGCATAAAACTGCATGCATCACAGTGTCCACTCGCTCAGCCTCTTGGGACAACACATGGTTTGAACATTAGTTCATCCCGCTGAATAGAGTAAAAGAGAATCTGTGAGGCCTTTACCCACCACAGGAGAGAGCTGAGAAATAGGGAAGAGGACGAAAAAAACAGACTGCATCATCCACAGTAGTTGCTTCACAAGTACTATATAGAACAAGTGCGGTGTGATTAGGCCGTTACCGTACCTGAGTCAATGTGAGCAGCATGCATGCAGTCATCTTGATAATTTAATTTGAGTGTGCCCTGAGGTAGAGCAATCTTTATTTCATCAGCTCAAAGGAGTTTATTTCATTAAAACGTCTACTTGTCCATCAGTAAGAACCTGTTCCTTTTGAGATAAGCTGGCGGAGTTCATCATAATTGCAAATGTTTGCCCATAATGTAAAGACCTTGTGGGGTCTAGTATTCTTTGAGATGAAAAAGGTTGTCATGCATACAAATCAGAACAAGTGACAGTAATTCCTGCCAACATTTTTCGATTAGTGGCAATTCATAAAGAAGTGTCAGAGTTGCTCAGACCTGCAAGGCATTATAATTTGGCCCCACGGTTTGTTTTGAATCTCTGCTTTTAAAAGTATTCTAAACATAAAGTTATGTGAAAATTAAAAATGTATTCTTTTATTTATTTGTGTCTTTTTGTCAACAAAACTGACTGGACAGTTAGGCATCAAAATGAGTCCCCCGCCATCGCTTTTCATTTGAGTTTGACTTCTACTTCTACTTCTCCTGTCTACCACACATTTACAGTATGCACATTAATGTACACAGATGATCACACATGCTCACACAGACACACACACACACACACACACACACACACACACACACACACACACAGACACACACACGTCTACACCCCACTCCCACCCACATTTCATGGCATAGCGGCTGAGACGGGACTAACTGACAGAGATTGCTGGGTAATTCAAGCCAACATGATTGACTTTATGATCACTTTAAAGCCCCAACTAGTCTTTATGCTTTCAAGAAATGCCAAAAGTTTCCAGCACAAAAGTGGCAGGGAATCAGGCATGAAGGGAACAAGAGGTAGAAAACCCCCACAACTGCTTTCACTTCAGAGTCCACCTCCCTCCCTTCCTTCCACCCTCACTCTTTCCCCCTTGGCACTTTTAATGGCATGAAATTATGGGCCTGCAAGAGCGACAACAACTGTCTAGGTTTAAAACATAATACGTTGACAGGAGTGACATGGCCATTTTCTCCTCCTCCATTAGCATTGAGACGTGGCCACCTCATCATGTCATTACCCGCTGACACTGTGACTGCTGCTGCTTTCATAACGACACAAAGAAAAAATATCAAGGAGTCTGAAAGTATTTCAAGACTGGTCTCTCCTTATTGTTACATGAATGCACTCCTTTTGGTGGTGAATGTGAAAATTTGGAAATACCAGTAAGTCTCAGAACAGATATCATATATTTGGGGTCTTACAAAGAGCCTCACAATCACGTTCAATTTCAGAATTTTTTCATTCATTCTTCATGGCATTATTATCACACATCGTAAAGTTTTCTTATTACTTGTCATGTAAAATTCAACTCCTTCATAGCCATTTGCCTAATAGTGTGAAGTAAGAGAACCTGATATATTTAGCAGTAGATCAGGATAAAAAATGCCAACTGGTTCAAGCTTCTAAAATATGTTTTTGTATGTCACCTTGTGCTTTGGGAAATCATGATGTGCATTTTTTCACTTTTCTCTGACATTTTCTAGACTAACCGATTGAGTTATAGGTGGATTAATCGAAAAACAAAAAAATAGTTTAACTAAATAAGAACATATTAGAAAGTGCAGCTCTTAATACATTATTTGCAAAACTAATCAACAACTTGCCTTTTTAGACTAATGTTTATGAGAATACTTGGTGATTGTAGCCTTTTGAAAAGATTATAAACTTCGCACTGTGTGTGCCAGATACATGTTAGGCCAGGCAGATACATACTGTACTGTTTATGGCCACTTAACCAATCAGGAACACTGGGTCATAAGTCCTTCAAATACATCATCAACACTCCCAATGATATTGTAAATGTTGTGCTGAGAAACCTCCTCCCATCCCTGCAGGATCTCAGGCCCATTCCAAAACTTGTCTCAGCCCTGGTGCTGTGATGATCCGGAGCATGAAATCTGTCCCGCGGCGAAAGGGCCTCAGCTTCTGAAACTGTAGATCTATCCGTTAGCTAAACATGTCGACCACATTCTGTGCTGTTTGTTTCTGCGGCCTAAGAGAGGGAGAGAGAGAGAGACGTGGAGAGATCTATAATTCAAATAAACAGGAGGAGGATTATCACTCATAAGCTGCATAAGAACGTCAGTTGAGAATGTTTGGTTTGCTGTTAAGATCATAAATAAACAAGATCTCTCGAAAGAGAAGAGAGTTCAGAGGCCTGTACTACGAAGCAAGATTTGGCTTTACCGAGGTTACTTCAGGTTCAACCCAGGGTTTTGTGTATCACGACGGTGGATCACTTGTTACCGGGTTAAATCGCTGTGGTAACTTGTGCTGAACACCTAACCTGCTCGAGAGATTAGAGATCAACCGGTGTAAAAGTACCGCCTACTGACCAATCAATACTCAATTGATAACGCAGAGAGAGGTGCGCTCATAAAAGTTAAAACATTTGGAGACAGACAACCCAATGTGTGCGTCGCTGGATTGGGAAACCCTGGGTTGATTTAACTAGTTGTTAACCACAATCGTGACACAGCTTATGTGGGACCAGGGCATGTTGATCTTGATTTGTAGTACAGGGCTCTGGTGTCAGCTTGTGTCGGCTTAATACGTGTGTTATTGTTGATCTAACTACGTTCTCCCTTACATGCTGCGTGGTCCCAGTAACATACTTTAGCAGAGCCAAGGCCTTTGTTTAGCTAATGTCCTGTGGTGGCTTCTGATTGGTCTAAATGACACCTCATTAGCTCCTCAAGTTGGCCTCCCTGCATCATATTATTAATGGCAACATTGAAAACAGAAGCCATATTAACCACCTCACACTTAATGGCGTTGGTTTTGATTAAGATCAATATACTAAAATGACAGTGAGGTTAATGGGAACTTTGAACAGGACCCCTAACACACACACACACACACACACACACACACACACACACACACACACACACACACACACACACACACACACACACACACACACACACACACACACACACACACACACACACACACACACACACACATACACACACACACACACACACGTCTCAGGATAGGATGTGATATTGGGAGATCCTAAGAAAAGCTGTTTGCATGAATTAACAAATCACATGTCACATGTAAAAACTGCAAAGGTATGGCAGTATTTGTGCCAAAAAATAGAATGCAGGCTAGCACACAAACACATTAGCATCTTCCCTATCTTGGCTGATATCATCTTACCAGGGATTTGGGTGGTTATCATAGTGAGCATTAAAAATAAGACTGAACGGCCCAGGAAGCCTCCACTGACTTGTCTATATGGAGCCTCATTAGGGACATTGATGGATGGGCTATTGCCACCACCGGGCTCGCCCAGAAAAGCTCTGGGTATTATTAGTGTTTGTGTGTTTATAAACTGACATTTAATTACAGGTACAAAATCATACCACATACATTAACGAGTTACAGCCCATTGGGTATAATGCAGCCTGGATATTTAAAAGAAAGAAGAAGTGGAATTACAGCACTGTGACCAAGAATTGGTCAACGTTTGATGATTTAATACTCAAAAGAAATAAGGAGAGACATAAATTATGCATTTGAAGATTTATAAAAAACCCTTACTGGGATTTACTGCAGGAAATATGTATCTTGAGGCAGCCAAAATTAAAAGCCCTTTCAATGGAGGGGGAAAAACCTTTTGAAAGTTAAAATACAGGAGCTGGAAAATAATTTGTACTTACTCTTTTATATTTCCAGTTTCGGGAAAGCTCGTGTCTTCTTGTAAAACGTTTTACAATAACCTTTCGAATACCAGAGAAAACAGTAAAGGTTATGCTTTCTGAAAGCTTTTTTTTAAAAAATCAGCAACCTTCCAAAATCACAATTAGAAAAATGAAATGCATGGTATCTTTTTTGTTTTCCCATTCCCCCAAGGTGCAGCTACTCAGCTTGAGTCCAGATGCAAACACCAGTACCGAGTTTTCACGCTCAGCCAGACATTCTGAAAGCGATGCAAGCATATCAGAAACAGACCTGAAATATCTATAATACTTTTAGTTTTAAATAGATCAATATACCAGAAATTATGTCCAACACCTTCATTGGAATTCATTGGATCTTTATTTTACTAGTGAGCCCCATGTCGTAGAGAACTCACTTCCCTTCCTCTTCACACACACACACACACACACACACACACACACACACACACACACACACACACACACACACACACACACACACACACACACACAACTGTGGTTGTGTATCGGATTTACAGCTGATAGTTTTCTTTTATACCAGAGGAGGTCATACGATATGATATTTTCTGTTTCCCAAAATGGCTTCAGCCAAGGACCCAGACATATAAAACATACTCCTGAGTCCTGACAGCGATACATTTCACGTGATGACACTACTCTGAAACAATCTTGATATTGCCTTTCCATGTCATAAACAAAACCTGACCACAGTTCTGTTCGCCGGTGTGTGCGTTGCTGTCGATTTGTCTATCCAGCATGTGTGTGAAGGGGGAGGGAGAGAGGAAGAATGGTAGAGGGACATGGAGACGAAAACTCTCTCAGCGGTAGACGGAGAGTAAGTAGATGGGTTCACTCTGGGGAGAGCGGTAGGAATGGTTGTAAAATGCACAACTCCATGGTAACTGAAGGAGATGTGGCTCTGCTGAGAAAAGAAAGGGCAGGAGACAGGAAGGAGAGAAGGATGAGAGAAAGAGAGAGAGAGAGAGAGAGAGAGAGAGAGAGAGAGAGAGAGAGAGAGAGAATGGAGGAAGGAAGAAAAAAAGCGAGAGGAAGGCAGGCGAGCAGATAGACAGAAAGGGATGGAACAGACATGGGGGAACTCTGGCAGGTGCTGCATCATCTGCTAAGGCTTTGTCGGGCCGCCCGTAAACAGTCATTGGGCTTCTCGAGGGAGCAACCTTCTCCATAACTAGCACAGGTATAAATCTGCCTCTTAGCCACTAAATTAGACACATTCTTGAGAGAGTCTCACTCTGCAAGTGCTGCAATAACCTGAGGGAAAAAAGGAAGACAGAAAATTAAGCAAATCCACCGAGAGCAGTAACGGAGGTGCATGAATAAGGTATAGCCTATGTGAATTTAACCAGATGGCCACTTTGATCCATATGAAAAATTGTTAATGTTTTTACATGCAAAGCTGTTATGAATAGTGTTCTTTACACTGAGCAAGAATTCATTTCCCCACCATCTCAAAAAGCTGTCACTGACTGCATCACGTGTAAGACCCTGCTGTGGCTCAAAGCCGAGGGCCAAGTCCAAGGTCTGCGCTCTGTCACCTCGTCACAATGTTTATCCTTCATTACGACTCTTAAAACAGCGACACGCCCATGTTTTTTTTTTTTTTCCCCCTTCAATGAATTTTTCTAACCTATATGAAGCAGTGACATTGTGCGACAACATGACACTTGGATATTGTTTTAACACTTGCTGGGGTTGGTGAAGGGAGGAAAGGTCAGGGTAAAATACACCAAGAAGAGTGATCTAGTGTTCTGACATAAAGTTTTTACGGCATGTGTCTGTAAACGTGTAGCCATGAGTTCATACTCTACAATCCAAGACTGGGAAGAACATTACAATCTAAAAAATAGCAGGACAATATGTGGACTTCCACTAGAATTGTATTTGATGAAAGGCAATTTAAATAAAGTTTCTATATAAGATTGCCCAATTATAAGAAAACTGACACATAGATACAAATATACACACACACACACACACACGCACACACACACACACACACACGCACACACTTTTAAATAACATGTACTGTAACTCAGTGAACAAGTATAAAGTGTACAAAAACGTTTTTTTGATAAAGAAGGAAATAATTGTTTACTTGGTGTATATTTACATGCCATATCTGCTCCACTCAATGCTATCTGCTGCTTTGAACAACTTTTTTGAAGTCAGAAGTCCAATTTGTCATAGAAAAGCCCTGCAAACATGAAACTCAAGTGTGCTGCTCTGTGTTGTAACAGGATGCTAATCTCCTAAACACTCCATCTGTATTTGCGAAATGTGCCTCACAACCTGTATGCTTAAATGGGACTTTACTTAGTCCTGTTTTCAAAAGGTATCCTGCAAGTCAAAGGAAGGGAAAAAGTAGGTTAATGTGCAGGTTTTTCTGTGATAGGGAATAATGAAATACTCTTCAAAAGCGATCTTCAAAGTGTTTAATGAAAAAAGTTGCATCGACAAACTGTCTTTATGATGAGGCTGTTGTAAAAAAATAAACATAAAGTAGGCAATCGCACAAATAAAGACAACCAGCCTTATGTATTAATTATAGGCAACATAAAAATGGGAACACACACTGACAAAATACATTATTTTATAATTCAAGCTGACATTTTAGTTATATATCAGTATAAAAAGAGAAACAAAAACTTATCTTCAATATGAAAAAATAAAAAAAAGTTAAGTATTATTATGCATTACGTAATTAACACTTTACGTCTCTGGTGGAAGTTGTAAATATGAAAACATGGACTGTATTGATCTATGCTAGCAATCTCGGCCAAGGTTTTGTCAGTCCTCCAGTTTAGCATGACTATTTTACTAGTTTCCCTCTCAGAGAGTTTCTCTAAAAAAAAAATCCCCTCAGGACTTTTTAACATTCTAATAAAAAGATTTTACAGAGTGGTGTGAGTGTGAATTTTCGGGATGATGCCATGGAAAAAAGAAAAAATGGTGAGCACAAGATTGTCAGTGAGGGACAGGAAGAATAAAAGGAAGGTGCTGAGCATGTTTTACTCATAAATCAAGGCACCATATCAAGCGTTATGTTAAGTTGAATCATGCTGAGTAATAATAAAATGATCAGATCAATGCGCTCACAGTAAGTTAATGTTGCTGTGCGCTTCAGTATAAACAAATATTATTAAAATAAGTGATCATGCCGATGTGAAAGTTTTAAATCAACTTTAGATTGATCGAAATGAAGTCAAATTTGAAATGTGTTATTTAAGGAAGTTTCATTGTATTGTTTTGATTGATCACACAGACAGTAGTGCATACTAAATCAACCAAGCCATAATCAACCTTTGATACAATAAGCCTAGTGCTGACAGAAATAATCCACTGGCCACCTTCTTAATGAATAATTGATGTCCATCTTAACAGGCTAATGAATGAATGTGGTTTGGGTTTGAGTGATAGCCCTCTCGTTGGAGAGCTATCCCAGGAGGGACGGGGCACTGGAGACGGAGGTGTCATCCTCTATAACCTGTATAATTGGTCATTTGACATGAGGGACTTGACTGTGGGTCCATGCACCGCCAGTGGAGAGTGACCCTTTTATCCTATTGTTTATTAGCACTGTTCCAGGTTATCACACCAATTAGGGCTCGGATAACAGTGATCAGGAAAGGAAAACTAAAAGTACAAAAAGTACTATACTATTAGCTGAGGGAACAGGGATCAGCTCAGCTATGGCAAGCATAAGAGAGTACTATTTTGACCTCACTAAAAATATTCTAAAAAGAATAAATATCCAAGAAGTAATTATAGAATGGGATGAAAAGAGTCACAGATGCAAAAAAACAAAAAAAAGCTTTTTGTTTCAAAGTGCATGCCGTGTACTGTATCTCAGCTGAAAGAAAAAAAGAAGTGCAGAGAGGTGACAAGGCTCCAAGGCTGTTCCCTGTGTGCATTTGTGTTGGGCTTGTCCAAACAATCATACTTACATTTTAGCACTATTATGCGCGCACACCCTATTTTCCACAGCTCTGATAACATTCTCACTGCAGTTTCGGTGTGGCACTCTTACTAAACAATACCTTATTGACATGAGCTCTGGCCTCACAATAGCCACAAAACATCAGGGTTCCTGTTTTTGTTGACACTGTTTGAGTCCTCCATTGAAGGCAAAAGCCACTGTGGACACAGCAATGCATAATTGGACCTCTCTGTCATACAATACAACAAATCAACCCTTTAAATGTTTGAGCATGATAAGGCAGGGAGAAGGCACACAGAGGGGGAGCGGGACAAAGACAGGGGGAAGTCAGGTGAATGGAAGTGTGGAAAGTTGATGGAAAAGGAGAGAGACTATAGAGTGGAGCACCACTAGGGGACAGTAGTAAGTCATGGACGGCAGCAGGAGCGATGTGTGCGCGCGTGTGTGAGAGTGTGTGTGTGTGTGTGTGTGTGTGCGTGTGTGTGCGTGTGTGTGTGTGTGTGTGGCAAACAGTGAACAAAAGACTTTCTTTGTTGCACTCTCAGATAATAAAAGAATTCAGAAATAGCTACTTGACTGCTTTAGAAAAGATCTTGACAATGTGTCGGCCCATAATGCACAGGAACAGCTCCAGATTTACATAATCATATGTAATGTAAACCACTACGAGGCTCCACAGCCAACAAACAAACTGACTGGGGAAAGGGTGACAGCAGGAGAGGGATCCGCTTTCCCCTATGGACTTGATATACTTACTAAAAGTACATTTCGCTTCATCCGCTCACAACAATAAGACGTTTGCAAATTTTGTGGGCTTGTGTGCTGATGATTCAACAGAAAATAAGCTTTTCAGGTAAACACCTAAATATGCTAAAGCACAGAATGAGAGGTACCTATTTCAAACAGTATCTTTTTTTTTTTTTACTTAAAATGATTTATAGCATTAATTATTGCAGTTTCCAAAGGAAAGAAGCACATGATTTAATGCTGATTCAATAGTGACAAGAAATTATATCTGGTATAAAAAATGAGACACAAAAATATAGGGTCCTTTTCTTTGACCACAGATCAAGATGGCCAGTGGATTTCACGCTGCAATTTGAGGCATTACTGCTTATATCTACTTTCTTTGTGCTAACTGGTTAAACAAGAGAAGTTAACACCTCCACGTACCTCTGACGTTGGATAGAACTGTCAGGAGGGAGCCAGTGTTTCTTTTTTTGCTATGGTAACCGAGGACGTATATTCAAAACATGCTGCCTCCTCCTCCTCCTCCAGCAATTAAAAGCAGAACAATAACAATATTCACCAATGACAGCAGCGTCTGTACAGTAGTTATGCCCTTCGTTAGTTTCACAATCTTCCTCATGAATTAGTTAAGTCTGTTAATTGCACATTTATTACACTCAAGGCCACAGAGAGATACACTAAATGGCTCCGGAATAAAACAATTGCACACATATAGGAATCATGAAAAATAAATTAAGCTTTTAGATTACAGCTTAACCTTGTGTTGCAAAAATAAGTCTCACAAATTTTATTTACTTGCCTTTTTGTCTTTTAGAGGAAAATGGAAAAATCTTAACCAATCATATAATTGGAGTAAAAAGGGCTTAATACATAATTCACCATATTTTACTTTAGTCTAAAATTGTTAACAATATGTATGCCTTATGAGCACAGAGTGAAAAATCACAGAGTAATAAATAATAAAATTACATTTTAGGAACTTCATTTTCAAGAAAATAATATAATACATAAATAAAACCAACAGCCCTAATTATGTCAATATTTACATTTGTGTCGAGTGCTTCGAAAAACAACGTGGCAACGATCATATTTATTCAGAGACAAGAAAAAAAAGGCAAATATCAAAATCACCCAGCAGCATAATCTCTTTGTGTTTACACTTTATCATCGCCTTTTCTGATCTCTGGCGTGTTTCATTATGGAGTGACGTGTGAGTGACACTGTGCCGGCTGTCACAGCCATGTGCTGAGGTTCCCTCTAATTTCCAGCACCAACAATAATAATGACTATTCCATTGCTAGCCCCACTATTTGTGTTATTGTTGTAGGGTGTCAGACACAGGCCCTGACGTTTGCTATGCTATCAGCAGGAGTGTACAAATACAAACACATTTGCCTGAGTTATTGACCTTTATCTCCCCACTTTCTTGACAGCCTTCTCCAGTTATTGACAATAGAAACACATGGGACGACGCATAACCTTTCATTTACAGAGCACGCTCTCCCTCTCTCTCTCTTTTTGTCCCTCTCCCTCTCCCTCGCTCGTTCTTTCCCTCAGTCTGTGTCTCACTGCTCTCTTGCAATTTGTTTAAATAAAATGGGGCAGACAATGGTAGCGCTCATTTCTGCCATTTTTCTTTCACTCCAAATTTCAGAGGATAATATCATTAGACCGATACAATGGCTGCTATTCAGCCTTAGATACACAGATATTTCAAGTATTCAATATAGTTTTGACATGCTGACATTACGGGAGAGTGTTGTTTCCCTATTTGTTTGCTTACAATGTCGATTTTGTCATAAATCTTAGATTCCTGAGGCAACATGTTTGTCTTGATGATGTTCAAATTTACCACAGAAATATGTACATGGTCAGTGCAATCAAAACACGAATACTATGCAAAAGATGCACAAATAAAAATCTTGGAAAAGTAAAAACTCCTATCGTTGAAAAATAAATATTTACAGTGTATATATGTAGCATTTACATTTATGTTTTAAACACATAGAAAATGATATGAGAGAGTAGAGTGGTTTTATTTATGCAGAATCAGGGGCAACATAATTATTCTGAAAATGGGACTGAATCCGTAATTTACTGCTTCTCAATACTGCGTTGAATAACAATGGTCATAAAAACCACTAGTATTCCACTAATGATTCTCCTCCAGGATTTATTGTGTTTTTCAATGTGTTCCCTTTTGCATTTCAGCGTGAAAAATAGCATACATAAAATACGGGTGTCCCCACCAGTCAGCCCTTCTGCAGGTACTTCAGAGCCCCAAAATTAAATTTTAAACAATCCAGACCAGTGTTTGGTGACCATGGTTAATCATCAAGAAACAAAGACATCAAACAATATTTGATAATGAGAAAAATGCCTCCAGGACATTAGGGGATGGGGGGAGAGCACAGCGTGAGCCTCGGCAGCAGAGCTAGGTAGAGAGGCCAGACCAGACACAAGCCGCATTCACATGTCTGTGTGTGGTGATGGTGGGTGTCTGTGTGTGTGTGTGTGTGTGTCACACAAAAAAAAAAAACACACGCACGCACATATGTGTCAACTTCTATCTCATGCACATACACAGATGCATACACACATAGACCCACACACACACCTCTTATGGAGTTAAAAAGCCATTACATTGCCTCTTTTTTCTTTTTCTTTTTTTAAAGTTCATGACGAGATAATTAGAATTCAGTGTATTGAGCCAGTGGTGAGGTTACAGCTTTGTGAAATTGTGCTTTATTTTGAACTTGCATCACGCCTCAACCCAATTATCCGCAGTTAAAATGGCTTAGTGAGGCTCCAAACTGTGACGGACAAAAAAATACAGACCAACCAAAAAAGTTTTCTTAATAATAAAAGTCTTTATTTTCCCCGAAATTTTCTAAAAGGGTAGACATCTATTTGATGTACTATTCAAACCAAATAGTATTACATTTGGATGGTATTAATATATCTTAAATGTGAATTCATATACTGGAAAATGAAATATTTAAAATATTCAAGTATTTCAAAATAAATCTTTAAATAACGCTCAAATGTATACTTTCAGTAATAAATGTAATATAATGGTTTCATTTTTCATCAGGCCAGTGTAATTAGTGCTAACTAAAATGAGAAGTTGGGCAGACAGAGAAAGGGTGGGAGGGGAAGGAGCATTGGGTAATGAGGAGAAAATGTTTTTTTCCCCTCTTCCTCTGTCATATTCTTATTGGGTTATCCTTGATTGACACAGCGTTAACGGTCTGGCCAAATCGAGGCAGATCCAGCAACTATAGTCCGAACGGCAGCATGTGCAGCCACCTCGGACATGCAAATTGCACCCAGGCAACCCGTTGACTATGATTAATGAGCCTGGGCTGCAGCCTTTGTTTCCGTGTGCAGCCGTTTAGAGGGAAATACAATCCCAAAATATTATCAATCCCCTATTAATCCAGTAATTTTGTTCACATCACACATGTTGTTTTGAGCAATTTACAGCCAAATGTGTGCATGTGTGTCTGCACGTGCGTGTGTGTATGTTATTGGGGTGAGCACAATTGCATTTAATTACATGTCCTGTAATTAAATTCATTAAAGGATAATAAAATAAATGGAAGAAACAGCTTTGAAAGCTAGAGTGAAACACATGTGTCTTGTCTCCCGTGACGTAAAATATGGATGTGGGATTTTCAGGGGCAGTCATGCTGTTCAGGGGGGAATGCATGAATTCGATACCTTGCTAATACTACAGGCATTTCCTGGTTATGGCTTGCCTCATGTTTAAACTGTGATTTTTAGAGCTGAGATCCCAGACTCCCTGAAGATTGGAGAGCGATTCTGTGGTGCAGAGGAGTGAAGTCACTGACTTCCCAAATGGAAAAAAAAGAAACATTATGACAGTAATGCTGACGATCTAGTGTAACAATACGCTCTCTATGTATGGTGAGTAATATCACTGGATATGGTAAGGAGGGACTTATGTGCTAGACATGGGGGGACCTGCAATTTCCTTAAACTGTGTGATGAGTAAAGGAAATTACACAACCTCACAAATCTTACATTCATCGACTGAAGATGCTGTCGATAAAAAGCTATTTCTCATGCACACACCCTCCACAGCCACACACTTTACCTCTGCTGCAAGCAAAATGTTAATGTTTCCCAGGCATTAAGGTATATAAGTGCCATTAGTGGCACAGTGCTTAGCACTACAATGGTGTGCCGAGAGCAGTGGAGCAGAGATCAGTGCAGCGTCTCCTGGATATCAGAGGGAGACATCCTTTGTAAATTCATCTCCCACTGTGAGAAGGCTTCACAGCTGGTTAACGGCACTGTGTGTACCACTGCCCTGTTTACACACAGCCTCCAAAGCACTCGTCTTTCCCCCTGCATCCCCTCCATTGCCTCGATCTCTCCTTCAGCTCTCATCACAGCCCACTGTGGCTTTCGTAGCCATCAAAGATGCACACAAACTGATTCAATGCAAGGGTGTGTGTGCGCAAACAGAAATACATATACACACACGAGTAGACACCTACACACAACAAAATCTCTGATCCCCTCACTTTTGGGGCCATTACAGCGCACTGCCTTCCAACCCCTTTGCTGATTTTTATCTTTTTATACCATCACATTACACTGATCCTTTTATACCTATTACACACGCAGCTCCCCACCAAACCCCCTGATCCTCTGATACCTAGATGAGTAAACTGCTCCTCCTGCCCCTGACCTCAGCCCTTTGTAGCAATCAGACCAGACTTCCTCAGAGGCCCTGATCTTATCTGGCCATACCAATCCCACTACACAGCTCCCTTTTGTAGCCACCACAGAGCACTGAGCCCTTTCAGGTCCAGGGACTGTGCCGGTGAACACACAGCCCGAGACCTCAGCTCATCTCAGACATCATACTACACTGCCCAACAACAATGAGCTCTATTTTCTGATGCACCACAGGTCAGATAGAGCCTTTCTGCTCACCGATGCATTGTTCACCCACAATGGAGGAAACCAGCAATGTTGTTGTCAAAAGAATGTTTGACTCTACCACAGAAAGGTTTGATGTCGTCATAGGCTTGCACACAATGATGCCAATTTGAGTTGGGATTTTAAGGCTAATTATTTGCGAAGATGATTTTGTTGTTTTATTTTTGCAAAATAAGTTGTTTTTTTTTTTATTGAGAAATGGGAAACTCACCATAAAATGACTCTGGGACTTCCCTGCATCTGTATGTAAAGAGGAGGTTAAAGAGAAAATCTATTAGGGAAGACTGAGGTTTAGCACTGTTCAGAGACTAATTACACAACAATGCCATTGTAAAATGATATTGATCTCAAGGGATGTATTTGACAAATTAGGTCTTAAAGATTTTAGTCCTATCTAAGTGTTGTCTAAAATCAACACCCCAGACAGAAGCAACCATATGGTTCAGAGGGAAATAAAGAAACAACATTAATCATTAATTAACTATTGACTATTTTCCTTCAAAATCTGTTTGCATTTGTGACTATTAGATAGCTATTTCTATTGAAATGCAAGCAGTTTGGAGTTACACATGTAGGCTGAACATGCATTTGTCCTTTAAATTCAACGTTATTCTTGTATGTTTTACACATTTCTTTCTACTACAGTACTCTACAGTACATCATCATCCTTGGCCTAATTTACATATTTCTGCCGGGGGCATTTAAAGCTCTACCTTCACTGGTGAGGTGAACAGTGTTGATGATTCTGGGGACCCACGGCTTGATTTAGCCCACAGAAATTCCTGCAGGATGTAGGAAATAATTAAGGAACGCCCAGACCAATATTCTCTCAGGAGGGCAGAATTCCTGTAAAAGTAAAATAATACAAATACAAATTACTGCTGTGTCACTGCAGTGGAATTTGGTACACTTTATGTCTCCTTTAAAGAAAACACAATCACTGCACTTACATGGAAAGTAATCAGTGTAACAGCAGTTTAAGAGGTTGCATTTTGAGGTTTAATATAATAAAATAAAGTGAATGATGGAGACACTTTGTTTTCACAGGGCCTTTTTTTGTTTCAATTTCAATTTTAAGAAAGAGGCAGAATTGAAGGCAGAAGAGCCTAGGCCACTGAAGTTACCACATATATCAAACTTTGTTACCCATTAAATATAACTTAATTTAAATGTATGTAGGCCTACTGTATGTCTTAACCATATGTTTGAAGTTGCATTAGACTGTAGGCTATCTGCATACAAATATGACCATGATCAAAGCAAAAGAGCATGTCTTTTTTGGGTGGCACCCAATTAATCTTTCAAAGCATGCTGTCGGCATGCTATTTTGTCATAAGTGATTGCAAAATCTATGCAAGCACAAAACTAATACTGTCGTTAAAACTATGGAATTATTGACAGAAATTGTAGGGAGTAGCTGAATTTATAGGTAGGCCTACTTTACATACACATCCAGGCTCTCCATTCTCTCTCCTTCTCTGTGCCTCTATTTCTCAGTCACTCTCCCTCCCTTCTCTAAAATACAATTTCCTCCGTCCGTACAGTTTCGTCATTTTCATTTTTTTCTTTGTTGTGTCGGACTTGAGAGCAGTCAACGAGCATTTCAGGTATGTCTACTCATTTTAAGTACCTCCTGCCTTTGTATCGCTTGCATTTGACGAGAATCCAATGATGCTTCGGTGATGCAGTGAATAAGCACTGCAGCATGTATTAGCTAGACGCCGCCTTCTTGCTGCCAAGTAACCAATCACCTGCAGTTTTGCTCAACTCCTCGGCTGAATCGACCAATCAACTCGCTGCTCACACAAAAGTCACCTCTTCAACTTCCTAGCGGGAAGCTGCCAATCGGGAAGTGTCCACAGACAGCAGGAATCAATGGTAAACAACCCCTTTACATGTTACATATTCCTCTAGAGTCATATCTGACAATGTGTTGCATACATAGCCATTCAGTAATCTCTTTCGAATATGAGACGCAATGGGTTTTTTATGTTATGATTTGCGTTTGGTGTGTCGCGATAACATAACATAAAGCTAAGTGCAGCAGTGCAGGTAGCTGCAGCTGTTATTGACAGCTGTCAGTTGCCTCTAGTTGTTCAGATAGCGTCATGAGCATCCGTTAATCCAACTCTCCCTCTGTGTTCTCACAGATAGATACCGTCAAAGGCATACAGTCATACTAATCAAATGAAGATGAGGCTATCCCGAGCTGAATATAAAGAGATTGTGAGATGGACTGATCAACTGAGACCCACCCGCCAATGCATGAAGATGCTGAAGGAAAGATTTCCAAAGTAAGCTATTACACACTGGACTTTATTTTGTGAGCTTCCTTACATGTGCGAATGTATTGTGTGTAGCTACTGTACAGTAGGTGTGTGTTTATGTATGGCAGTGTGAAAACGCTAAACTGCTGTCCATAAGCATCTTTTACAATACTTTGTGCATTGTGAATAAATAATCAATGGCCAAAATGCACAAAATATGTGTTTAGATAATAATTTAAATACATAAGACCACAATTCATTGATGAGTTTACCATCTGTCTATCTATCAACTCTAACAGCAGTTTCTAGAAATCTCCTATTATTAGATATTTATAACCCCATTTAATTCATTACTTATGATCACTAATTAATTCCACACAGGTTTCTGCATAGGCTTCCACCACAGCATTAGCCAGTGTTTTGCCATGCAGCGCTTGCACATCCAGAAATCGAAGAGAGAGGTTAATGGTTGTGTTTACCTTTCTCCTTGACACTGAAGGCCCTCACTTTATTGAACGTAACACGTGTAATCCCCCAAGGCCACCAGGACACCATGGCTGATCCCGCCGAGGTCACTTACAAAGTCGTATGCATTTGGAGCTTCCTACTTCCATTGTGCCCTAATCACCAATCTAGAAGAAGGTATCAGGTCCCCAAAGGGGACACAGCAGAGCTTGAGCTTGTCTTTGTTCTCACCGTCAGCATTTTACAGAATATGTCATGCGTATAAAGTTTGTCCAATATCCTGTATGTTTAGGCACCAACACTAGGAGGTCCTTCTCATGTTTATTTTGAGTGCCCTTTCTCCTTTTGGTTTCCTAATCCAAACTGTCTTTAACAAACAATCCAAATGCCAGTTTTTCAAAAAGTTGTACTGCTGGGTGTAATAATTAAAGGAAAACATTGGGCCGTTTTCATTCCAATAATTCTGCACGATCTCTCTCTCCTAGAGGTGCTGGCTCTTTTGTTTAGTCTTGCTGGTTATTGTTATTATTTCGTTCACCATAACCAATCTTGGGGAGGCCCTTGCTCTTTAAAGTCCCTGAGTCTCGTCACTGGGCCTGACAGACAGGCACGGCAGCAGTGTTTTCACAGCCTGCAAAATTATTCTGGTTGTCCAATCAGCTGAGCTGGGCTCTGGAGGGTTAGTGATTGGACTGGCAGGAAATCAGGCTCTTAAGACATAACATATCGACTAGGCCATCCATCATCTCTTAGCATGCGCTCAGGCACGGCAGTCAGCCACCCCCGCCCCACACCCCTCCTGTCCCCTCGGACTGTGTGGGAGCCCTGCCACTGCGTAAATATTGGCCAGGCTGGGGCTGGCAGGAGGGAGGGTGGGGGTGGTGGAGGGGGGGTTAGGGGTTTGTTGTGGACAAGCCTGCACTCTATCTCACTGACTATAATACTCAGAGAGATAGAAAAGACAGGTATCTGGATATCAAATCATTTCACATCGCACTGGGTCAATTTCCAAATGATGCAAGCAATGTTATGTGAACTATAGATTCATGTGTTGTCTATCAGCGTCATGGGGGAGGCTGTGGTCGTTTTTTTTTAAGGGGCATGTGCCATATTTTTGTTGCAGATGACCTATTATTCATTTAAGTGCTAACTTTATAATAAAGTATTATTTCTTATATTTTCAAGCTAGTTTTTTTTTATTTTATTTTTTTATATAAATATGTCCAATCAATATATGGAAAGTTTGGGGTGCCCTGGTAGCTCACCTGTTTCAGCATGTGCCCATAAGGCTTGGTCCTTACAGCAGTGGCCTGGGTTGGAGTCCCACCTGCGGCCCTTTGCTGGATGTCGTCCCCCTCTTTCCTGTCTTCAGCTATTCTATCAAATTTTTTTTAAGGTCAGGCAGGAAATGCACGCTGATAGTATTTAGTTGCAATTAGAGGTGGACTATAGTTCGTTATTATCTGTTATTGACTTAAAGTGTAATCATATTGTGATCATTTTTTTTCACATTTCGCTGACTATATTATTGTTTTTTTAGCAAGTTGTGATTAAAACATAATACTGAAAGGAATTATTAAAGACTTGTGTGTATTGCAGAACAGTGGAACATATTTATGCATTGCATCACTGTGTAGAACATAATATTTATTACATGCAATTTTTCGTATGATATATTTTGATATCAGAAAAAATATTTTGGTATCCTGATATTGATTTAAACTATATTGCCTAGTTTTCTTTATTAGAACATTAGTTTTGAGTTCTTATGAACTAGATCAATATGAATAGCCATTATTGTAAATCTCTGAATGCTGTATTGAGTTCAAGACCATTTCATAATCATTGCTTTTGATTGGGGACTTAAAGGGAGGAAAATTTAAACTTTGAACAAAAGGATTGTTATTGGCCATTTCAAGGTAATTTCCACGGGAAGTCTGTCAGTCTTTCTGTTGTACTATGAGTATGGGCAGTGGGAGGGGAGAGGGAGTGTCCCATACACAGACAGAAAGAGAGAGATTGCGATGTGGAGTCCCTCATCTGTAACGGCTGCATAACACAGATGTTGGGAGTCATCTGTCAGCCTGGCCTCTCTTGCCGGGCCCGAGCTGCTCTGGGGGGAAAAGAATTGGACACGGTGCTGTCACTTTTTACCCCCACTCACAATGGAGGGACATGCAAATATCAACCCCCATTCTTGCCCTCTCTTCCTTGCCCTTCTCTTAGCCAGCCGTGGTGTCCTGCCTAGTATCTGGACCGCGGCTAGGCAGCGAGGGGGGTGGGAGGGCTCATCGCAGGTCGGTGCGGGGAAAAATGTGACATCAGTCCCATCAGGTCCTTCTCTTGCCACGTATTAGAATTGGAAATGATGGGCTGCTCTCTGAGGCCTTGCCTGGCTTCCCTTGGGTCTAGAGGGGACCCCAGTCTTTCCACCCTCTGTCCCCAGAGAGAGTCTGTGTAAGAAGGGCAAGAAAAAGAGGGAGGGAATGTGAGAGTCCTCTGTGTCCTTCTGTGCTGTATTATGAATGAATTTGGATGTAATGATTACCCCCCTCTTTAAAATGCCATTCAGCTCACTCCTCATATGGCGTTCACAGTCATGAAAGTAGGAGGGTGTACAAAAAGGGGCAGATGCCTCTCTTTTGGAAAATGCTTAAAAAGTAAAGTGTGAAGCTCCCTCCCCTCTTAACACAGCCACTGCATCTCTCTCTCTTTTACTCACACAAACACACACACACACACACACACACACACACACACACACACACACACACACACACACACACACAGCTCCCCAGTGAGGAGTCCCTGAACGTTTTTCGAATCGGGCCCTAATGTGCCGTTTTCATCAGCACTGAGGCGGGCTGCAATATGGTGCTGGGGCTCGCTCTGGGAATATGAATGTTGATTAAGCATGCGTTCAGCCTTTTGAAATTCTGAAGAAGTGTCAGAATAATGGATGTTGAGCAAATGTCAAGCATTTGTTAATTTCTCTGTTATTTGGGGTTTATCTGGCATGATCTTGGGACAGGGTTGTTGTGGCATGTGCCATTGATATGGTGATTTCTTGGCTACAGACACTTTGTTTTTGATGGTAATATCTCGGCTCAGGACGAAGCTTAGGGACTAGCTCATTGATTATTTATTGTGGCTGTAGTGTTTATCTGTTTTTTTTACATTCCAGTTAAAGCGAAGGATTTGGTAACAGGCACGATGCATTAAACTGACAAGCTCTAGATACATTTAGTTTAACTTCATAGCTCGAGAACTCAACAAAGACCTGACAGATTAGGATTTTTTTTTTATACATTTTTTTTTATTCATCAGCAAAATCCATGTATTTAAAAAAAAAAATCCCTTTGTAGTATTCATTTCTACCAGCCTATATTTAACAGTGTGGGGCAGAGATTTGGGATTCCAATTACAGTATTTTTTTTTGTTAAATGTTTATCTTTTTCAGACTCGCACTATTTCAGTTGTGTATGACCAAGGTGCCCCAATCACTTTGTCAGTCAGTATCAGAAGGTTAGGAATCTTGTTATATAACTTAATTAGAAAGTCAACTAAAAAATGTGCAAATCAAAAAATGCAATAGCCTACATCAAACAGCTAAATTATCTTCTGTAACCATCTTTGTTGTTAAATTGGCCCACTTAATATCCTAAAAATATATATTTCAAGTTCCAAAACCTTTCGCTTAGATCAAGGTTTTTAAAGGTTTTAAACACATGCCTTTTTACAACGTGAGAGGGGATCTAAAGACATATATACAAACACACACACACACACACACACACACACACACACACACACATCTCTATATATATATATATATATATGTGTGTGTGTGTGTTTTAACAGTGCTGGTGCTTAATGTCCCAGTTGAAGTGTTTCTACATTTAACTGTGATCTCCACTATTGTCTCTGTGGAATCAACTGAGTTGCTCTGTTGTAGCTCTTGTGAAGGTAGAGTTCTACAGCTTTTTTTTGTAGCCTAGAAGTGGCAATCACATTACCCAGAGACTGATCTAGTGCAGAGCCTGTGGGGGCAGCCACGACGGCCTCCGGTGCACGGCCTCACACTTCTGGTCGCCCATATTGAACAAAACACAAACTGGCAGTTGGGGCTTAGGGGTACAACCCTTGAAGGCTGAGAGGCTGGCAAACTAATTCCACAGCTTTATGTGGTTAGATGAGCATTGGAAGGGTGAAGGGATGGATGAAGTGTTAGCAGAGAGGAGAGATGTAGAAAGAAGAGAAGCTGTGCTGAGTTTACAACTTCATGTCAGGCTAAGAAGTTAATGAATAAGATGCAATCAATTACCTGATTATGTCTAAGCCAACTATAGATTGTAAAATCCTTTTTGGCTCATTGGGCTAAAAACACTGAGGTTAGCAGCCTGTTGTTTAAGTAAGCGATTATAAGGGACACTATCTTGTGTTATTGGATTTCGAGACAAAATAAGATGTTAATATTAGTAGAGGCAAATTATTGACACAGGAATACGAGCAATTGTGAGTAATACCAACATATTGTGTGCTGTATTTGGTGGTAGCATCAGTGTCGTCCCCCAACCCCCAAAGCTAAACACACAGAGGGATACCTAAAGCATAGAGCACCACGGTTCAGCCGGGCAGCTATGGTAGAGTCTCTTGCCCCAGGTTCTCTTTGCATACTGGGATCAATTGCAAAAGAAGAATGAAACAAATTGCCCAGAATGGTACAAGTTCCTTAGCCACGCTTGGGGGGGGGGGAAGTAGGCAATTGGTCAGTATAATGTGTTTCTTTGCCAGACCAGTGGACGCTCGCCACTTGACAGACAACATGGACCTCATTTTCAATTTCCACAAGAATTTGCAGAAGCGGCGATGATAATAATTACACTATAACAATGGCAACGCACCGTAATAGTTATAACATGTTTTGTCACACACAGAGTCATGAAGATGCCTAGCTTTCAGGAGGAATCACAATTAGGGTGGTGATCATGGGATCTTTCCCGCACTTTTTTACCACCATTATATAATAGTTCTGACATCTCAGGGCATCTCAGCAGACAGAAAATTTAAAGATTGTAATAAAGTGAAGAGGGCTGTGTGGAATCATATTTTTCGTCTATTAGGACAATTGTAGGCAGTGAGATGCCCTGTTGTGCTTCTGCTAAAGCCATTTTTGTCCACAGTCCCCCGCAGGCTTGTAGGTCTGTATGGCCTTCTGCAGAGAGAGAGTATGGAGGGGGGCTACTATGAGTAGTGGAATGTGTACTTTCAGTCAGGCTTTTTCTAAATCTTTCTTCAGTTATGGAAAAAAGCTTGAAAATATAGTGAAACTGTTGATTTTCTCCTACTTTATATGCTAACTAACAAATAATAAAAATGAAAATAATAATGCATTTCTATGACTACAGTAAATGTCATACAATACTTTTGTTTCATTGACTGTGAAGGATTTACAGTTGTTTTGCAGCAGGGGAAAAAGTAAAACTAATTTGAACTGTAAACACGTGTGCTCATTGTGCAAGTATTTGTTTGAAGCTGCGTGACACACTGAGATTTGTGTTTGTTTCTATCTCTTGTCAAAATATATCACATTTATACATTAACGCGTAAAGATTGTTTTTGGTACACATTTGTTTTGCTGCTGATGACGGTAGGCTTAGCTGAGAAACAGATGTTAGCATTTTGCCTATCAGCATGTGTAATTAGCAGCATTTGCATATCCAGAGTGTTTAACCCACATTCAGCTGTTTTTTACTTTCTAAAATATTGATCTGTAGGAAAGTAAATGCGCAATATATTATTGTCAGCAATCTTGCTTGAATGAAATGAGACATAGATGAGATGTTAACCCTAAGTATGCTAGGGAAGCATTAGGTAATGATTCAAGTGATAAAAGGTGTGGATAACAATAGAATAAGGTATTAAAACTAAGCAATATCTCCATACACTTTGTAAGAATGAATCATTTCATCCATGCCATTCCCTTTTTTTTTCTTCTTTTTTTTTTTTTTAAATAGCTTCATCGCCATTTGTAAAAATATGTGCTGTGCCTTAATTAGCCAGTTCCATGCCCTGAAGAGTCGCACCATGCAACACTCTCTGCATGCAGATCCACCAAATGCTAAGTACTGTCGCAGCATATGATACTAATGCCATTAGCCAGGTGGCTTTCATTACCTAAATTACAGCTATTGTTTATAATTAATTATTTGTAAATAGGAAGAATCTGAATATAATTGATAGCTTGAATTTCCCCAAACTCCTATTAATTAGGTTGATGGGAATTTCTAGGATTTTCACTACTGCTTTTCCCTGCATGCTTAAGACACTGATACACTCTGAATGCACGAGGAGATAAGGCAATTCAACACTCAAACACGGATTTGTCAGATTCATAACCAGTGGATAGCCTAACTTAATAGGGCCTAAAGCACTGACCAGACAGGCATACCAGCTCCGTGACAAAGTGAAAGTCCCTAATTGTTTTTAATTTAATCTGCTGCTTTACTATTTTGGGTGCCAGTGCATATTAATGCTCTGTCTTATGTTGTAAAGAAGGGTAATTAGGTTGAGAGTGAATGATTCCCTAACCACTCTTCTGTCTCCCAACCTTCTGTTTCCCCATGTTCTAAATTATATCCAAGAGGGAGGGATTTTTAGTTAGGTTTTTTTTTTCTCCTCATAAAGGTCAATGTAAAGAGGCGCTGCAGTGTCACAGATATGTGTTCAGACATGTTCTTTGTTTGCTTTAATACATTTTAATAATGTAACCCTGGTTTGAAACCAAACTGTCAAATATCTCTCTAATTCCTAATATACAATCAAGTAAACTAATTAAGTACCGTAGGACAGAGATTGATGAGCTCAGTTGTTTACATAGACATACATTAGAGATTCATTAAAACAAATTAAGATTTGTCTGTCCAGGATGTTGTTTTAGGTTTAATTTTGAGAAGAACATGTTCAAATCTAACAATTATTTTAGATAAATGAGATTCATATACAAATCTTGTTACCTTTTTTTTATTTATTTTTTTACTTTTTTCTATTTTATCTATTTCATATCATAGCATTATACAATGCTGCTCATTAGCTTTGTTTAAAACCAAAAATGCAGAGTGAAATAAATCTGGTTTTGGAATAGTTGTAAAATAACCGTTCATAATGTAATTTATTAAAATTAGTTCATTTATTTGTATAACCACTTAGATAGAACAGTGCTGGTATCATGAGTAAAGGTTGTGTATTTTTGCATGAAGTGAACATACTGTGCCCAGGAGAACACAGATTGAATATACATTATTGTAAAGCCCACAATAATTTACTATTAATGTCTGTTAAATGGAAAAAAGGGCATTATACAATATGAGTGCAGTGTAAAAGTTGACAGGCTCTATAACGCAGACAACTCTTGGTTTGGATCCAGGAATCTGTCCTTATCTCTTTACATTGCTCCCATTATTTTTGATCTTTTTTTAAATGTCTCTACTTCAGTTATTTTCAGCGTTTGCAATGCTTCCAGTTTTGATGTCGGCAAAACCTGATTTGAGGTAGGAAAGAAAAAACAAAAGTCACCAATGTTTTTGAAACAGATATGTTTTCCCAGATATTTAGAGCAGTTTATGTCCCTTTAAAGTTAACAGGGTATAGATTTAGCAATTAGGCAGTAATCATGCTCATTATAGAGAGTAATCCATTTAAAACCTAACAGATGTCTGTTCCAACAGGGGGATCGTGATGGTCCCATGCCAACAATAAGGCTGTAATGTTGTTGAAATGCTCAGGTGCAAGGTTGAAGTGTGGAAGAATTTTCTTTTCTTCCCTTAAGTGTCCACATGTTGACAGTTGACCATTTAATGGCCCACTTAATTGCAGTGGCCCCTTCGTCCCCAAGCATCATTGTAAATTAATGCTGAGTTGGCAGTGTTTTCTCAGTTTCCCCATCTTCTCTTTTACTTCAAACATTTGTTCATTCACTTTTGTATATGTAACTTTGTGGTCGATGAATCTCATCTGTGTGATGGGTCGAGCCCCAGAGAGTTTGAATGGTTGAGAATTAGCTGTTCTCCAGCCAGAGCAGTAAAACACAATATGACCCAATATGACGTCTTTTGTTGGGGTAAGTAATTATAAATTGCTAAACAATTCCAGTGGTTGAAATGCTTTTATTAAGATATGGTCACAGACTGAGACTCCAGGCAGAAATCCATGTTTGAGATTCCTTTGGCTTTGTTTACATGCCACATGGTTATTTCATGGTTTATAGTGATTGATGTTGAAGGCCTATGTGGACTCAATATTTCAATGCAGATTGAAAACTTCTTGTCAGTATTTACGTGCCATTCTCAGGTGACTTGTAACCAAAAGTCCATTAAATTTAACAATCAAGTGTTGGCTACTGAGAGCAGTATATGGAGACACAAAACCACTGGAGACCATCCCAGAGCAGTTTGTGTATGTCCGTGTGTGCATGCTTCTATTGCCTGGTGTGTTTTTTCATTGATATGCAGGGTGGAGGAATGTATCATCCAATTAGAATAATATCTGTCACCGCTTTAAATATTTAAATCTTCCCAAAGGATGCTGTGGGGGTTGGGGAGGAGTATCGAAGGGGCTGTGAGTCCATGTTGGAGCTGCCTGTTTTCCTCTCTGCCAGGTGTTTGACATTGACTAGAGCTGGAGATGAATGTAACTTATGGCAACCTATGGAGTTGACCGACTCCTGGGAGTCCAAGCTTCCTGCAGTGAAAGTTTCCATTTTCAAAGCCCATCAGTTGCAGTGGGAGGGCTCCAGAACGGCCCATATGGCAGCTCTGACTGTGAAGCAGGAAAACTTTCTCCTATCTGTCTATTGCTACACCACACACACAAACAAATACACACACTCACAGTGGTCAACCCCCTTTGCAAAGAGACATCTACCAATCCAGGGAGCGTAATTGCCAGTGAATGCTGTGTTTCTCTCGGTGATCAGTCTTAAACCTTATCAATTATTTGCATGAATGTCATTAATGTCTCTATAATGTTGTCATGTTTGGTTCTGAGTGAGCGTTCTTTACAACAGCAGAAAGTGCACTGAACAATTTAGCTTTCAAGACTCTTACAGGAGAGTGAGGGGATGGAGGAAGATGGTATGTATGAATGAGAAACAACTGTATATTTTTCTCATCTCTCATACCACACAACCTCCCCCTTTTCTCACACCCCCATGCCATCGTGGCAGGAATCCTTTGTCAGAGGTGTTCATCTGGAACAACTTTGCCACACTTGTTTTCATGTTCTTTTAGATTACAGGGCAGCTGGCCCCAGCTTTGAAGCTCCCCCTCTTCCTTTGTCTCTGTGCAATGCACTCTGGTAATTAACTTTGTCCTTCTTTTATTTGTTCCAGTCACTCGCAGTCCACTCTTCTGAGCATCTTTTCCCTGGAGTACCAGGTTAGAAGTTTTCTTCCTTTGTGAGCCCTGACAGGTGCCTAATTGAATGATGAATGTCCCTTTATTTCTTTGTAATTGAACTGCCAGCTCTCTGATTGGTTTGGAGAATGCCCCCCCCCCCCCACCATACCCCCGTGTATTTCACCAGCCCCTCCTCTTCCTCACGTTCACGTTGAGGACCCTTGCCTGCCTGAGCCTCAGTGGATGTCTGCCAAGCCTTCCCATCCATCTGTCTAATAACATCTAGCCCCTGCTTATTTGGTGGACCTGTAATAAATTATGCTAAACCATTATTATTCTGACAATAATAATTTCCCCGTGTAGTGCGGCTGCGTGTGCTAAATGTTTGCTGACTCGCACTGTCACTGCTGCTTTCCACGGCTGACAGCGGATGATGATAAATGGCCGCTGCCGCCAGTGGCAGAAGGCAGCACAGGCAGAAAATGGAGTCATTTATCATCCCCCTGACAGGTGTCAGTCACACTGCCTGTCTCTGTGGAATAAAATTTTCTGTGTGTAGTAGTTTTTAAATAAGTTGTTTTTTAACCAATGCTCTTCCTCTTTTATCCCCTGTCCTCCACCTTCTCGCCGAAGATGGCAATTGTATTGCATGGAAATGTCAGGGTGTGCAACGTGGAATAGGGTCATTGTTTGATCGAAAAAGGGGAAATTAATACAAGGTTTGAGTGAGGGGGGTAGAGGGCGATGGGGGTTTGAACAAGGTTGCCTTGGCACACTTTGACCTCCAGCAAACTTATTGAAATTAAATTACTGTGACCCAAGATATATTGCGCTTGTTCATATACAATGGAGCATGAATGAGGAGCCAAGGCTGAACAAGTGTATTTTATTCAGATGGACTGAAAAAAATGTAAAGCTTTTGCCTCCTAACAATGGTAATAATGGAAATGTATGGAAATAAACTACCTTTATTATTATTATTATTATTATTATTATTATTATTAGATTATTATTACATCAGTGTTCTCTTTGTGACAGAAACGAACCAAAAGAACATTCTCAAGACACAATGCACCAGATGTTATCGAAAGCCACTACCAAAGGTACTGTATTATTTTATTGCTCTTATTACTTCTGTCTTGTTCTCTGTTTTTCTCTTCCTCTCATCTCTGTCGTTTCTCTCTTTCTTCCTCTTTCTTTTTTTGCTTTTTTTTTTATCCGTCTCCCACTCTTGTGTGCTCTCTTTGTCTTCCCCGGTCTGTGTCTGAGGAAGGGACTTGCCAAAGTCAGAGAGTAGGTGGGCCACCATGACAGATATAATCTCCCCCAAACAAATCACCACCCTCAGGATTCATTCCAGACCTCCACTTGCACCTGCTAAGCTAAAGCTCTGTTCTCCATGTCAAATTGAAAGCAGAAAAATAAATAAATAACCAGCCATTGGACATTTGCCTTACACAGGCTTATGATGGGATGATTATCTTTAATTCAATGAAGACAGATAAATAAATAAAAAAGAAAAACAGGCTGCAGGGGGAAACCCTCTTTGCATATTGCAATTAGCCTTTATCTAGCATATTAGGCCATTGTTCTGGGGAAAACAAGGCTGGATAATGCATTTCTAATCCACTTACAACAACAAACCTCAGAGATGATCTGGGTAAGCTCAGAGGGGAGCTGCAGTTTTAGCTGACGAGGGAAAAAAGGCTTTTTGGGTGGCAGGGGTTAACTAACTAACTATCACCATCATCTGGCTTCAAGGAAATTTGAAGCCCTTCAAGCAGTGCTGGTTTAACCGCACCGAGCCTGCCATATGCCACCTAGGGCAAAGTCATCAGGGACATTAGCATGTCTTGGCTAGCCTGGTCTCGTCCCCTCTACCCTTCTGTCTGCCTTTGTGATCCATGTTTTTTTTCACTGCTGTTGTTCTTTGTTATAATGAAGGTATCTGAGTGAAGCAAAGGCACATCCCACTGCTCCTGTCCTTCTAGAGTTGGCCAATGAGGTAATAACATAACCTTTAGTTTTCTCTCTCTCTCTCTCTCTCTCTCTCTCTCGCTCTCTTTTCTTATCTTGGGAAAAAAATGCCCTAAAATGCTCTAAAAATGCCTGCTTTTTTTTATAAATGGATAGATAGAAAGTGGTTGCAGTTTTTAGATTTTCTCTCGTCTGTTAGTCATTATCAAAATTGGTAAATTGGTCCGCTCCATTATCAATTATTTAATGTAATTAGCTCTCACCTCCATTAAGCAGATGTGAAAATACTTTTTGTGTTTTATTATGTAATTTACCAAATTGCACTTCAGGCAAAGTTGCCGCAAACTGCGGACAGGTGAGGGCTGGGTCATTGGTTAATGCTTCTCTTCATCATTTGTTTACTTTAGGTCAGTGTAGGAGTTGGACTCTGGTTGAGCAAATGGTAGTCATACAATGTATTATATGTGAACTTGGTACATAACTAAAATAGACTGTAGTGGGTGTTTGTGTGCTTGTTATAAAATAGCACAATGCTTCAGCACTTAAATTATTCACATGACCAAGTTTCTGCATTTCACATTATTAAAATGAATTTGCTCCGTGGCCTCTAATGTTTCTTACATTTTGTACCTATTCAGTACATCAGCCTTTCCGTTAGGGTAGTACCAAAAAATCAACCAACAGTTCCTACTCTGTAAACAAAGTGCAGCTAATGTGGCTGAATAATTTAGAAATTGACGTTTTTAGATTATTAGGCTATTATTTTAGCGCCAGATACTGCATTGTTTTTACACTTATTTATTTTATTTTGTTTGTCATTTGATCACATTGTTAGTCTTGCAGTTTCCTCCTATTTTGATTGTTAGAATAGGCTGTGTAACCTTTTAAAACATTTAAATGCGCATTTCAATTTTTATTGGTGCTTACACCAGGCAACGAGATTTGAGGGTTTCTTAATCTAAAATCAGAGTAGTTCATATGCATCAGTGGCACCTCAAAGCTAACCGCCATTATTCATTCTCCATTTAATTGACACGTGATTTTTTTTTTTTCTCCAAAGGATTAAATTCAGCTCAGAGATAACTGTCTATGAACCATTTAACTGTCATTTTAATATGCTACTTAACATTTAAACCAAGCACTCATGGTCTCCCAGACCGCTAATTGATGTAGTTTCATCCCTTTATGAGACAATATATCTCTAACAGAGGGAAATGATTAACAATGATGAAAACTGTTCATGGATTTCTTTCTTTTTTTTTCTGTCCCCAGAAGTCTCCCATGAATGAGGGTCCTAAACTCGACATTTGCTGTTTTTTTGCATGCTTTATATGGTGCTTTATGTAAAGGTTACTTAAACATACAGGGTTTAGAACAGGTGCAGTTATGCTGTATTGTATGTGACACCCATTAGCTTTGTGGGCTAATAAAACCGGAGTTTTACTGAACAATAATTTGTTTCTGCAAGGTTCTGTGATTCTTAGTCACATGTTAAACTCATGAAGTGCCGCAGTCTGACTTGAGAATGTAGATGGACTCATGATTAATATGAAAATTAGGGAGATGCAAGTACCTGAACTAATCAGGTGGTCCTTATTCAGGCTGGGCCAGCGTTGGTAATGTTGCCATTTTTCATGTGTCAGCCCTGATGCAGGTTACCAGGAATCTGATGCTCTCTCGTTATCCAAAGGTGTGAATGGAGAGCAGGCTAATGTGCACAAAGAGGATAGGATTTAGAGAAAGAGAAGAAAGGGAGAGAAAATGAGAAGGGCTGGGGAGAGGAAAGGGAGCTACAGTAGCTGCAAGCTACAAATGCAAAGTTTAAAATGCTATCAGAGGTCTTAATGAAGATATAAACTCTGTGCTCTCCCCTTAATTATTATAGACATGTTTGGCTTTTTTGCAAGCTGCCTTCTTAGTGCAATATTATGGAGATGTTAACAAATACTACTGTGGGTAAAAAGACATTGTTTAGACAGAAGCCTCTCTGCTCCCAGTGATACCAGGAAGCATCAGAGAAAAGATGAAACAGACCATTCTCAGTACAGGCTGAGGGCAAATTCACTTTTGGTCCCCAATTATGCTAACAAGAGAAAAAATGATGCTGCAAGAACATTGTGTTTCATAACGAGCGTGCTAGGAATGGCTAATCTTCAAGCAATGTTTTTAATACCCTCCATACTGAAGTGGCTGCAAGATTTGGCAGTGAATGACTTAATGTGTCTTATTATTTGCTGTCAAAATGCAATGTTTTTTAAAGATAAATTAGCTCCATACACTTAGTTAACCTTTTAAAGCTTATACATGCGTCTGAACATTTGGGACCTTTTTATGGATGCTGCCTGTTAATTGAACTTAATAATAAAACAAATGATTGCTGTTGGTTTTTCATTACATACCATACTAACACTTTCATGGTAATGTCACTTAGAAATGTGTGGGAAGGCATTGTGTTTATGGGGTCAGATAGACACCTTCTGTATCATTAGTGCTCCCTTACCTGGCAGGGCATCTCCCTGCACTCAAACTAAAAACATTGCACACCTCTCAAGGTGTCTTTCTGTTCAAAGAGTTTTGCAGCCATAGGTTCTATCCTTCCAATTAAGGAGTGCATTCCCACAGTCCCTCCGGTGTGTCCTGTTGGTTCTGCAAGTTTTGCCTTGGTGATCATCCTATGATTAAAGCTCCCCATTGTGTCTTGCTGGGGCATAGTGTGTGCTGCTTTTTCATACGAGATGAGAGACTACGCTTGTCCGTTTGACAGAGGTGAATGCAATTCAGCTGTGTAGCTTGGCTGTGTAATTGGCCAACTCTTGTTCCTGTGGGAAAGGTTATTGCAGAGTAACGCTTTCAAAGACCAATTTGCACAGGGATTGTCGAAAAGTTAGGTCAAGGTTTGGAAACGCAATAATATCATTTAGAGCCATTGCAATCATTATTATCTATGTGACATCAGCCGAAGGTAAACTGCCTGTTTAATTTCAGCGCCGTAATTCTTAAGCTCTTTGAAATATTTTTGCACTTCCAACTGGATATGTGGGATTTAGTCTGAAGGTTTGTAAATGGAGTGATTCTCCAGAGAGGAATAACATTTCCACTATACCTATGCTTTAAAGTAGCATTAACTCCCCATTGACGCCATAGCCTGTTTTTTTTTAAGGCAAATTCTCTTTTTTTTCCAATCTATTTAAAGGTGGATCTGTCTCCTGCACTGATGGCTCGTATCATCCTGGACAGGTTCCTTCAGGGCCTGGAGGGTGGAATGCGTGAGTAACACTTTTCCATTTTCCACTCTGTCCTTTCTATCATTCCCCCCCATCAGTCTTATTTGTAGCACTTTGTCTTTTGAATCCCTTTCTCTTTGAGTCCCAATTCCAGTTCCTGCTGCTGTATTTTCAGCCTGTCCAAGCTTAATGAGAGACAGACCACATTTAGTACTAGCTGCATCCCAAGGCACATGACTAGCAATTAAGCACTGGGTGGACCACCCACCTCTCAACCGCAGTGTGGATCAATTCTAGCTCACCTCATCAGTGTTATTTATAACACCCCTGATTTCTTTCCTCGCCCTCCTTCATCCCCCAATGCATCCATCTACCCCCTACCTTCTCCTCTTCCCTCATCCCCTTCTCTTTCTCCGTCCCTACTGGGCTCCTCTGAGGAAATTGAGTTGAGGAAAAGTGTGGCAGAGAAAGCAAACCATTCGTAGGTAGCGCTGATGGACACGCTGTGGACAAAATTCCAGATGCAAATGTTTTTGTTGAACATGTCAAAGAGATTGTCCAGAAATTGTGTGAATAATTACCATGTACACTGGTTAGTGTCTTTTTTTTTCTTCCTCTATAGAACTTTCTTACGTCATCTATCATATTATGTTTTGTACAAATACTGCCGTACTTTTTGCAGTTTTTACATGTGACATTTGTTAATTCATGCAAACAGCTTTTCTCAGGATCTCCCAATATCACATCCTATCCTTAGAATTGTGTGTGTGTGTGTGTGTGTGTGTGTGTGTGTGTGTGTGTGTGTGTGTGTGTGTGTGTGTGTGTGTGTGTCCGTGCGCAGTAGTCAGTTCTTCGAGAGTGAATCGTGTGATGTCAAAAAGACTTGATTCCAATTTAATCAAGAAAGAGATTAAAGTGGATGTGTGTTATTTTCAACTTTGCCACAGCACAGCCATTTGTCAAAGTCAAACATGTGATTGCTTTGGACCCACCGTTATCCACTGCCTGTCAAAATACTAGTCTGAGCAGCTTGTAGAACAGGGCATTCATCCAGGAGAAGCACTCTGTCTCAGATAATAGCACACTGCATCCCTCCATCTCCATACAGTGAAAACATGCTTTATTATTGCTCAGAATAGATTTGTAGCAGATGAAACTTTATGGATGATCGTTGTTTAATTTCAAAACAGTGTTGTAACCGTGCTGATGTCATGGTCGTAGTTCTCCTTCTTTGAGAAAGTGATTTCACAGGAGCTAGATGGCTTTTACAGGATAATCATAGATCCCAATCAGCCAAACTAAGCCTACACGCTGTGACACTATGATTTAGATCAGATTAATATCTAATGTTTTATATGGTAAAAGAGTTTGACGGCTCCCTGCTATAATATATATATTCCCAAATGATGATGTCATTATACTGTACCTTTCTACTGTAGCCAGCTATGAAGTTGCTTTGAGGGTGACTTCTGTTTTGACATAGCTCTTCTGCAATCTCCTCATGACCTGCTCGGCCTTTGCAAATGAATTGCTGTCCGCATGGGCTGCGCGGTCAAATCGTCCAATCTCCCTGTGTGTATATTAGACTCCAGTAATGTGTTTCCATTATTAAACAACGCAAGGATAATTGTCTTTGCTGGCAATTAGCTAACAGGTTGGTTCAGTGCTATTGTCAGGTATATCCGTCATGCCCCCCCTCCAGCCCCAGAGTGCGCTCCAGTGTGCATGTGTGTGTGTGTATTTGTGTGTTTTTGTCGGACTCCAGAGGGAGGGCGGGCAGGCACATTGCAAAGATCAATAGACTTCTATATAAGGGACATTACCCCCAACTGGGTGAGTGGCTTGCCTTTGCCTAGCACCATCGGTTTTTTTTATTCCCCTTCTCTGTCCCTTTGCATTTAAGAGACACAGAAATGGGGCCTTTGGGACTGTGGAATATATGTACAATCACTAGTACTGGATCAATACAGAGTTTTAAATTGTTTTCTGTCCCTTCCTTGTTTTGTTTTGCTCGCTTGTTGTTGCCCCCCCAGCACCATCCCTCCTCTCCCTTCTCACTAGCTGCACACACCACCACAACACCTCAACATGACGACACCACCAACAAGCTGCCCCCTCTCCTCTCTTTGCAGCAGAAGTATTGGAGAGAGCATCAGTCGAATGAAAGACTATCTGGTGGCGCTTGTAAATAAATCAATACATTCAAAGCAGTTTTATCACGTATTGAATATGATATCAACATCCATAATGCTCCTTGTCTCATGAAAACAGACTAGGCAGTTGGGGAGGAAAGGTCATGGGCACTTTTACACTGTTTATATCCACTATTTTAAGTCACCCAAAGCTGTACTGTTTTATTTTTTTTAGGAAGAATTACAGCGTTCTGAACCAGTTGAGACAGCGTCAACGTATATGCCAGAATTCCTCTCAGGGTTATTGTGGACTAATGGCCCAAATAGGGGACATGAATGTGATAATTAAGTTTATAAGGCACATGTAAGGCACTATATGAAAATATGACGATAAAAATTGAAAACGATAAAATAGAAACACAACTAAGGCAGCAAAACATATATTTTATTGCATATGATTGCATCATTGTGATATTGAATTGCTTATTTTTCATGTATTCAAATTGGTTATCAAAAAATGATATTATACATTTTAATTTGATGTTTTATTGCCTCTGTCTTCTTTTTTTAATTTTCATACTGGAATGACAGGACTACGACTCATTATATTAGATTATATTATGCCAATAAAGTTAAATTGAATTGAATTGAATTGAACTGAACTCGACCAAACTCAACTAAAAGTGATTCGCTTTAAAACAGAGATGTTCACAAGTCATTTTTTGGAAGTCCAAGTCGAGTCTCAAGTCTTTGAGGGGCAAGTTCAAGTCAAGTCTCAAATCTTTTGCCACGAGTCCAAGTCAAGTGGTCCCCTAATACTGTATCTGAAGTCTCTTTTATATATACCTTAGTGGTCCCCTAATACTGTATCTGTAGTCTCTTTTATATATACCTTAGTGGTCCCCTAATACTGTATCTGAAGTCTCTTTTATATATACCTTAGTGGTCCCCTAATACTGTATCTGAAGTCTCTTTTATATATACCTTAGTGGTCCCCTAATACTGTATCTGAAGTCTCTTAAATATATACCTTAGTGGTCCCCTAATACTGTATCTGAAGTATCTTTTATATATAACTTAGTGGTCCCCTAATACTGTATCTGAAGTCTCTTTTATATAGACCTTAGTGGTCCCCTAATACTGTATCTGAAGTCTCTTTTATATAGCCCTTAGTGGTCCCCTAATACTGTATCTGAAGTCTCTTTTATATATACCTTAGTGGTCCCCTAATACTGTATCTGAAGTCTCTTTTATATATACCTTAGTGGTCCACTAATACTGTATCTGAAGTCTCTTTTATATATACCTTAGTGGTCCCCTAATACTGTATCTGAAGTCTCTTTTATATAGCCCTTAGTGGTCCCCTAATACTGTATCTGAAGTCTCTTTTATATATACCTTAGTGGTCCCCTAATACTGTATCTGAAGTCTCTTTCCCGAAATTCAGCCTTGGTGCAGAATTACAGCCACTAGAGCCAGTCGCACAATGAGCTTTCCTTAGTATGTGCCATTTCTGTGTCTGTAGCTATTGAGGAGGAGAGGGGGGGGGGGCAAGAGGGGGGCAAGAGGGAGGGGGGCAAGAGGGAGGGTGGGGGTGTGGCCTTGACCAACTGCCACTTTGCTCGTTTGAAAGCCATGATGTCTCTCTCTCATGGGCGGGCCAAATTCTCCCCGGGGCGGGCAAAGCAGAGAAAGGGGAGGTAACCTTGCTCCTTGTGACGTCATAAGGAGGAGATTCCAGATCGGTCCATCTGAGCTTTCATTTTCTCAAAGGCAGAGCAGGATACCCAGGGCTCGGTTTACACCTATCGCCATTTCTAGCCACTGGGGACCATAGGCAGGCTGGGGGAACGCATTAATGTTAAAAAACCTCATAGAGTGACATTTTCATGCCATGAGACCTTTAAATCTTATGAATTCAAAGCATGTCCTATAGCTACCATCCATACAGTACAGTATCAAAATCAGTTGTAGGATAACTTTATGGGGTCTACTTAACACATCCCTCTAGCCCTCGGACCTGGTGAAATATTAACCTAAGTCTGTCACATCATATGGATACAACTATAAAGATGTTCCCAGCATTAGCACATTAACACTTTGCGATGGTTAGCTTGTTACCTGTGATGATATATGCTAAATGTAACGTCTCTTTCACTCAAAAGAATGTCTAATGTCGAAGTGAAAATCAAGAGAATACAGTTACAGAACAACATGCATCTCAGTGTCAGTCCAAATTACGCACAATAAGCAGTTTGAACTCACTGATGTAATGCCATTTATTTTCTAAGTGTTAGTACGCTCAGTGAAACTGAGTCCAGCGCGAGGGAGACCCGACTCAGAGGAGGAGAGGTTAGTGAGGCCAGCGTCTCCACGGCAGGTGACAGTGTGCACGGATCCGCTGTGCCACGCATGGATGAAATAATGAAATAGTAAATAGGACTACAGCAACAGAATTATGTGCAGAATTAAGACAGTCAAGACGGCCCAGTGTTTGGTGGACCGGCTACACCTTGTTCACTTAATACCCCACAAATCATCCACGGGATCATTTACGCATCACATGAGTTTGCCCACCCGACACAGCGTTTGTTCCTGGGGAGATGGATCTGTGCGTCCCGCCTCCTGTGTGCCATGGATGTCTGAGCCTCAGCAACTACTAACTATAAAGATACAATTTGCCTGTTCCCAGCATTAGCACAACACTTTGCAATGGTTAGCTTGTTACCTGTGAAGATATATGCTAAATGTAACGTCTCTTTCACATTAGCAAGTGACTGACCTATCTGGGTGCATTTTGAGATGCCTGATGACGTCTGACGTTGTTGATCCACCATCATTTATCTTGGTGCCTTGCATGTAGCTGTTGGCTTACTGCCACTGTTTACCAAGTTATTGAAAGCAAAACTAATGACAAAAGGCACAACTCCGGGAGGACTTGGTATTGCCATTGTCAATGCATTTTTTTAAATGTGAGTGTGCACACATAGGCATAATGCATGTGTTATGTTGCACATTATGGCAAAGGGCAGGGGACATGTTCCTCTTCATACTTTTCCCCATGCGCCCAATGACGTATATGCGCCATTAAAAGAAAATAGAAACACATGAATAAATTTAGATTTAAAAAGCAATAATTACATGTAAACAGGTTGTTGACGAGTCTCGAAGCTCGAGTCCAAGTCAAGTCTGAAGTCTTTTGGGTCAAGTCGCAAGTCAAGTCTGAAGTCAGCTGTTTGTGCGACTCGAGTCCGAGACTCAGACTCGAGTCCCCATCTCTGCTTTAAAATCATGAGATGGAAAAAAAAGTAGTAAAAAACTTCAAATTTGAAAGGCTGAAACAAGCTGTTTGCTGAAATTACCTGAAATTGATTACTTGAAAACTAAACTAAAAATGCAATGAACACCATAATCTAAATAATTACGTACGTAACTGATGCACTAACTGTACTGCAACAAGAATAATATTTTAAAACAGTGGTTAGCATGGAAAGATATCATGAACTGGATTCAACCTACATCATGTGTGCACAGAATGTGTCTCAGCCCACTGATAGGTTCTGTAAATGAGACAATTATATTGTAAACTGCCGTATTGTCATTCCAACTCTATGTCGGTAGATACTACCTCGTATTGCCTGACATTGGGGGAGCTCCTGCTCTTTCTTTTCCATCTCCTGCTATCTCTTCATCTTTCCCTCTATTCCTCCTTTGACAGCAGCTCTAGATTTAGACATACTTTTTTTGAGGAGGCAATTTTGCTAGCTATTTGACCTTTTCCATTTTCCCAAGGCCCAGCTCCAGATTAGATTGCTGCTCCATGTTTTGTAACTATGTGATTCGACCGCCTTCAAGATTTATTGTCACATTCCTTTACAGAATTCTTGTACGCAAGGTTATAAATGCCCTGTGTTTGATGTTAACACTGTGAGAATATTAGCGTCTACTATGATCCTTTGGTTCTTTGACAGAACTCATAATAGCTTCTGTGTTTTGCAGATCAGGCATGTTGATAACTGAATATTCTGTTCTATCCAGTAAAATCTCAACTTTGGTATCCACTAAGATTCGTATGCTTCCTCCTCTCTTGTCTTCAAGTGCTCCTCTTTTCTCTCTCTCTCTCTCTCTCTCTCTCTCTCTCTCTCTCTCTCTCTCTCTCTCTCTCTCTCTCACCTCTCCACTGTGGTGGAGCTGGTGTGTATATGTAGCCTTTTTTTTTTTTTTTTTCAAATAATGAGAGCAAGGGCACTTCATTAGCAGGAAGGGAGAGAGTAAGGAGGCAAAGGCAGGATGAGTGTTTCTGTGCATTTGTGTGTATGCATGTAAGGGGTGGGTGCAAGAGAGGTAAGCAGCAGCGTGGCACTTCACTTGACAAGTATACTAATTACTCCTTTTCAGCAGAGAAGCTCCAGTCAGCCTCTGCCACAGTCTAATGGCCTGACCTACGAAGCCTCTCTCCATAGCAGAGCCTCCCCAGATCTACCATTACTACTGCCACACACACACACACACACACACGCACACGCACACGCACACACACACCGAAATGTAGAGTCTCATCTCACCGCTATCAGGGAGAATCAGGTGGAAGCAGATCAGTTCTGCCCCAGTAACCTCTTCAGGGACTGGGATCCTCCTGCACAGGAGATACCACCTCATATCATCAACTAGCACCTACACACCACCACAGATACTTTAAAAAAAAAAAAAAACACACACATTTTTTTCTCCCTTCTTCTCATCTCCCACTTTCTCTCTCCTTCCCATCTTCTGTTTTTTTTTTCAATACAGGAGGATAAATTTAAAAGGAGTAAATTGGAAAATCAAATGAGGGCTTTAGGCAGCCGCAGAGATTTGCAGAGCTGTCGGCCAGTGTTGCAGAGCCTCATCCATCATGTCCCACAAGTAGTCAATTCCTCTAGTATCTGTAAATGTTTTCAGATATTAGCCAATTTATATGCTCCGAGATTCATCATGGAAAATCAGCTTTAGCGGCGCACATTATCAGGACCTGTCTCTCCCTTGCTCCATGAAGTTTGATGAACGAGTGCCCCTCCACAGCTCAATGGCTTCTGCATGGGGAGTGTGTGTGTGTGTGTGTGTGTGTGTGTGTGTGTGTGTGTGTGTGTGTGTGTGGGGTGGGGGGGGGGGGTATAGAGGAAATGGATAAGCGCCCCCCCCCATCCGTGGAAAAAAAAAAGTGGATTTTTAATTAATAAACAAACTTGCAGAGGAGCTCATCAGTGTCAGGGGCAATAACATTCGTCATCCGTTATTGTTTATTACGGTCCTCCCTCAACAAATGTTGCTATCTAATGAGGTTTCTCAACATTTTCTTGTGTTTGAGATAACGACTTTTTCACCCTCTTGGAGAAAGGATGAGTAGTTACAAATGACAAAAGTATGCAATACGAAATCAACCCAAGGTTATGATGCTGTTAGCTTGCTTTATATAGTTGATCTTGTTTTGGAGTTGCATATGAAAACAGGCTTGTGATTTGTTTACGCTGGTTGTTTTCTTTAGCAAATCCCAATGGAGGTGTAGCGATTCACATCTATTATTCTCCTCTTCTCTTTTCTTTTCTGTTCAGATGTTGACGGTGTGATACCGTGCCTTAGTCAGAATTTATACCAACATGGTACAATTACAGTAAATTTGTTGAATGTTTACAAGGTGCAAAGTCGTGCTGCAGGGCTTTGTTCTCTGTGTCTGGTGTTCTTCAGATTATGCTTTTTATTTTCCTGCACATGTTTTATGTGTGCGTCTGTGTGTGCCTTGAGTGTGTGTGTATTTAAAGAGCATGGCGTGTGTGTGTGTGTATGTGGCAGAGAGGAGCTCAGGGTGTCATAGAGGAGTGTTTCCGTGCAAGGCGGGGGCGTCTTTAATAAATGTATGCTGATGTTGGAGGCTGCAACGATGCGAGGGATGCAAGGGCCCTGTTGTTATTTACTGCTGTGTTTGTGCACAGCAGCGAATCGTGGGCCCACAAATGGCATTACAGCCTGTGATGAATGAGCATTAGGGTAAACTCATTTTAAAAGCATCCTGATTTATTAGCAGGCTGGCCTTCCATTTTCATCAGGTCAATGCTTGGCTGAAATTCCACAATGTCAGCGCCAAGGTCACCTCTTTATGGCTATTTTTAACCCCATCGCTCAAAGAGAGCAGGAGGAAGGGATCCTATCACTTATGATTGCCATCTACCAAAAATATCAGAGAGAGAGAGAGAGAGAGAATCTTGGAAGTGTGTGTTTGTGTGTGTTTGTGTGTGTTATGTGAGAGACCAAAATGTGGTAGTGGTCAACCCCCAATTATGAGCGCTAGTAAGACAAGAGCTTTAATGGCTGCCGTTTGCCTTCGGGGAGGTTTATTACACACTACTGTTTTGCAGAAGCAGCATCAAATCTATAAAATGACCATTAGGAAGAGGGAAAAAATCAATCAAAATGCCATTAAAGTGGAATAAGTTGCCAATATTGCTGATGTGGTTGCGGGTCCTTTGATTTTCCTTCAGATTATTAGGCACAGTCGAGTAGTGACTTTGTTAAGGGAAACCAGTGTTGTTGGGGAGTAATATGTCTCCTGGCTTCATAAAGTTTGCTGCCTCATATTTCCCGCTTTATTGATTATCCATTATCATTTGTCATGAGGTGTCCTAACTCAAGGGGAAAATATAACCCTCTTTCTTCACAGCCGCCCGCACTGCACAGGAGCATGGTATGGATCTGCGTGTGAAGGTACCAATCTCTGAGAAAAATGAGCAAAGAAATAAAGCACAGCTCTGTGCCTTGCAGCTCTAAGAGGGAGTGTGAGGTTATGAGGTGGGTTGGGGGAGTACCGTGACTGGGAGAGACTGAAACAGAGAGGAGGTAGCAAAAAAATAAAAGATGGAGACAAAGAAGAAGAAACGGAAAGAGAGGAGGGAGAGCTGAATGGGCTTTGTTCTTCTTCCACCCTCCTCCCTGTTTATTTCATCATAAGGTAGATGAGGGATCACAGCACTGTTTGTCCCATCTCTGATAGTTTTCTCAAGGAGTAATGCCTATGAAAGAAATGCAAAGGGTAAGACAGGCAGACAAGGGTCTTTCTAAATGTTCCTCTAAATGCATTTCTATTAATGAAATTAATTTAAGAGATGCTTAATGATCCAGTCAGCATTTGTAAATGTACACCCCAGTCTTTTTCAATTGATCCTTTTTCATTCAGGTTTTTTTAAGCTCCCTTTTTTACCCATTTTCATAAATCTTCAGAAAAGCTGTCTTGTTTTTTAACAGTTATGTACTGTGCACAGTTTATTAGATGAGCTGGGAGCTCTATTTTCAGTGTTGGTGCAGGCACCAGCCATGCCTGAAATGTGAATAGAAACATTCCTTGTATTGTCTGCAATGCTGCAAGTCTGTCAGCACCATGTATCACTAAAATGGCGTGCCTCAACCATTTCGTCACACAATGATACAATCCATTTAATCCAAATCTTTTTAAGAAATGATTTAAGGATTTTTTTTTGCTGTTGCAGTACCAGCGAATCAATCCAGCAGGCTTTCCTTTCTGATTTATAATGTTAGTAGAGCAAGAATGGGGATGAGAGATGCAGAATAGTCAGCGTTCATAACATAGATAAACTACATGGGGCTCCTGTGCTCTGGACTGAAACATGTATCTATAGAAAATCTGTATAGACACCAAGCAGCCATCTAATGGACTAGTGTGGAAATACTGCACTAACAGTGGCATGGTGAATTACAGTATGTCACGCCTGTCTTTTGTCTCTATGTTATCACTGTTTGCTCTCAATTTGATGCAGCAATTAGAATTTGTTTTTTTTATATGTGTAGGTTAGACAAGCTATAATGTTTAATGTCATTTGCATACTAATATATATATTTAATATTTTCCCTCCATCTTGTGCCTTTCTGTCTTGTTCCCAGCCTCTAAAACAGTCCTCAACAGCATGCTTAAGGAGCCGTCATTAATTCCAGACCAAATTTTGGCGAATAACATCTACCAGGTAAGTGTTTACTTTTAAAGTTAAACTGAAATATTATAAGGATTTATTTAAAATAGTTTTGTGTCATGGAATTCTATATTTCTTTTGATTACTACAATTTAATTTGATACTATTTTAAAAAGTTTGTTGCCCTTTTCCCATGTAACAAATCTTCTTAGGTACAGTGAGTTTTTAAGTGTTATTGTACCACCTGGCTGACAGACGGCATCAGCCGCTCATGTTTGCTGATGAGGTCACGTGAGAGCCGACGGTCATGCCTGCCAATCTGCCAGCATGTCCTGTGTTTTCTCCTTTCCCAGGCTTCCTTCCCTCACCTCCCTTACACCCACCCACCCACCCACCCTTTTCGCACGCCATAATATTTCTTCCCCCTCTTTTCAGTGCACAATAAATGACTGCTGTTATGGACCGCTGGTAGACTGCATCAAACAGTATCCTATCCCATAAAATTTTAAGCCTGAAATTGACGAGGAGCTATTGAAGGGGATGAGATGTGTCTGGCTTCACCTGACATAAAAGTTCTGCTTCACAGAGGAAGTGTTTCATCCTGCCTGCCATCCCACTATCACCGGTACAGCGGCTGGAAGGCGATGGAGGGAAAAGAAGGAGGAGAGGATTGGCTGATCTAAATGCATCTCCATGTGCACACAGTGGATCAGACCCAATGTTCTATGCTAAAAAAAAAAAAAAAGATCATTCATAAGCCTTGTGGTGGTTAATGTGTTTTTTGTTTGGTATTTCATTTAACCCAGATGTTTTTTTATTTGACCTTAATTACAAAAAATATCTTACATGCTGATTTTTTAAATCCTTTTTAATTCAATTATATTTAGTTCTGATGAATCTTATGCCGTTCAGCACCATGGAGAGTTCTGGGCATGTCGGTCTAACCTGAACTATTCATTTTAATCGCACATTCGTTGTATTTTATTTATTCGCATTTCAGTCATACTTCTTATATTTTCAGTGTTTTCTTCCCTTTCTTTGCTCAACTATGCATGCCCCTCCTTATCTAACAGGGGCTTGGCCTTGACTATAGGGGCAGAATGGGACTCCAGGTTATTTAGGGGCAAGCAGCTAGGTAGCAGACCAACTATTTCCTGGAGGAGGAGACTTATTTAAATGAGTGTACATGGGTACATCTGTATGTTATTGTGTCTGTCCAAGCTTTTGTGTGTGGTGGTGGGGCTGGGTTGTTGTTCATAGCCAGTCAACCCTGTCCGACCATGCCCTCCTTCCACATCCCCCCTTTTTACCTTTCTGTTGCTGCTCTCTCATCAGTGTCAACTTAGAGTCAGTTACTCCACCACTGAGAGTTCATTATAACCGCCCCACTATGTGCTTTGAAAGAGCTCCATCCTAACATGAGAGGAATAGCTCTTAATGCACTTGTTCCAATCACCATATGGATGTATTAATTAGAATGCATTTTGAGAGATTAGTGTTTGTTGAGGGTAGTATAATGGCATAAGTACTTTTTTTTTTCTCTCTTTTCGAAAAAGCAAGTTTTGCATATATGATATCCGACCTCTGTAAATACAGGATTCCTTTCTGTGGCATCAAGCAGCATGCATCCTGATGCAACATGGCATTTATTCTAAAAGCATTTTACTTCAAAGATTTTAGGGGAATGAGTGGAGCAGCCAGTGCAGGCGCTCTATGCATTTTGCCAAATTGGCATTTGTTTCTTCCTCATTTAGGTAATGCACTTTGGAGATTTGTTGTGAAAGCAGATTAAGGTTGACCTGAAGACTCTGATTGGGTTCTTTCTTTACATCGGCAAAACCAAAGAGAAGTAGCTTTCACTTTGCATAGTAAGCCAATAGTGGAGGAAAGGCAGATTCTTAACTTTAACTGATGTCAAGCATACACACAGCACAGTTGAGCTTATATCACTTCATGTCTATGCACCTATCTTGATACCACAGCAAACTGCTGTACTTTGTGGTTTCCATAGTAACCAATTTTACAGGTACATTGCCTGATTCTTTTGTGAGCAAGTTTTCTCGTAAATATGAATTTTTTTACTTAGTGTCATGTTTCTATTAGATATATAAAATACTGTTTTTGCTATATGTTGGAATCCTTGACTCTCTTTTCTCAGCGCTATTGGCCAAGAGCATGAGGTGCTGCTCTGTGACAAACTGAAGGAGAGGAACCTTTCTTTTCTTGGTAAGCCATCTCTTGACCTTCTCATCATAATTCTAAAGTCAATCTGGTCATGGCAATGTAGTCTTTTGTCTAAACTTAGTAAAGGAAAACCTATGATTGATGCAGTGGATGTTCTCTCTCATTGATTCGCTAACAACAAGAAGCTGTCATCAAATACCCTTGGATGCTTACGTACCAGCATACAATAAATATTTATAGAATACAAGTTTCAAAGGTATGTTTTAATGCTTTGTTAGTTGTAATGTTGTTGTCAGTTGTTTTTCTAAATTGAATTTAAAAAAAGGCCAGTTTCTGGTTTTCTGGTTCTGGATTTATATCTTTGTTCTCATCTTCTACTTTCCTAACACCATTATCTTGTTCCAACAATATTAAATCAAGGTAGAGTGTCCAGGTGTGAAATTGTGAAACAGGATTTTTAACCCTCCCTTCCTCCCATCACCTCCATCCCATCACCATCCCCTAGGTCAGATGAGCGATGGAGGATAAAAGTCATTCCCACTGTCATTAAGACCATATCATTTATTTGAACCTGGAGTGCTGACCTTTCTCCAGAGCTGTACAGAGGACTGTTCTAAAACTGTCAGAGTTCGGGCGGCACAAGGGCCACTCAGGCATCCCCACACCATCTGATAAATGGATTGGAAATGAGCTCCCCAACAGCAGGGATGGCCCATTAATTTTAATCAAAGGTGATGTAAAAAGGCGATCAGAGCCACATGACAATGTCAACAGCCCAGTAGGTTTGAATAGAGGCTTCCATCCCACCACATACACATCTACACCCACATTACCACACCCAGTGTGCCCCTCTGTACCACAGGCCTCTGGCAGGCTCTCCGACCTCACTGAGCTCTCTTTGTCCCCCCTTGGCTGACGCTACCTCCTCACCACCACTGACACCGCCACCCTCCATCTCTTCTCAATTCACTTCCATGCCCCATTAGTTGAGCTTGGCTGGAGACAAAGAGGCAGGCCCTTGGAACTGAATGACCTGGTCAGCCTGAGATTTAATGGAGAAATCAGGTGTTGTAGGGATAATGGCTGAAGCGCACCAGAAGTCAAGGACAATGGCTGCGGCCTGTGCAGGCAGGGGTCAGGCTTACACAGGCTATAATGCCAACCTTGTCCCTTTGCTGTATATTTTATAAAGCTCTGCCAAACTGCAAACTGGAGAGCAGCTCTGTAACTGGGCTTTACAAGTTTTTTTTGTGCAACGACAGCGAATACGTGGCAGATGTAGTTAATGGTTTTACTGTGCTTGCTGTCCTCTACTGGTATTTCTTCTGCTTTGCTACTTAGGGGTTTTGTTACCAGCAGCTTGGTGAAGGCTGTTAGGTTACCTGTCTGTGATTAATGCAACAGAACTTGTTTGGTGAAGAGTACAAATGCTTGCAAAGTAAGAGTCAGATGGTAAAATGTTGCACTTTGTCTCCTGTAGATGAAAACCAACTGAGAGTTATGGGCTATGATAAAACACCCGACATCATCCTGGAGGTTCCCATTGGTTAGTATTTACATATATAATAGAACAATATTTCATATCTGAAATAACTGCCTGTTAACCTTAGCTACCTTGTTTCAAAGTGGATTATCCAGTTGTCAAAATATTGTCATGTCAACACCAGATTTTCTTTGGTTTTTGTGAATGACGGGGGAAAAAATCAAAGAAAATGTCACTTGTCCCTTCTAGATCTTGCTTGTGTGACTTTCTTGTCGCTGTTTTTCTGAGTGTTGCTGTGTTTTTCTGTTTGTGAACAGCCGTGGAGGGACACATTGTACACTGGATCGAGAGCAAAGCTTCATTCGGAGATGACCACAGTCATCGCACCTATCTCAACGAACAGTTCTGGAGCTACTGGAACAGGTGAGTCTTCTCTTCGTATGCTCACCTCCTTTTATTCTGTTTTCATATGCCTATCTTATCTTAATTAAACCTATCATTCTGCTACTCCTATTTTCCTAGTTTGGTTTGTGGTCAAAAAAGGAGAAGTTGTGAACAACTTCTCCTTTTTTGACCACAAACCACAATCAGCATTTCTCAGTATTACAAAGCAGCTCATATCTCTGTCTAACAACGCTAACCACTTCCTCCCTGGCATAGGCCACACTAACACCACACTTCCATATGGTACATCTGTACATCACACTACTTCCACATCCCTCCTGTCAATGGAGCCTTCAACAGCCTGAAGGGTCTGCCTGTGAGCTTGATTGTTTTCCAGAGTACACACATTGTTTTGGAAGGGAAGCTGAGAAATGGGTGATGAATCCGTTGCATCTGTTGTCATGAGAACCTTTAGACAGGAACGGCCCCTCGTGGTCTAACCCTGGGAGAACAGAGGTGTGTGTATGTGTATGTGTGTACATAGGAATGTGTGTCTAAATGCCAGAAATGAATAAGGCCCATAACATTCATACTTATGTCATTGTCTCTTGAGAGAACATCATTTTTATCTAGATTATCTATACACAGTCAACCCACAGGAAACAACAGCTTTGTTTTTGTTTTTTTCTCATCACTGCAAAAGCATAGGGCTTACAAGGGCGTATAAGGTTATGCCCCTTTTTATTTGGTCATTCATGTGCTAGTTCTTAGTTTGTCCCAACCATTGAATACATTGACGTTAACCCTATTAAATGCCAGCAATAAAGATATTAGCTATATGCACCTGTCACACAAAGTGCCTTCAGCCATTATCAAAAGATTTAGCACAATAGTCAAGTGTTATCTAGGCTTAATCTCAAACTGAAGTATATACGTTGAGGCCCACACAGAGAGAGATAAGAGTAGGGGTCACTCGCACATGGTCTACACATCCCTGCCTCTCTTGGCACGTGGTTCCAGTCACCAGGTTGAAAAGTCGCCCACACTGCCTCCATTCCCCTCGCTACGGCCCCGGCCCTCCTCAGCCGTGACGGCCAGCTGACATGTTGTGACATGGTGCTGGAGCGCCAGGAGGTTCCAGACCCCAGGCACAGCCAGACTCTCTCTTTCTCTCTTTGTTGTTGTTTTCTTGGTGCATGTGCAGCACCAGATACATCTATGTAAAGACTGAAAAGAAAATGAAAGAGAAATAATGGTTCCACATTCAGAAAGTGTTAGACCTGCCAATAGATGAATGACCTACTGATGTCACTCAGAAGCTGCCAGCAGAGCAACCATTTGATTTTAAGAGAAGATGACTCCTCCAATAGAATTGAGCAGTTAAAATGTGGGAGATGAGTTCAAGGTCATAATCAATGGTATGTTATATTTTCTCAGAGTAACATAGTTTTATTTGGAAATGGCCTGCTTAAGACAAAGGCTTTGTCATTTCTTTTCTTTTTTACTATTATTGACGTCAGGAACTAAAAGTCACTGAAGTGTGAATTTAAAAAGGGTCAATCTTTGATGGTTACTATCTTTGTTAGGCATCATTAGCTATCGCTTAGAAAGTTAGTGACAGTAAAAGGCTTTGCTTAAACTCCAAAACATTCCCAGACAATGTTTAATGAGAAAGTACTTAAATGACGTCATGTCTCAGTCAGTCTAACTTAAAATAATGCAATAAATAAAGAAGAGAGCTTATTTGATTAGCATGACATGAAGATCAGATGTCTTCATAAATATTTTACTGTGTAAGTCTGTGTTCTTTCTTAGTTTGGATTGAAGAAAGTGGCATTAATCTGTCTTCCTCTTTGGTCCTCGTGGCATTAGTTTACAGTAGGTCAAAATATCAGAATACTAACAGGCTGATTGGACGGTAGAGTTAGTCTGAGCCTTACATATTTGCCCACGGGTGTCTTTCATTGATATTCACTGGGGCGGCCTTGTCCGAGTGTATTAAGGAACTGACAAAGTAGATTCCATCATGTCAGCCAACAGCCCGGTCAGATAAACATTGTTGTGTCACAAAAGAAAAAATGTCAGTCCCTTCAGACCCTACCTTTTTCAGCACCCTTGTAATTTTTAATTGACATTTACTGCTGACATTTGAAAATGTGCCTCATCTTTCTCTTATTGTTAGACCTTATGCATTATCGTCTGAGGTACAAGTGTGTGCGCACATGTGCATGTTTGTGTGTAATAGCAGTGAATTTGGGGTCATCGCTTTGTAGTCGCAAAAACATAAACCAATAGAGAAATAGGGTACGAGAGAGTGATGGGGTGACATCATCCTCCTTTCACTTCTCATTAGTTGATTTCAGTTTATGAGACAGGCCCTGAAGGGCTGATGTTTAGGGTGTTTCATTCCTTCATTCCTCAAACTCACATTTCAGTGCTTGACTCTAAACCTTTCGGTTTTCTTTTCGACTGGCCTTGGAATCGCACAGCGGTATTTGTAATTACTTCATTGCCCCTGATTGACATTTCCAGTGATTTGCTTATTTTTCATGAATTCCCTCTTTGCTTTAACTGAGCTGCTTCACCCATTGCTTGTGTTAATTGTTCTCAGTTTGCCCTCAAGCATTGCAGAGTGAGCTATGGGGACATGTTTTTGTAGACGGAAAGAAAAAAACATAACTAATTTTCCCTCCAAAGCCCTCACCAACTACATTTATCATCCAAACAATAGTCTTGCCAACACACTAACCCCATAATGAACCCCTCTTCAGTGGAGTGAGGGGTAATGACGCTTCACCTACAATGCTCCCAAGGAAAAAAAAAGAAGAAAAAAATGGAGAGAAAAACGGTCTTCTTGCAGAATCAAACGGCGTGTTCAGGCCCAGTGCCTGGATGAGATGGCGAAGCAGCAGCTATTGGTGTCTTCCAGCCATCAATCTTAGCTGGTGGCATTCCAGCACCAGCGAGCCCTCTGCTCTGACGGATGTTCACATAATTGAGTTATCCATCTAGCCCAACTATCAGAGTTGCATAAAAATTATTCACCTGCTGGTGAATATTAAACACATAATGAGCCTCTTCTGTGTTTTAGGAGAAGTGGGTAAGGTTAAACACAGCATGTAATGAAATATGGACCCTTCTTCGGTGCCACCTTAACTGCCCCTCCTTGATTATGGCGTACTTAAATCAATTATGGTTGGCAAAGTTCCTTCAATGACTCTCTGAGCAACTGAAGTTCCGCCCTTGTATTTGTGTGATTAGTTTAGATCATCAAATACTTAATCCCGAAAACATTTAAATATACCTGAATATTTGTGCACTTGAATAACTGTTGGATTTGGAAATTATGTAGAAATACAGATTAGGGTTTTTTTCATTGCTTTGACATTAAATTTTTGACCATGCTACTGTAGTGGTCCCTGTGATGTTCAGTTACTTAATATGTTGTTGTCAGTCTGTAGAGTCCTTTTGTAAAAAGCTGTGTATCTGGAATGGAGGACAAAAGACACCAGAGAAGTTTTGATACTTGATGGATGGATAAATAGATGGATCTATGGATCAGTGGTTGTTCGTTCAATTGCTCATTGTCAGGAGAGTGTGTATCACAGCTTGTACAAAACATACTAAAATAAACCAATCAGTCAAAACATTAACATTACAGGCTTTCACATCAAAGCAGTCACAAAGCAAACATCTGACAAAAAGGCTACAACTGTTCCTCTTAAATTGATATCATGCTTTATTTGTCTAGTCATTGTTTCATAGTCTCACAACATCTCTTCTCTGAAAGTCCACTCTATTCATTTGTCAGATTATGAGGGATCATTGTGGCCCTTAATTGCCCACCATGCAGCAGTTGTGTAACATGAAAGGATCAATAGAGTGAATCAGAATGTACTGTTTACCACAAAATAGCTTTTCAGCAACAACACTACTTTGCACTGTGGTATAGCAGATTAAAAGGGTAAATGTGGAGTTAAATTAATAGATTCAGAGCTTCTTCGCTGTTTGCTATTTCTTTTTCTTTGCTGTTTGCTATTTTCCCTCCCCCATTCCACCCAATCCAACACAATGGACAGCCTGTGTGGAAATGAGCATTGATGCCAGCGTGCCCCCCCCCCCCCCCCAAAAGTAAATCAGCTGTGAGATTCGTAAACTGCAAATGTGTCAGAGTTGAAAATGTTAGCACTCTTAATGGAGGCTTGAAAAGGTTAGATCTGATAAAAAGCTGTCAGCCGTCTACAAAAAATGATTTATAGCAATATAATGGGACAGTATGCCTCATTTCTCCCTCATATGAAATGGGGGTTAAGACTTTTGGGTTTGCTATTATACATCATCTGGCTTGACCACTTGGAAATTTGTTGAGACTTGAATGCACGCACATGCATTGTGTTTCATCTGGCTCTTTTGTTTTAGTCATTTTGAAAGTCATGCCCTGTTGTAATGTAGATAATTTATGTTCTCCCGTAATTACAGGCACAAAATTCTCATGCTCCAAAAGTGCATATCGATCTCCATTCAAATGTGTTTTGTGCAAATTAGATTAGTGCTTGTCCTTTGTTGCAAGACTTTTTTTTTACACGCACATAATGGAAGCAAAACTACAATTAATGAGGAAGTCATAATTCTGTAGACTCTCAAACCAGACTGTTCCTACAACATCACTAATCTGCTCGCTGACACATTGGCTAATGAATAGACAAAAATCTGATTTATGTGATGTTTTATATTAGTTGACACAGCTGCAATTAGACATCTCTTGAGTTCTTTGTGAACTTTTTCCAATTATCTGTGGAACTGTACGCTGTAGATTTTACAGCTGAAATTGCATGGTAATTCTGTTATATTTCGCAGAACCGTCAATCCATTTGCGACATCAAATTAATTTTTTGATTCAAGATATTGCAGATTGCCGTCCTTTTTTAATGGACATGTCCATCATTTTTTTGTTGAACTTTCAAAAGCAGTAACGACAGGAATGCTTAATTAATGACACACTGTGTTGTGGAAAACCCTTATTGCATTCAACTGATTTTATCTTTAAAAAAGGATTTCCTGTGTGCCTCGAGCCTTAAGATGTGCAGATAGTTTGCTTTTACACGTATAACTTGTTAAATAGGAATAAAGGCATTTTCTTATATTTATAAATGCTTGAATGTGCAACAGTAGCATAAGAGTAATATAAGCAGCAGCAGCAGGGCCATCATAGAGCCAGAGCAGATAGGGGATGTCACCTGAGAGAGGGCGCCCACAGGCCGCGCTGCTGCTGATCCAATGAGGCTGGACATTACAAGGCCATCCCCGAGGACAGGTACTGGCGCTTCTGGGGTGACAATGTGACACCTCCAAGACCTGTACCCTGCCACGCTTTACCTCACCTTCCATCAGAGATGTGCACAACAAAGAAAGGGGGAAAATAAAAAAATCTCCATTGCAACAGTGGTTGATGTGCACCTACCAGCAGTGTATTTCATTATTGTTATTGGGATTTTGATGAGGTGGCTTTTCAGGGTTACAGGTTTTAAGTTTTTAGTTACTTAATATGCACGGAAATTCTAGTTAGAGCTTAATTTCCTCAGTTTTTTGATAGCACAAATATCAGTTTTCCTGGTAAAGTGAAAGCACCTCTGACATTGCCTTCCTCCTATTTATAGTTATGGATACCCCATGCAGTGTAGGAACGTGGCCCCTTTTATTGTTTCCTTTGTTATGACATCCTCTCGTAGAATATTCCACAGCTAGAAAAATCGCTATCCACAATGGTGGTTCCTTTAGGGCTTTGTGAGTGTTTGTTTTAGGGCACATCGGCACACAGAAGTGCAATGCTGGCCCCCAAAGCACAAGCAACTTGGAATATTAATGGCAGATGACAAGTCGGCTGTGATGCTTCAAGGATTTCATGCTTTTAAGGATGCACATTTGGGTGCATTGTTTAAGGTGTCTGGGGTGTAATCCACACTCTCAGGTCTCCAGCAGCCTCAGGATTTAACTCTGGTTAAGCCTCTATGTCTCCTATTTATTTTCGTAGGGTTGTATGTGTGCATTATCCAAATTTGTCATTTACCATTGAGTGTGAGAGCAGCTTTGACACGGCTGCTGTGTGTATAAACGAGAAGCGGGACAGAAAGCGGCACCCCAGCGATATATAACCCTTCTCCTGTCTCTCTGCTTGCCTGTGACACTGTCAGATGGAGAAGAAAGAAAGCCTCGAGTGAAATGAGGTGCAAGCATGTCTACTCCATGAATTCCTGTTTTGCCATGGAACTTTTTAAAAGATTAACGTACATTTTTTGTCAGCTTTCACCATGTATGTCATCAGACCTACAGAGACACACGTCCCCCGACGCCACCACCCCGCCCCCTTATTTTTTTCGGCCTCGCTGCCTTTTTCCCCTTCTTCTTTTTCCACTACAGTGACCTCCTGGGTTTTATTCCAGGAAAAAAGTCAGCAGCATTTGTCAAAAGCACAGAGAATGGTGGGCAATGATTAAAATGGCTCTTTGTAAAACTCAATCTAACAGGAGAATTCCGATGGCTGCCGGGAACCAAAAGACATTCAGGCCCACATTACATTCAATGTGACATTAAACTATTTTCTTGACACAGAGAGAGCCTGGACAAAAAGATTTTCTATACACACGGCACTTGCTGTGCATCAAACACGGGCCTTTGGGCACACTTATTGCTGCTGGATATCTTCACATCTGTAGAAAGTTAAAGAGAGATAACAGGGGAAATAGGAATATACTTATAGGTATGTCTATTATCAACCAAAGGTTGTGCTCTTGCATTTTGCTGAATCTATCATATCAAAGGCTAAAAGTAATTTAAGAGGATTTTTATAGCCGCATTCTAGTCACATATACACACACATTTAAGCTCTGTAGACATAAAGCTACCACACAAATATTTAATGCTTTCAAGGACCTTCTTTAATGAGGCCTTTTTAAGTATTTCATTTCATGCACCTCCACAGCTGCTTCAAGAGCATCTTAACACCGCCCAACTAAAGGGCTTAATTGTGTCTTAACCCCCTTCTGTAGTGCGGGATGAGGGAGGCCAGGAGGCGTCAGATGATTCCTCCAGTGTCCTCCCAAGGCCTAAGGAGAGCATTGGACCATGAGTCCCGTAGCCTGTCGCAGGAAATTAATGCGACCAAGAAAAAAATCCCAGTTGAATGGAAACAAGCTGGTCTTTTGTTCTTCTATTAACCAATATTGTCCTGACATTGCGTTTTAAGGAATGGCATTTGGTATAGAGAAAGAGGGCTTTTATTTTTCCATGGTTCACATGGATACAAAAGGAATGCATATTTTGGTTCTGGATGTGTAATTTCATGGCATGGCATGCAGCTTTTTGGGAAGATTTAGATTTCCTTGTTTGTTTTCAGATTTTTGATTTTGTTAGGTTGATTTGTTTGGAGTAGCATTGCTCCATGTATCATATAGGTTACTTGTGTTTGTTTTTAATAGTATACTTCAGGATTTAATTGAACCTTTTTAAGAGCTACTTGGATTTAAATCAGTGGCGTTTTACATTTTATTTATTACAGTTTAGCCGTTTTATCTTTATAATTTATATGTCGGCCAGCATTGTCTTGTGTATTTCTGAGAACACTCTTCCAATGTTAGAACAAAAATAAATATAATATTTTTACCAAATGACAGCAAAGGAAACAGTGCTTCATATTTCTACCTTTGTGTTTAAAGAGCAGCTCTGTGTGTACCAGATAATGTGCTGGTACTCATGGTCCGTGGAGGCCCATCAGTCACCGTGTGGAGCTGGTCGCTTGTGATAAGTGGTTCCTTATAGATAATCTAGACAGTGGGCTTCTTTTTATAGGCCCACTGTCCCTCACGTAACCTTGTTTGTTTTTTACCGCCCATGCCCATTTTCCTTATTTTCCCACCTGATTTCACCTTCTTGTTTATCCTCTCTGTACATTTACATATTTTCATAGTCTTGTAACAAGTACTGATTACATTTCTGTGTAAACAGTGGTAATCGGGAGCTAATATATTACTGGCAGAAATGCAAACAGTACATGTGCATACACTTGCGTTTGTTGTACTCTGGTAACCAGCATTGAGTGCTATGCTGGCTTAGTTTGACCTCTGTGTGTATTGACTGCAGAGAGATCCTGATAAGAAGCTTTTAGTGATTTATACCCGTCTATAACAAAGGTTTTGATATCCTGAACCAAGTGGCAAGGTTCTCCTCATTTTACCTGAACTCTTTACCTGGATGTAGTTAATAAGATGAGATGATTTTAGAGCATAACAGACGTACAGTACATGTAAACAAATCTGTATAAGCCAGCATCACCAAAACACCAATCAGCTTCTGTATCTGTTCCACATTAAATGACGTCAAAAGCAGCAATGCTGTTCTGAATTTGCACCCTTTATTCTCCATTTAGTTAGGTAGGGATTTGAAAAAAAAAAAAATAAATCCATTCACCATCTAACCTCATCCATCTCGCAAAATAGCGGTTTAAATTGTTTGTTTCACTATGTAAGACGTATACCTGATTGTACCTCATGGCAGTCAGTTTGATTGACGTACCGTAAGTAACTGAATTTAAATACCAGATGAAGAGGTATTTGTTTTTGTGAACTTTTGCTTTTATATTTCAGTATTAATTCACTTCATTGTGTTGTTGCCAGAAACACTGAAAGAGATACAAGTACCTCTGAGTCTTTCCTCGCCGGCCTGGCATTTGTTAAAGAGCTTCGTCAGGACTCTCTTCCCCCATCTTTGTTCCCAGGCAGGCCTCTCCCGTCTCTGGTTTGAGTTTCACGTCTCGCGGCGGTCTGATTGCCTGATAGCTTAAACATCTCTGCCTGCCTATCCCTTAGTGGGAGTGTGTAATCAAAGACACATGAGGAGCCTGTGTCCAAGGGCTGACCTTCTGATTTTGCTCATCAATTCTGAGGGTTAATGTACAAGATCTATCAGGTCAACAGATTTGTATCCGCAAGCTCTGTCAGGTCTATAAATGATTAGGGGAAAAAAAAAATGGTTTTGGCCACTGAACCCTATTAAAACTTCTTAGAATAAATGTGCACTCAATATGACTAATATATTATTTCTTTCCACTCTCTTGTGTTAATAATTCTAATATGTTTTTTTTCTCTCTATTATGTATTTTAAATGAGCACCATAAACCAAACCTTTGTGACAAGGGCTTAAGGAGTTAACAGGGTGACAATATGATCCAAATTCCAACTCCGTCCGCTGTCGATGTAACGTTTCATCATAGGCGGGAAGTTGAAACGGGCGATACTCAATCCTTTTCCTTTTGGACTGATGCGAGATAACAGAGGCATACATTTCTGAACAAGTGAAATATAAACTCTGCACAGAGTTTGGGGCTTTGAGACACACCCCCCCCACACACACACACACACACACACACTTTGAACGGCCGCCACAGAGATGTCGGAGAAATCTATTTCTCATTTTGAGTGATATCTCCATCAGCTGGCACGTTCGCACCATGAATCTTCCCCCATGTTAAACCCCGAATCTGTCTCTTCAATGACGGCTGGAGTGTTTGAAATGACCACTCTTATTTTTTGTAATGGGCGTCTTTGTGTCATGGAGGTTACAAGTGAAAGGGCAGAATAGAGCTGTCTGGCGAAAGGCCTCTGATAGAAAGTGCCACTTCAATTTGAGCACAGCTGCAGTTAAGCCTGGCCTGGCTCACTGTCCGGCCCGACACTTCACATTCTCTTCTCCAGCGACTGGAATAGATGTGAAAACTGTTAACTTAAGAGAGTTCTGGCCTGACCAGTTCAGATCCCTTCCCCTTATTCATGGCTTATCTTCAGCTTGTTTTGTCAGGATTGCACACTGACAAAGACTGTCTCAGACACCATTTACATTTTGTTTATTCAAGTTTGCTGACTCTTAGAAGCCTTTCTTAAAACTTGGACTTGGTTTTTAACTGGGGAAAAAAACATCACATATATATATATACTGTCATGCACCATTAAATTACATCTTACATTACTTTTTATATCACTTTTCCATTGGAGAGGCCATTGGACTACAGACTACACATCTACTAATTTGGTGATGAGGGGGTTTAACGGTTTGAGGAACTCTATCCCCAGAGCTGCTGACAGTCCTCAGCCCCCCTGAGTCCCAGCTAAGGATGGAGCTCGCGGTTAGAGAAAGACTACTGGCTCTGTTTTAAATATTCGTTGTGGTTTGAATTAGAAAGGGGATAAATTCTCTGAATAATGATCGCAAAACATTTAGCTTCAGCTGCCCGGGTGAAACAAAACACGCTTGAGTAAAACTTTGAACTACTCTTCCTTTTTTTTTCTCCCACAGCCGTTTTGTTTTCAAATTGTAGTGCTGAGTTCATGGGAAACTCACTCCAGGGTTACCTGCGCCCCTGAAAAGTGATGGAAAAAAAAGGATTACGGCCACAAGAATGTTTTTGCAGTTAGTTGAAATATTACTAACCTTGTCAAATGCCATTTTGAATGAGAAAGCAAACCTGTTTTAATCAGGGTTTTAAAGGCAGGGCTTTTCAAACTGTGACTCTAGGAGAAAGGGGTCAGCTAATTGCAACGTTTGATGTCATGTTGGCTGCCTGAAAGCACGCTCGCTCCGCTGTCCGTGTCTCTGTGTCTCTCACACACACACACACACACACTTTATCACACACAGTCAAATGAAAAACTACTGAAAGGTTCGAGAGTTCTCAATGCTGTAATCTTCATAAAGTCTTTGCTTTTACTTCCTGTCAGCCCTTCTCTCAACTTCAACCTTCAACCTCTCCTCTCCTGCATCACTGCTCTACACAGACCTGACAGTGCTGAGAGTTACGGATCTTATTCATGACTTTGTGAATGAATGTGTATGGGAATGCCAGTGTATAAAAAGTAGGATATGTCAGTCCTCTGTCTACAATCCATCTCCCAGTTTTCTTGTTGAAATATGACCAAAGATACGTGCACAGCTCTCCCACCATCCTACAACAGGTTAATCTTCCAAACACACAGTTCCAAATCTATTTGGCTCTTATAATTACTGTTTTAACAGCAGGGGCGGGGGGTGGGGTAGAGGGATATACATTGTAAATTATGTTTGACAAGGTGGGGTTAGTGTTTTTGTCGTGGCTTGTCTTTAGTTATTACTCATACTTCCTCCTGCCATAGATAAGGTCTGCTGGTGAACATACCAAGGTGAGCGCTGGCGCAGGGCCCTTATCGCCAGCATTGATTTAGGGCAAGAACCCAGTGACAGAGGTCATTGTGCAGTAAAGCTATCCATCATTCAGGTTTGATTTCTGCTCTGACCTGTCTGCAAGTTGTCTACACGTAGGCGAGTCACAAGGAGTAGAGGCCACAGGAGGGTTAGACCGTTGGGAGGTGTGACGGTGTATTGAGGAGCTCTGGATAAGGCTAACTGTGTATTAAGAGATGACAAGAAGTCATCATTTTTAGACTCTTATTACAGGTTGACTCATATTTAAGAATTATGTTTAGATATAAGTTAGAATTAAGGTAACTGTGTAAACTTAATTTGATCCTCTAATTATTGTGTGGAATCTGCATACTATTTGTCTTACATTTAAAGCTTTGGATGCTTATCAAAAAATGTAGCCTTGAATTTGTTTTTCCACCGGTAGCTGATTCTTTCCACTGTTTATCTTGCCACTCGCTGTAATTCTCCATGTGTCCTAGACAATTTCTGTGTATGTGTTTGCTCACATTTTCCCCGATTAAAAAAATTCAAGGCAGTTCTCAGCCTGTGGTAAATAAATTTGCAATCATGAACACAATTTTTCCCTCTTTGCAGGGCTATTTTTTTCAGATGTCTGAAGATGGGTATTTATTGCTGTTAATGTTGTTAGTGGCCTTCGTGGCTAGACTTGTAACTTTTGGCTTAAATGTTCTATTTATCCTGGCTTCAAATTGGGGAGCTCAAATTTACAAATATGCCATGAGTCATATTATTGATTTGTCATGAAGATTATTTATTGCGTTTTTTTTTTCACTAACTTCTGCAAAAGTTGGAAGCTGTCAGAGATTCTCCTGCAGTGATTGCATGCAAATGGCTGTAAACTGGCTGTGCAGAATCCTTAAAGGAAGGTATTCCTGTATCTTGAGTGAAATAGCGAGCTACAGTGGTGGTACTGCTCACTCCAACCTGCCAGAGGATAACTTAAGTAGCTAATTACACTTCAGTCTGTAATCAAATCCATGTCAGGCTGTCTGAGAACCTGGATTTGTGTGGTGGATTTCAGTTAAATACAGGGGCAGCTTAAACATTTTATGGTTCTCTCCTTAAATTAAAGTTTATTTCCACAATCCCCTCTAAAATGTGTCATATCCCATTACGCAAATTTGGATACGGTTAATTAGCAAGGAGAGTGCTTACGCTATGAATATGTTGACTTTTTTTGTGCTGTGTGCAGAGGGTTAGCTTGCTAGGGGTTGGGGGTGTCTTTAACTCTAAAAAGTTGTCTTCAATTTTCTCCCCTCGCAAGATGATATGTTTTTGCAATTCAAATATTTGCTCATTCTCTTCTCCATCGCAAAGCTCCCTTTGAAGCGGAAGAGTTCTATCAGGACCAATGACAGTGTGAGTGTGCAGCGTGACAGCGCAAGAGGCAGTGCTGGACTATTTCTAACTGCATATTTAAATAGCAAGGAAATCCAGAATCAAAAATGTATGCAAATGGCGGCATGTTTTGCATGCTGATATTTTTATGATTTGGAACTTGCATATTCAGGTGGTGTTCAGTACGTGCCTAGCTTTAGCAACATTAATCAGAATTACTTCATGTCTTCACCACATCCTTGATCTCCCTCTAAACAAACATTCCTGGGGGTGGAAGGGCTGCAATTTGGCAGATTTACTTTTAAGAAATCTGTGCCTAATGTTTTAACGGACTGTTTTAAGTAGAAAGACATACTTAAGATCTTAGGCTTCATAGGAAAGTGTGTAACCCAGAATCTCTCTATACTTCCCTCCTAATATGATGTTTCTCTATTGCACATCATGGAAGACCTAACTACCTGATCTTATTTACATTAACCACAGCTATATATATATAGGCCTATGCCTTCTTTATGTTGTGTAGAGAAAAGTCTCTTTTTACTTTAATGAAGATTTTAGATGTATGCATTATATTGAACATATAGTATGCACAATGATGCAGTGTGTGGGAGCTTTGGGAAATGTACATGTTTATGCAATGAGCAACATATCAAGACAAAGCCCTCGAAATGGGCCTTAGGCCTGTCTGCGCTCCTTAAGGTATTGAAAATACAGTATAAAATAATTAATTGAATTGTCATTTGTATGAGCAGCCCTTGCTCTCTGCACCCTATAATTCCAACCTCTTTCTCCCCCTTCCCCTCACCACATTTTTTCCCTTTTTTTTTTTCTAAACAGCAATTAATCTCATTTTTAGTCCAATTTCCAGCCCTCTGTTGGAGTCAGAGCGAGTCCCCTGTTTTGTTCCTATTTGGCTTGGTTCCTCTGCATAGTCATTAAGGGCCCAATTAATGTCACCCTTTAGCTGAAGAGTGCTCATTTTTATTGGGGAGCTGACAGTCACCGCCATGAGTGCCGCAGTGTAATATGCATTAATTGCCCCGTAACACTGGTAATTACCAGTTCTTCAAGCCTCTCAGTAAACTGTCATGCCCAGACACGACTGCTTTGAAATAGATTACTCATTAGGGGGACCTGCCCTGTTTTCCAATGGGGGCTCGCTGGGTTGGCATAAAGATGAAAAAAAATCTGGTGCTTGAACAAATAGTTGCCAAGAGCAATTTCCTATTACAACTTCCCGGTGACAGCTTTTCTCTTTCTTTCATTCTTTTTTCTTTTTTTCCTCAGATGGCATTCCAGCCGTCACTTAAGGTAAAGATCAGAAGTAGAGGTAGATGTCCATCACGGACCTCGCTGATAGCAGTTGGTTTTGTCTTCTGGTCCCAGTTTGACTCCTTGAATGAAAATGATCCTTGGGATTTCACTATTAAGCCTATTGCCTGGGTTTTAACTAAAATCTTCAGTGTTGATTGTATGTTGTCCTTTTTACCCCTGCCTTTGTACAACACTGCCTGGAACGCCCAGAGACTAGTATACAAGCGCTGCATTGAACGTGTCAGCATTGTTGCTTCGTGTGGGGCATTTCTGGGCCTCTGTACATAAGATCAAGGCAGTGCTGTAAAGTTCTTGCTCAAATATTGATGCTAACTTTGCACAGGTCTTGTGTTTGCAAACTGTGAAATCTTAAACATAAGCTTGTGCTTCACGGTTGCTGAAACGTGTCCCGCGTACCTGGAGAAAAATAAATTGATAGCGAATGCAAATATATGAATTTAAAGAGGACAACAGGAGGGGATGTAGTGTGGGTGTCACCATTGTTCTGTGATAAGATATTATAAAGGAGAGACCAAATCAAACAGTGTTAGTTATCGCACATCCTCTCTATAGAAAAGGTGTTGGCCTGTTTAGTCACGCTAGAAACAATATTTAGATTTCACCACAGCTTTGTAAATGCTCCAAGTGTGCGCTGGCCCCATTCCTCTCTGGTCCCTGTTCTTTATTTCTTTCTTTTTTTACAAAACACTTTATGTCACTGTCATTACCCATTTACCATAGCAAGGAAAAGAACAGAATGTGAAGACCAAGGAAAAGCCTCTCACACACACACACACACACAGATAAAAAACACATGCATGCACACACAGAGCTTCTCAAAGGTGGTGCTTTTGTTTTATCTCCCTTATAGCACCTGCTTCAGGCAATCTGCTCCCACTCGTCTCAAATGAATTTTGTCACAGCCTTTTAGATTCTCAGCCAGCAATGCGCTAATGAAAGGAGATGGTACAATTTGAACTGACCAGGTAGCAGCCAGCAGTGCACAGCTGAGAGCAAGGGATGGGGACACACCCCTCCTTGAAACAAAAGACAAGTCAACCATCCGCTGATATACCCATTACCCTTCTCATTAATACCCTTCAGACCTCGGCGTGTGAGTGTGTGTGCGTCCGAGTGTGCTTGTGCGTGCGTCTATCTGTTTGTGTTGGTCGAGCACTTATCGAATTGTTTATGACAGGCCTAATTGGGCTAATTGAAGACATTAAGATTACCTGTCAGCTGTGTGTATCCAGACTCCCTATCTGTCTGACAACTCCTGACAAGTGAGGGACCCCGTAGCATCCGTCATGATGGAGCATTCCCAGGCCGTAATAGGGACAATAGGGGCCACTCTAATTTGATGTGGACAGCCTTTGCTGCACGGATCAGTGTGTCTGTCTGTGTGTGTTTGTGTGTGTGTGTGTGTGTGTGTGTCCGTGTCTGTCTGTGTGTGTCTATGTGTGTGTGTTAAGTATAAGTGAGAGTTGGGGGCTCTGTGCATGGCCAGGCTAATGGAGTCCCCCTTGGCAATGTGACAAAGCGATGAGGCAGTCTGAGGGGAAAAGTGAAAGGGGTCTTCATGTGTTTAAGGACATGAGAGGGGAAGGTGCTCGGGGTGACGGCCTTCACAGATTGAGTGACAAGAGAGGAGCGCTGACATCTGTGTGTCTGTGTGGTTGTGGACGGTCAGCCATACTCCTTTATCAGAGAAACCCAAACTTTTTGATTTGTGGAAAGACCTAAATGTAACTGACGGGCCCACTTTGGTTGAATTTTGTATATGTGTGTCATTCACAGTTACAGAACACCATATATAAGAAATATATTGCGCATACTATATTTATATTTAGTGTAGTCTATATTTGTTCTATAAACCTTTTCAATGGAAATGTAGTCTAGTAATTTAATGTTTTCCTTCTCTGATCTGAGGTGCAGATATTCATAGATCAGGGTTGCCAGATATTGAGCAGAGCACGGTCCTATCTTCTTCAGGCTTAAGGAATGTGCCTCTGCATATTTGTATCAACCCTCCCTTGTTTTCCTCCCCACTCTCCTCTCCTGTGTGGGCATTGTGTGTGGCTTTGCAGCGTTGTCGCTATGACAGATCAACGCTGTCAGCCCAGGAGATCCCTCTGTTTGTTTATTCTCCTCCAAAAGGGGTTAAACTGTCAAGTTGACAACTCACAAGACCTTTAGACTCTAGCACTACCGCCTCTCCCCGTCTCGTTCTCTCTCCAAGGCTCCCTCCCCCCTGTCCACCTTCATCCCCAAACGAGTGAAAATCAATACCAGATTGCCTGAGGACCACTGTTTGGTGTGGGCCTGACCCCTAGATGTCCCCCACTCTGCTTCTTTCATTACATGTAGCCTAGTATTTAACTTCCATCCTCATCCCTCGCCTAATTAGTTTCGATAAGCTCAGTCTTTCCCTCCCTCTCCCTCTCTGTCCCTCCTTCTCACGTATACAGTACGTGCACCTACACAGAAGCACCACAAACACACACGGGAATTTTGCTTTCTTGCCCTTTGAAGGGACACTCTGGGCTGGGAGTAATAAAAGGACAAATCCCAAACACGCGCACGGAAGCCCTCAGCGATTCTTGAACTAGGATTATTTTTTTGTTTGCATAGCAAATTTTTTAAAACTACAATGAAATTAGATTTGCACCCCAGATCATCAGTGCAAACACTGGGGATATCCTGTGTTGTCCAAAGGCTAATGGTGCTCTGTGGTGGGCCTGTTAGCAAGACTACACCCTCCATCTGTGGTTTTCCACTCGGCCTCCTCGTTAGCTTGTGTCTCTGTGAGTTCTCCAGTCACAGACAGAGTAGCCATTGATATTATGTAGAAGATACTCGTAAATTTCCTATATTACTAAACCTGGTAAATAATTGATTTGAACAAACACAGACAAACAGTTCCAGTGATTTATCCGCTGGAGGTGTGTGTGTGTGTGTGTGTGTGTGTGTGTGTGTGTGTGTGTGTGTGTGTGTGTGTGTGTGTGTGTGTGTGTGTGTGTGTGTGTGTGTGTGTGTGTGTTTTAATGTACCACCCACATGTCCAGGTGCCGCCACTACGCCGGCTGGCCGGTCAACTACTGACAAGCCCCAACGACATGTCGGCCTCCCCTGCTCTGCTCCCCCCCAGGGGCTAAAATTACCCTCAGGAATGTAAACAAACTGCCGAGTAAGCACACGGCTTTCTGTGGCCCTTCGCCCGTGTCCGTTTCCAAACTCGCCCCCCTAACTGGGACAGTTCCATTTTGGACTCAGGCCAAGGTTGATGGTGAGGATACCTTTAACCTGCCGTCTTCTGTGTTGTCACAGCAGTTCTTCTGTTCAACAGGACTAATACAGTGTTTCTGTGATGATAATTATATTGGCAGACTGAAAATGTTCTATGCTACAGCTGAAAAAGAAATATCTTTTTTTTTTTTAACTGTTTCTCCTCATATCTCCTTTCCCCTTTTCGTTGTAGCAGACAGATGGGCATTCACACCAATTCATTAGGTGTGTGGGATAGCTGTAAGCGGTGGAGTCTGGGTGAAGAAGTTCACTGGGCCGGGCGCTGACATGTTGATTTAGTGGTGGTAACACGACTGCACTTCCAAAGGTGCTGACTTGGACGAAAGCCAGGCCTCTTTTTCTCCCAGGGAGACATTAGAGGCCTCACTCTAATTTTGGGGCAGGGTTCTACTCATGGATGCAGAGGCCAGGGGCCCTACACAACAAACATTCACACCTGCCTATCCATTCCTAAATTTTGATTCAGCCTTCACTGGAGCGGCAGCAGAATTTAAGATATAAGACTTGACTAAGAGATCGATCCACTGGAGAGTATGGCTTTTTCAGAATGGAAATGCAAGTTCCTAATGAACAATTAGGAGTGACACAAACATGTGCATTTGTCCCTTGGTTAAACATTACCTAAAATTAAACATAGGCATAACAACTTTATTTATCAAAAAAATTAGGAAAACAGAACATTTTCATTTAAAAAAAGAGCACTCAATTGTGCTGTTGCATTGCGTGTGTATAGATGTTTATATGTTTGTTTCAATAGCATAACCAGATGTGGAAGACAAACAGGCACACATCCTATGACCTCACATATAAACAAGATATCACCCATGCATGTACACACATAACACTGTTTCTGTGCTGGACACACCAGGTTTGCAGGCGCCCGGTCAGGCTGACGCTGCCCTTGCAAGGCCAGATAGGGTTACAGTACAAACTGTTGTTGATTAGGGCTGTGCCTGTAGTGGGGGATCATCCTTAATTGAAAACACGTTAGCCGCCAGGGTTAAGGACAGGATTAGGACCATGGCTGCGTGGGGCGAGGAGCAGCGGCAGACACAAAATGGCCGTCCCTCTGCCTGCCTTTGACTGTGTTTCCCAAGAGACAGGTGGCAATTATCGACCAGGGCTGCTGGGAGTTCACAATAACAGGTTAAAGGAGCATGTATCCCCTTGATGCCGTAGTCCTCTCCGTCTGAACAGGCTCCCAGCCCCCAGCTTGCTCGCCTGCCACTGCGGGGAGCTTCCTGTCTCCAAGCAGAACTTACAGACATGGGGACTCATCAAAGGCCAGAGGGGACTCCAAATTAGCACTGCAGCCAGTGTTTGGCTTTGGAGACTAAATAGCCTCATTTGAAAACAGTGAAAACCTCAGAGACAATTTTGTCTTCTGTTAGTTTTACTTCCCTTATCGAATATAAAAAAGCTAATTTCCATTCTGTGCAGCATGTGCATTTAAAATGTATTGACAGATTATTGCCGACTGATTTCAGTACAGTACTTGCATTGGAGACACCCTGTGAAGCCATCGCCATAATAGAATTTAATAATATCAGCATCAAGTGTTAATGAATACCCGCTCAGTGTCATAACTGAAGAGTTCAAGCCATTTTCATGATGTAGAGGGTCATTATAGAGGATGAGAGTCGATATCTGAGAAATGATCAGGTGAGCTCTGACCGACTGAATGTTAACCCTTAAACAGCCAGGGAATAACACACAGATGGAGCATTCTTATTATAACATTTATATTACAAAGGCTGAATTTTAGTGTGGTACTGTTTGTGGAAGAGGAAGATGAAAAAAGAGGAAAGGTTTTGTCTGAAAGTCTATAAGTTGTTCCATAACTCTAACATAACTTTAATGTAGATTGGTCTGGTGTCATCATAGAGCTGTCATCAGTAGGTTGTTTTGTCGTATGCGGTGTCCTCAATACTGTTTGGATCAACTTTGGAACACTAAACAGACAAAGCCAAAGCCAGACCACACCTTGTTTGGTTTCGCTCCACATCCAAAGCAGACCAGAGTGTGTCAAAGTGCGTTGGACCATGACGCCGTAGATCTTAGAGGGGACCAGCACACATTACACACACAACGCACACTTGTCCCTCAGATATGTGTTGCTAATGCGGTCGGCGACATGCTCAGTTAAGGGACTTAATGAGTTCCAAACACTGATTAAGACTCCTCCCTTTGGCTGGAGGATGTTTGGGAAGCATGTTATTGTACAAACGGATCCTAACCAGGACCAAATGGCGCTGTGAGGTGGTGCTCTCTCTATGTCTTGCTATTGTGCTGTCGAAATAGAAATAAGGCTAATTGTATTAGCTCATGTGCTCATTCACATAATCATGTGTTAGCCAGGTTATCAATCAGCTGATTGATATAGTCTGTCAGATTTTGTTTGTGTGTGTGTGTGTGTGTGTGTGTGTGTGTGTGTGTGTGTGTGTGTGTGTGTGTGTGTGTGTGAGAGGAGATAAGATTTAGGTTATTGTGAGAAGGTGGCTGAGGTGATAGGAGGTCGTGAGGGAAACTGAGGTCAGAGAAAGTGATAATTTGTTAGCGGGAGATAAAGACTGTAGAGTCCCATAGCAATGTTGGGGGAGCTTAACTGTGTTAGGAGTTAAAGGTTATTAATAAAATGATATCAATGATTTGTACCATTTATCATTCCGTAAGTGCAAAGCTTAAATGAATTGGTCAAATTAAAATCCTTATTATAGTTAGTTTTATCTGCAACTCTGTGGATTTTAATATGAGTACCAAAAGTAAACATCTCAGTTGTGTATGTTAACTAAATTCTGTGTATCCCTCTTCAGAGTACATACAAACAATTGTCCTAATGCAGTAGGTTGACACATATGACCCACCACTGTAATGAGAATGATATAGAGAGTCTATTGAGTTGGGCGATATATTGTTAGAACACTGTACTGTGTCATGATTTGAGGCAAGATATCAGTAAAAAATTACTAAATTTTTTCTTAAGGCTGCATTACAGTAAAGTGATTTAACTTACGGACTTTATTTTTATAGGTGAAATTGACATCAAATACCTATTTTGTCATCAAATCCACATTATTTTTTAGTTTTTTTTTTTCTCAATGTTTTATGTATTTAAATATCTTCTGAAAACACCAATAGTCATCTCCCAAATGTTGTCCCATAATATCATTATATTTGATTTTGTCAATATCACATGACGGGTTTAGATGATATTCTCCCTGAGGTTATACATTATTTAACATGGCTTCCACCTCCTAATGCAAATATTAGAGCTGGTGTGTCTTACTGTACAATAAAGTGTTCCTGAGCTAACGGTAGCATTGACTCATTTTGTGGTGGGTCAGAGAGCATGTCTTGCCACAGAGGTTGGTCGCTATGGTTACCAGATAAAGCACTGGAATCCTCTAGTCTCAGTTCTGGTGTTGGTGTCACGCATCAGTGAGGGGGAATTATCTCCTTGTGCAACATACAACTCACAACACACCGACTCGACCTGGCATCCCACACCCTTCATACTCACACATTAAGCCTCCACACCTCTATGTTAAACCTAACACTATACACTACACAAACATACATTCATGTAGAACACTCTCTCTACCTCCAGCAGTGATAAAGACAAACCACATCCGCGCCACGTTTCATTTTCATACCACATCGACAGAAAACATAAAAATGTCGGGGAGAATTACATCTGGCGGAAGATGTTTTATTTTTTATTGCCTTCTATTCCACCTTAATTACGATGCTTGTGTAGGCTTGGGCGACTTATTTAACATACGATCATGTGCTATGACTGCCTTGTATTTATGTTTTACATACCTGAGCAGAATTAAAACTTTTCCTTGCCCACAAAGATGAACGGGGCGGCGGTGAGAGAAAAGAAGGTGTTCTATTCTTAGCTCTAGTCATGTTAATAACTTGTCTCTGGGAGGTTAACTCTTCCATTCAACTTGTGTTATTTATGGACAGGAGGATGTATAGTTTGGAGCAGGGGATTATTTACCTCCCTGTTCGTGGACGCCCCTCCGGGCAGAGCCAGCCTTTAAATATCCTATTTGTGTGCACGGAAGCTTGTGTTATCAGGGCGTCTTCATCATAAGTCTGGCTGACTTGCTACTGCAAGGCCATTAAAATACACATGCTGGATGTACAGTGATCAGCTACGGGGCCATATCACCTGGCATGCAGGCCCTGGGTCACTGCCCCCCCTCTAAACCTCCACACGTACAAACACATCACACAACCATTATCTGACCCTATAAATAAACTCCTATAGGCAGCTGTCTGTTTAGCATGGACTCACTGGTAAAGAGCAGGTCATTTGTCACTAATGCACACATTTTATCTTTCTTTTGCTGTTGTTGTACATAGTCCTTCTGTCTCCGACACAGGGACTTTTATCCCTTTATACATCTCACCCCAATTACTCTTAATGTTTTCTGTCTTAAAAGAAGTTGAGCAGGTTCCATACCTGAATTTCAGGGAGCAGAGAAAAGACTGACTAAAGCTGATGTTTGGCAGTGCTTTAGTGGGCCTACCTTATGACCTGATGTATGGATGCTGAAAACAAAGAGGTCTTTGTGGGGAAACCTCAGAGACATAGAGTTCATGCTCAGGTAGAGGCTTACGCTGTCTAAACCATTGCTGGAACGTTTCTTTAAAATGAGTCTGCGCGGTATGTAAAATGAAGTGACGGTGTTTTAAAGTCGAGCGTAAATTCATCTTGATTTTATTGATAATTCGTCATATTGTGTAATGTGCTTTGGCAGAAGTGCTTGGCCCCCAGTTTTTTGTAAAGCTTTTTCTCACCAAATGTGGCAGATCAAATTAGCCTACCTGTTTGTTCAGTAGAAATGTTAAACGGCAAGTTTTATTTTATTTTTATTTTTTTTTTTGAGGGGGGGCTGTATGACCCTTATTAACCTTAGACTTCTCAGAAAATGAGAAGGGCATACATAAAATCAAGAGAGCAAGTTTGCACATTCTTTGAAGGGTACAGTTTGTATTTCACTGTATTTTTAATAGATTTTGCAGTTCATATTTTTACTGGTGCTCTGTGTGTGTATGCCTTGTGCATATAAAGATGCAGAGACTTAATTCAGTGCTCCAGCTCTGTGTGAGGCATGGCTGCATGACTCGCTGTGTGTGTGTGTGTGTGTGTGTGTGTGTGTGTGTGTGTGTGTGCGTGTGCAGGCAGGCAGGCAGGCAGACACTAATAACACTCCCTCTCCTCCATTCGAGAGTTTTTGTTCCTGAGTGCCTTGCTCTCATTAAGCTGCCGTAGTGAGCTGCTTGGCACCTGCTTTAAATGCGACCACCACCCGCTCATTAACACTAACGAAAGCGTGGCTGGCAGCCGCAATCCACGCCCAGGCTCGTCAAGTGGGCCCCCTCGCTGAAATTAGCTACGTTTCACAAACAATTTCACCAACTCGTTACATAGTTAGGTGTTTATTTGAAGGCTGACTCTGACTTAGAGGTGCTGTGTGTAATGAGTCAGCCGAGCCCACATAATAAACCATAATTTGCAGATAAATTTAAACTTAACCTCTAGTCACTTTGTCAGGCGTTATAAACACTAACTTCAGAGGGACTGTACATTATATATGGCATCATATACTGTATGTTTATAATTGCTCTTTACAATGGAACTTTTTCTACTCATCAGGCTCAGTCTTGGCCTCTTGACCATTCCCTTCCCCCTCCGTGTTGTTTGTATTCCCAGTCTTAGATTTTTCCTTAAGCTCCCTGTAGTATTGACTTGTATTAATTCTGAGTAGGATTCAAAGTCCATTTATTTTCTTTACGGTATGGAAAGGCCTTGGTGACATGGCTCCCCTGTGTTTATAATTTTGCTTGTTTCAATTTGTGCTCGGCCTCCCCTGACAGAGCCGGGACATGATGTATTGTACACCGCTGCCTTATCTGTTGATGTACAGTTTTAACCTTTTCAGAAGGTTGCCTCTCTCCACTCTGTGCAGACGAGTCTCCCTTTTCTCCCCTTTTCAGCCTCACCTCCCCATCCAGAGCACAGGAAATACATACAGCACGGCGGCTGAATAAAAAGAAGAGCATAACCCCTTTTCCAAAGTCATCTAATGTAAATGTTTAGGTTTTGTTTCCATAACATTTCCATATTAAGAGTTGGCGGCCATGTGCAGCAGTGGACCATGGAAACGATGAGAGTTTTGGGGCTTGTGCTTTGTGCAGCGCTGAGAGGCTGAGCTATGAGTGTGACATTGTGGTGAACTTTCAGTGTGCATCTGTGGGCTTTCTCCAGGGCTGTTAGCTTTGGCCTACTTGCTCATAGATACAGCACCGTAAATCACACACTGTACAATGTAGAATCAGGGGATGGGGTGCAGAAGCATGTACTGCTGCAAGGGCCTCTTGGAGGGAGCGGTGTGTGCGTGTATAGTCGCATATATTTTCCTGCATGTCTCTGTCTCCATACAAGTACTGTATGTAAAACATGCACTGCCTCAAGGCTCAGTCAACAGTAGACATACATAGTTGGCAATGTCACGACAACTGATTCTTGCACTTGCATTTATAATTTATCTGGTTAGAATACCCTGCCGAAGTTGCAAGGGTCAAACATCTAAGTATTTATAATAAGCTCATAAATTATAACTATATAAAAAAAAACTAAAGATTCACATAATTAGTATTAAAATAACACCATAAGGTGTTTTGAGTCTGTATTTTAATATGAAATGATTGCTCACAGGTTCAAGGTTTTATGCACTTTACCTTGGAGCTGAACTTCTGTTGCTCTCTGTGGCCTTTTGGCTAGCTTCCTGTCTAGGTCTCCAGAGGCTTCACAACATTGTTAACTGTCTGAGGATAGAGTGTCTGGGACCAGAGCACTGTCAGCCCCCTTGAATCTGGTCTTGCATGTGGGGGCTGAGGTGCTCTCCGCTCAGAGTTCAACTGTGACATGTCTTTATGCATGGCAGCTAACGTTCAAAGAATAGGTATGATCTATATGAGGCAGAGAGGGGCCACCGGTAGCTCTTTGGGGCATAATAAATAGCTTGAAAGATGATTTATTGCCTTTGTGAGGAGAGGTAGTGAAATAACATTGCACATTCCCTGTGAAGAACTCTATTTTAATTGTTTCTGCACCTTTTAGCAGACCTTCGGGTGTACAGTAGCTACAGTGTCAATAAGACACAATAGCATCAAAGTGATGTGAGGGAGAGAACAAAAGATAGAAAGAAGAAGAAAAAACATCTTATATTTAAATAGTCTGAACTTGACTTCTCAGTTGCTTGGCAAGTCATTATTTATAGCTTTTAGGAACTGCAGTGTTTGCCAACTTAGGCAAAGTTGTTCTGGCATTCAAAGTGGCTGTGAGTGAAACAGCTAGACACTGTTGGATTGGCTAACATTAGCCGCCAGATGCAGTGTGTTTAAGTCTCGGACTTTGTGATGAACTCTGTGTGCTCTGCTATGTGCCAAAGGCTTCGGATGACAGGATCCGGAGGCCTTGGTGTAGAGCTTTGTTATTTCTCCGATAATTGTTATTTCACTGCCATTGTAATGTGATCAAGTGTGTATCACTCGGCGGCTTTTTTGTTTGATTCAGCACACGTTTCCTGGATGGTGATCAAAGGAAAATACTTAAGGACCTTATCGCTCATATATCAATCTTGCTTGTGTCCCATCTTTCTATCTTTTTATTTGACTTATTACTGCTTTTTTTTGTTTTGCCTTCCAAATCAACAGCCGTAAGCAATTAGCAGATATGAGTTTAAAAGATACTGTGCAACTCATTCATAGCTACTTCAGAACTCTCAGACATGATGTACTAACAAAAGACGGGCTTTGTTTCTTTTGTTTTGCACCACAGGTTTGGTCCCGGCCTTGTGATCTACTGGTATGGTTTCATAGGAGAGCTGGACTGCCAGAGAGACAGAGGTATCCTGCTCAAAGACAGCTTCCCTACAGACATCGTCACCCTGTGCCATGCCGCCCAGCAGGACCGACTGCCACAAGAGCCAGAATAAAGACAAAGAGTGAGAAAAGCAAAACAAAGATGGAAGGAAAGAAAGAGGAAGACAAGGAGGCGGGAATTGTAGGAACAGGGGTGGATATCTAGATCCGGAAGCAATTTGGCTTTCCTGCAGTGTGAGACGAAATCTGCCCTGAACTCCACCTGACCCTCCATCTCTGTCTGTCTCTCCCTTCCTCTCTTTCACTGCCCCAAAGCTACCACATGTAAACACACACCATCTTTCTGTATATCTGACAGCACAGGGTCAGATTCATACCTGTGTGCGAAAACACCGTCTTGGAGGCTTTCCTAGTTGTTGGTCAGCTCCTGGCCCCTGGATGGCCTCTAGTAACGGACAGCCTGGGTGAGAGCCAGGGCCAAAGCAGGACATAAGGCCCTTCCTTATCACACCCAAAGCCCTGGCCTTTGTCACTCCTTCCTCCTCCACTCCATAGGCAGATAAGAGAGGTGCGGTCTGGGGGCTGGGTGGAGGCCTGTCTCTCACCTGCGTCACTCAGTGCCCTCTCAGTCACTCTTCAGGGGGTAAACAGAATCATTTCTGTTTAAAAATGGCCTCACTGTGACCTTTTCTACTAAATGTATTCAGGTTGTTGTTTTTTTAGCACATTGGGTTGACAGGGGTTCACACTGCAACTAAATTTCATCACATAATTATTATCCTCTTTTTTCTTTTTTTTAACTATAATAAATAAACTATAAATCTAACGCTTTTGATGCTATACATAACAGGTGTTTAAGTTTTTCTGCTTGGCTAGCTTGTAAGGTGTTGAATAAAGGTACGGTTGAATAATACTCGTTTTAAATTGTACTTTTTGTCGATTACTGTTGAATATTTTTTCGATTAATTGGTTAATCGCTAAGTGTATAAAAGTTGAAGAGAAAAAAAACAATGGCCATCACAATTTCCAAACCAACAGTCCAAAACCCAAAGCTATTAAATTTGCATTGATATAAACATCATTATGTATATATTTGTCTATACATTTTCTTTCTTTCTATCGACTGACTGATTAATCGTTTCAACACTGATCATAGTTCACTAGGGTTATTTCATTGGCCTAAAGTCTGTACTAAATATATATCTTATAAGCTGTGTTAGCTAACATCATAGCAAGTCAAGTAGCCTGAAGTTACAGTCTTCTACACACAATGAATTAGGGTGTCTGTTGAGCAAGAGATCTGAGGTCACAGTCTAATAAAATGCAAAGTGATTAGGTCTCTGTGTCACCTCCCTGAGTGCTTTGCAGGATTGTAAAAAGAAAATTCAGTTCTTGTTACGTTCTATACTTTACGCTGTGATCATTTAAAAGAACATCTGTAAGGGTTTGTATTGTATGTGTATGTTATTATTAATAAATATGTTTTAATTCTTGATTTTGAATATGCTCTTGTCATGAATGTTTATTATATACTTAATAAGCTTTGTGAGTGCCTCAAGGTACGTACATTTGAAACACTTGATTTCCGTGTAAAGGTGTGTGCCTATCCAGCAGTTGTCTGTTGCACTTCTTTACAACCTCAGAACCTTTTTATGAGCAGATACCAATGGAAGAAACACAGCCGGGCTAGGGGAACCAGAAGTGAACATAAAGTTGAGTGATGCTTTAAGAGGCAGATATGCACTGCCTATAGGGGGTCCCTGTCCTGTCCGCTTCTTTATGGCACACAAAACGATAAGAGGAAAGAAAGTGAAAGGTTGAAGAACCCTGCCACCACCTCGGAGAATGCATCTTATAACAAGATGTGTGTATGTGTTGTGCTCCCTAACTGTTGCAGTATTGAAACTGAGTAAAGAAGAGGATTTGTTTTCTAATGCACAGATCTTTCAGTACAGATACTTTGTATAGCTGTCTATCAGCGCTTGCCTGCAGAGAGATGAATTTAAAGCAGACCTCAGGTGAAAGGTATACGGCATGAAATGATGTTCTCCATGTCTTCACAACAGTGAAATCATTCCCAAACCTGAGCCACTCCAGTTATGTTACTGAGAAGAACTCCCCCTATATAGAATCAAAATAAGCCCTTCTATGTTTGTTCTGCACAGTCATGCACCGCTCACACAGTTAGAGAGATATGGTATGTGGGGGTTAAATACCACTAAAGTGTTGCTTGATTTGTTACCCTTAAATCTCTAACCCTCAGCCGGCTCCCATATAGGCCTTGATCCCTCCGTGAGGAGGCCAGTGGATCACTGCGGGGTCGCCAGGCGGCCATGGCTTCCTCTGTCAGGCCCCCCCTGCTACATGTGGTACAAAACAACTGTCCCCATGTGTCCAGTTAAATTCAGCCCTATTGCCTGGCCATGGAATGCTTAGACATCAGTTTATGGCTCCTGTTGGACACAAAAACAGAGCTATTTTACTCAGGGAGGGAAAATTCTCTATTGAGCAAGAACATAAAAAAATGGAAAACAGCAGATTCAGTTCCTCTCAAGTTTCAAGCCTTCCTGCCATTGTTTTCCAAGATGGCTGTCACACAAAAGAGGAGTCAGGGTCAACTCCTATAAATTAGGTTCTGCACACAATGCAAACTAAATACAGCTTTTTTAAATCTACTTCAAAGGCGAGGGCCGACATCAGCTTCAGCTGCCAGTATTTCCATGATGTGAGTGCAAATATAGAAAAAAAAACTTCCATCTGATAATTTTTAAGAGCCAGACATCATTATTTTGTGCTTTCCTAGCCCTCGTCTCCCACCTCTTTTAGATTCATTGTTCTTGTCACAACAATGGGGCACTCGAGTGTTCTCCAAATAAGGCCATATTGGAGAGGTTGTTTCCTGGGGCCAGGAACACCAGTGGTGTGGAGCAATTTCATCCTCAAGAAGCATCCAGTGAAAACAAGACTCATTAGAGAAAAAAATATTGATTTGCTATATACTATATAGCAAACTACTATTTTATCATTTTGTTATCGACATACTATACTATGACAATTTTCTACATACTCTACTATGACTATCACTTTTTCGACAAGCTATACTATGAGAATTTTCGACATACTATACATTGACTTTGTCATGGGTTTTTTCGACATACTACGCTATGACTGGATACTCTATTTGGTGGCATGGTGGCTCGGTGGTCACCAGTAAGCAGAGGAGACTGTGACCATGGTTCAGTACCCATTCTGGGCTCAGCCTTTTTGTGTGGAGACTTTCTTAACATACTATACTATGACCTTTTATCACTTTTTTGACATACTATACTACGACTATTTTTGACATACTATATTATTACTTTTTTTATCACTTTTTCGACGTACTATACTATTACTTTTTATCACTTTTTTTGACATACTGTACAATTATTTTTTTATCACTTTTTTCAACATACTATACTATGACTTTTCAACATGCTTTACTGACTTTTTTCGACTTACTATACAATGACTTTTTTATCACTTTGTTCAACATACTATACTATGACTTTTTTGGGCATGTTATACTCACTTTTTTGGACATACTATACAATGACTTTTTTATGACTTTTTTCGACATACTATACTATGATTATTTATTACTTTTTTCAATATACTATACTTTGACTATCACTTTTTTCAATATACTATACTATGAATACTATACTAAGACAGATACAGGGGAATCCTGCCACATAAAGCCTTAAAATAAATAAATAAATAAACAATGTTGCTCTCTCCGTATGGTGAGAGAGGGCCAGATACAAAATACAATGATGGGTGAGAAACCCATCACCACTAATAATACGCAGAGCACTGTGATATACCGCATTAAGAGGCTTCAATGTGGCAGATGTAGCATGCATGTAAAGAATGTCCCCATAATCAAAAACAGGCATTATGAGTGATTACACCACAGTTTTCCTACTGAAAATTGAAAAACAAGACTTATTTCTGTACATGAAACCACTTTTTCTCCTCAGTTTTTTGGTTGGATGTTCCACATGGGTCTGAAATGAAAGTTTATTGTCAAGCCAAATGCCGAGGTATTTATATGAATCTACAATTTCAATTTGCCCACCATGAAGTGTATAAATACTTGGACAGGGGTCCAGGCCAGGGGACCTAGAGAACATAATCAATTTTGTCAAGATTCAAGACAAGCTTATGGCTGATAAGAGACCGCTGAAATTCATTAAAAGCAGTCTGCAGGCTTGCAGCAGCCGAAGACAAAACTATACAAAATTGTATCATCCGCATAATTATGGACATCATGATGCGGCGAAGGGAGGAAAATATAATTAATATATAGAGTGAACATAAGTGGACCAGAAATAGACCTGTGAGGAACACCTTTACTCAATACAAGAGAGCTGGATCGAACACCATTCCAGACAACAGCCTGTTTTCTTTCAGACAGATAATTGGAAAACCAGCTGACAGAAAGACTATCTAAACCAATGACGGACAGTTCATTTAATAAAATATTATGGTCTACAGTGTCATAAAGCCTTAGACAAGTCGATGAAAATAGCAACACAGTGTTGACGGTTATCAAGACCATTCAAAATATTATTAAGTACAAGTGTTGCAGCTGTAATAGTACTATGTCCTGGTCTGACTACTTTATACTATGACTTTTTTCGACATACTATACTATGACTTTTATAATTTTTTTCGACATACTCTACTATAACTTTTTATCACTTTTTTCGGCATACTATACTGTGACCTTTTTTCAATTTTTTCGACATACTATACTGTGACTTTTTTTGGACATACTATACCATGACTATTTTTGTACATACTAATACTATGACTTTTTTATCACTTTTTTGGACATACTATACTATGACCTTTTTATCACTGTTTTTCGACATACTTTACTATGACTTTTTTGGACATTTTCTATGACCTTTTTATAAATTTTTTTCGACATACTATACTATGACTTTTTTTCGACATACTCTACTATAACTTTTTATCACTTTTTTCGGCATACTATACTGTGACCTTTTTTCAATTTTTTCGACATACTATACTGTGACTTTTTTTTATCACTTTTTTCGAGATACTATACTATGATTTTTTTCGACATACTGTACTATACTATGACTTTTTATCACTGTTTTCAACATACTTTACTATGACTTTTTTGGACATTTTCTATGACCTTTTATAATTTTTTCGACATACTATACTATGACTTTTTTTTATCACTTTTGCGACATACTATACTATGACTTTTTTATCACTTTTATTGAAATACTATACCATGACTTTTTTCAATTTTTTCGACATACTATACTGTGACTTTTTTTTATCACTTTTTTCGAGATACTATACTATGATTTTTTTCGACATACTGTACTATACTATGACTTTTTATCACTGTTTTCAACATACTTTACTTTGACTTTTTTGGACATTTTCTATGACCTTTTATAATTTTTTCGACATACTATACTATGACTTTTTTTATCACTTTTATCGAAATACTATACTCTAACTTTTTTATCACTTTTTTCGACATACTATAGTGTGACTTTTTTGTCACTTTTTTCGACATACTATGCTATAACTTTTTTCGACAAACTTCTATGACTGTTTTTATCACTTTTATCTAGATACTATACAATGACTTTTTTTTATCTTTTTTCAACATACTATACTGTGCTTTTTTATCCCTTTTTGATATCCTGTACTTTGACTTTTTTATCACTTTATTCAACATACTATACTATGACTTTTTTGTCACTTTTTTCGACATACTATGCTATAACTTTTTTCGACAAACTATACCACGACTATTTTTGGACATACTATACTATGACTTTTTTATCACTTTTCTTCAACATACTACACTATGACTTTTTATCACTGTTTTCGACATACTATAATATGACTTTTTTGGACAATTTCTATGGACCTTTTATAATTTTTTCGACATACTATACTATGACTTTTTTTTATCACTTTTTTGATATACTGTACTTTGACTTTTTTATCACTTTTTTCGAGATACTATACTGTGACTTTTTTCAATTTTTTCGACATACTATACTATGACTTTTTTATCACTTTCTTTAGGTCTAATATACTACATGAAAGAGACAAATATGATGAAAAAATAGACTTGGGTGGCAGGTTAAATAGCATAGGGTTATAAGAGACTGACTTGAAGGCAGAAGGTTGAGTGTTCAAATCTCAGAGTGTGCACTCAGTTCAAAGACCTACTTTACAGGAATTAAGAAATAAAATAGGAAAAGTTGAAAAAGACTCCTAGTCTAAAGGTTGTGTTCCTGTCACTCTCTGTCCCAACTGGTTGCTTTGACGAGATGAATGTGCTTTTCGACAATCTAAAAAATTTATTGTTTTTTCACTTTTTTCGACATACTATTCTATGACTTTTTTATCACTTTTTTGACATATTATAATACGTCTTTTTTTATCACTTCTTTCAACATACTATACTGACTTTTTTCGAAATACTATACTATGACTTTTTTATCACTTTTTTGACATGCTATACTATGACTTTTTTCGACATACTATACTGTGACATATTTATCACCTTTTTGAGGTCTACTATACTTAAACATAGACTTGGGTGTAAGCTCAAATAGCATAGGGTGATAAGAGAATGTTTGGAAGACTAAAGGTTTGAGTGTTCAAATCTTGCAGGGTGCACTTACTTTCAAGACCTACTTTGCAGGAATGAAGAAATAAAACAGAGAAAGGTTAAGAGACTTTTAGTATAAAGGTTGTGTCTGTCACTCTCTGTCCCAACTGGTTGCTTTGAAGAGATAAATGCACTTTTCAACAATCTAAAAAATTGTTTTTTCACATTTTTCAACACACTATACCATGAATTTTTTTTATCACTTTCAACATACTATACTATGACTGTTTTCGACATACTATACTATAACTTTTTCATCACTTTTCTTCGACATACTATGTAATGACTTTTTTCGACATGCTATACTATGACTTTTTTAATCACTTTTTGCGACATACTATACTATAAGTTTTTAGCACTTTTTTTACATACTATCTAAGACCTTTTTCGACATGCTATGACTTGTTTAGCACTTATCTTCGACATACAATACTATGACTTTTTTCAACATACACAATCATTTTTTTTCACTTTTTTCGACATAAAATACTATGACGTTTTTATCACTTTTTTCTATATACAATACTATAACTTTTTCATCACTTTTCTTCGACATACTATACAATGACTTTTTTCGACATACTATACTATGACTTTTTCATCACTTTTCTTCGACATACTATACAATGACTTTTTTCGACATACTATACTATGACTTTTTTTTCACTTTTTTCGACATAAAATACTATGACTTTTTTATCACTTTTTTCTATATACAATACTATGACTTTTAGCAACATATTATACTATGACTTTTTTAATCACTTTTTTGGACATACTACTTACAGTTTTTATCACTTTTCTTTCTTATTTAGGGATTCATACTTAATTCAAGCCTAAAAATGTTCCACATCTTTCACTCATTAGGAAAATTATACAATGTATACATTAATTTCGTAGTTTTTGAAAATATTGAACACAGCTGATTGACATTTCCTAATTTGACCCACCCATTTCCCATTTTACCATCTCATTCATTACTCTTTCAGTTACTTCTTCAGCCACTTTAAGACATTTTTATTAATTAGAATAATTTCCACTTTTCCAAATTTCGCTACATCTTCCCCTTTTACACATTTTAACCAGCAATTCAGTGTAGCGACAGCTTTTTAAAAAATATAACACTTTTGTTTGATTTTTGTTTTAGCACTTTTTTGACATAGTACTATGACTTTTTTATCACTTTTCTTTGACATACTATACAATTACTTTGTTCGACATACTATACTAAGACTTTTTTCGACATACAATACTATGACTTTTTAATCACTTTTTCGACATACTATACAATGATTTTTTATCACTTTTTCGACATACTATACAATGACTTTTTATCACTTTTTTCGATATATTCTGCTATGACTTTTTGATCACTTTTTATTGACATATAATAGTATGACTTTTTGCGGCATGCTATACTATGACTGTTTTCGACATGCTATGACTTTTTTATCACTTCTTTCGACTTACTATACTATGACTTTTTTCAATTTTGTTCGACATATTATACTATGACTTGTTTATCACTATTTTCCACATACTATACTTTGACTTTTTTGAACATTTACTATAACTTTTTTATCACTTTTTTCGACTTACTATACTATGACTTATTACCACTTTTTTCAATATACTATACTATGACTTTTTTCGACATGCTATACTATGACTTTTTATCACTATTTCATGACTTTTTAACACGTTTTTCAACATACAACACTGTGACTTTTTTATAATTTTTTCAACATAATATACTATGACTTTTTTCAGTTATTTTGACATACTATACTATGACTTTTTAGCACTTTTTTGACATACTACTATGACTTTTTTAGCACTTTTTTTGACATACTATACAATGAATTTTTTCGACATATAATACTATGACTTTATCACTTTCTTTCGACATGCTATACTAAGACTTTTTTGACATATAATACTATGACTTTTTTATCACTTTTTTCGATATATTCTGCTATGACGTTTTGATCACTTTTTATTGACTGAGTATGACTGAGTATTGAGTATGACTTTTTGCGGCATGCTATACTATGACTTTTTTCGACATGCTATGACTTTTTTATCACTTCTTTCGACTTACTATACTATGACTTATTACCACTTTTTTCAATATACTATACTATGACTTTTTTTGACATGCTATACTATGACTTTTTATCACTATTTCAGACATTCAATACTATGACTTTTTTTTAATTTTTTCGACATACTATACTATGACTTGTTTATCACTATTTTCGACATACTATACTTCGACTTTTTTGAACATTTACTATAACTTTTTTTATCACTTTTTTCAATATATTATACTATGACTTTTTTCGACATGCTATACTAAGACTTTTTGACATACAATACAATTACTTTTTTATCACTTTTCTTGACATACTATACTTTGACTTTTTTCGACATACTATACTATGACTTTTTATCACTTTTTTTCGACATACTATACTATGACTTTTTCATCACTTTTCTTCAATATGCTATACTATGACTTTTTTTCACTTTTTTCAACATAAAATACTATGACGTTTTTATCACTTTTTTCTATATACACTACTATAACTTTTCTCATCACTTTTCTTCGACATACTATACAATGACTTTTTTCGACATACTATACTATGACTTTTTTTTCACTTTTTTCGACATAAAATACTATGACTTTTTTATCACTTTTTTCTATATACAATACTATGACTTTTAGCAACATATTATACTATGACTTTTTTTTATCACTTTTTTTCGACATACTATACTATGACTTTTTTTTATCACTTTTTTCGACATACTATACTATTAATTTTGTATCACTTTTTTTCTACATACGATACTATGACTTATTTCAACATACTATACTATGACTTTTTTAATCACTTTTTTGCGACATACTATACTATAAGTTTTTAGCACTTTTTTTACATACTATCTAAGACCTTTTTCGACATACTATGACTTTTTTAGCACTTATCTTCGACATACAATACTATGACTTTTTTCAACATTACACAATCATTTTTTTCACTTTTTTCAACATAAAATACTATGACGTTTTTAAATCACTTTTTTGGATATACTATACTATAACTTTTTTCATCACTTTTCTTCGACATGCTATACTATGACTTTTTATCACTTTTTTCTACATACTCTAGTATGACTTGTTCATCACTGTTTTCGACACACTATACTTCGACTTTTTTGAACTTTACTATAACTTTTTTATATCTTTTTGGACTTACTATACTTTGACTTTTTATCACTTTTCTCAACATACTATACAATGACTTTTTTTGACATGCTATACTATGACTTTTTATCACTTTTCTTTGACATACTATACAATGACTTTTTTCGACATACTATACTATGACTTTTTTCGACATACTATACTATGACTTTTTTATTACTTTTTTCGACATACTATACTATGACTTTTTTTAATCACTTTTTTCAACATACAATACTATGACTTTTTTCATGATTTTTTTCGACATACTATACTATGACTTTTTTACTTTATTTTTTGACATACTATACTATGACTTTTTTTCATTTTTTTCGACATACTATACTATGACTTTTTTTTATCACTACATACTATACTATGACTTTTTATTTGACATACTATACTATGACTTTTTTTCGACATACTATACTATGACTTTTTTTGACTTTTTTTCAACATACTATACTATGACTTTTTTTGACATACTATACTATGACTTTTTTTGACATACTATACTATGACTTTTTTTTATCACTTTTTTCAACATACTATACTATGACTTTTTTCGACATACTATACTATGACTTTTTTATGACTTTTTTTCGACATACTATACTATGACTTTTTTATGACTTTTTTTCGACATACTATACTATGACTTTTTTAGACTTTTTTCGACATACTATACTATGACTTTTTTTATCGACTTTTTTCGACATACTATACTATGACTTTTTTACTACTATCTTTTTTCGACATACTATACTTTGACTTTTTATCACTTTTCTCAACATACTATACAATGACTTTTTTTGACATGCTATACTATGACTTTTTATCACTTTTCTTTGACATACTATACAATGACTTTTTTCGACATAATATACTAAGACTTTTTCCGACATACAACACTATGACTTTTTATTACTTTTTTCAACATATTATACTATGACTTTTTAACACGTTTTTCAACATACAACACTATGACTTTTTCATAATTTTTTTCGACATAATATACTATGACTTTTTTCAGTTATTTTGACATACTATACTATGACTTTTTAGCACTTTTTTGACATACTACTATGACGTTTTTATCACTTTTCTTTGACATACTATACAATTACTTTGTTCGACATACTATACTAAGACTTTTTTCGACATACAATACTATAACTTTTTTTATCACTTTTTTCAATATATTATACTATGACTTTTTTCGACATGCTATACTAAGACTTTTTGACATACAATACAATTACTTTTTTATCACTTTTCTTGACATACTATACTTTGACTTTTTTCGACATACTATACAATGATTTTTTATCACTTTTTTCGACATACTATACTATGACTTTTTATCACTTTTTTTCGACATGCTATACTATGACTTTTTTATCACTTTTTTCGATATATTCTGCTATGACTTTTTGATCACTTTTTATTGACATATAATAGTATGACTTTTTGCAGCATGCTATACTATGACTTTTTTCAATTTTGTTCGACATATTATACTATGACTTGTTTATCACTATTTCCACATACTATACTTTGACTTTTTTGAACATTTACTATAACGTTTTTATCACTTTTTTCGACTTACTATACTATGACTTATTACCACTTTTTTCAATATACTATACTATGACTTTTTTCGACATGCTATACTATGACTTTTTATCACTATTTCAGACATTCGATACTATGACTTTTTTCAATTTTTTCGACATACTATACTTCGACTTTTTTGAACATTTACTATAACTTTTTTTATCACTTTTTTCAATATACTATACTATCACTTTTTTCGACATGCTATACTAAGACATACAATACAATTACTTTTTTATCACTTTTCTTGACATACTATACTTTGACTTTTTTCGACATACTATACAATGACTTTTTATCATTTTCTTTCGAAATACTATACTATGACTTTTTTCAGTTTTTTCGACATACTATACTACAACTATTTTTGACATACTATACTGTAACCTTTTAATGAGAAATATCAAAATGTTCAGCTCATTAAAGACAGTTGTGCTTGTATTCAATTTTATTCTACCATTTATACTTTTTTTTTAAATATTAAGCTTTTTTCTTTTTACATTGAAAGTCAATGGAGCAGTCTACAAATCCTCTTCAGGCTTCTTGCACTTCAAAATGCTACTCCTCCCACATACTTTCACGAAAGCACAGAGTACCAGTTTTTCCAGTCGCTGATATGCCCACATTTTTCAACTTTATGGCACAAATTATATATCAATACATTCACAAATGCTTTCAGTTGCCGACAGTGAGGTCATTAAATCGATACACCGTATTGTTTAGGCTTTTTTGAGGCTTCTTCGATGGGAAGTTTACCACGATTCTTTCAGTTAATCTCAGTAGCAAGCAGTTTTTAAAAAAGCAGGCGTGATGATTGAACATCAAAGCCAGGGCAAGGCTTGATTACTGCTATAAGGACCAGCTGCTGTTCTCCTATACCATGACACTGCACTTTTCCCCAGACAGAAAAATAACCAATAACACAACATTACAATTGATTGTGTGTTTCCTGAATGCATTTACACCTGACCCTTTCTCATGTTTTTATCTATTTATACTGCTTCAGCTGCTTTCCATGCTTGACCAAGTCTTATTTAGGGATTTATACTTAATTCAAGCCTAAAAATGTTCCACATCTTTCACTCATTAGGAAAATTATACAATGTATACATTAATTTCGTAGTTTTTGAAAATATTGAACACAGCTGATTGACATTTCCTAATTTGACCCACCCATTTCCCATTTTACCAACTCATTCATTACTCTTTCAGTTACTTCTTCATCCTCTTTAAGACATTTTTATTAATTAGAATAATTTCCACTTTTCCAAATTTCGCTACATCTTCCCCTTTTACACATTTTAACCAGCAATTCAGTGTAGCGACAGCTTTTTAAAAAATATAACACTTTTGTTTGATACATTATAGATATTATTCAACATTTCAATGAAATTCATACTAATTAAAACCATTCCCACTTTTCCAACTATTCTCACTACTTCACATTCTTCTTACGCAATTATGCCAGCAATCCAGTTCAGCTTTAGCAATTTAGCTTTTCAGCATTCCCAAGCATTTTCTGCAGGAAATGCATTTCCTAGTAAATCGTGTTTTTCCTGTTATAGTATTGCCAAGAAACATGCAGAACTATTTGGTTACACATTTTGTTCCATATTATAATATTGGTTACAACTCTTAAATCTGTGACTCCCATGTGTCAGATTAGTTTGATGCAGTTCACAGCATCCACTCTGTCTGGCCTGGGCTATTGGAAGTCCACTATCCACTCAGATGTACATCTTGGCCCAATCTCTTCCACATCCTGCTGTTTAATGCCTCTTCAGACAAGCTGCTAGATAGAAACAGGGAATGAGAATGAAGGACAGAACCATAGACAGACTGAAGGGTAGGTTCGATCTCTCCAGCAGACCACCAAACGGACTTACGCCATGCTCCTGTGTTATTTATGTGGCGAGAGCTCTGGCCTGTTTCTGCCCCAGGCAGCATAGTGCTTTTAGTAGGGATCCTCTCAGCCTCCCTCAGCCAGCAAGACATCACAGGGTGGAAATAAATAAAAGTTCTCCTGGTAGAGTCAGAGCAGCCAGTTTGAAATTAAAAAAGGATTTTTTTAAGAGGGCTTGAATAACAGCACTGGGGTGGGTGGGGAAGCAGCCTCTCTGCCCTGAGCTGAAGCAGATACGAAGGGATTTCATTTTTTTTTTAGGGAGCTCTGCCTGCTAATCAGAGGCTGTTATTTAAAAACAACAATGGATCGTGAGAAAATGGTCTGGGGGATTTTAAATGGCAAAGCAGTGGATGTTTGATTGACAGTATGGAGGGCAGATGGTATGTTTGAGGGGAAACTGAACAACTATGACACAGTAATCCACTCAGAGTGGTGGTGGTGGGGGGGGTTAGTTTAGTTTAGTGATGTATGAGTCACTGGTAGCGCGGGACAAGCAGAGGCACAGCCGAGAGCTTCAAAAAAACAAAAAATTCAGAACTCTGAACACCCTGCAAAAATCACTCCTGACACTGATGTGACGTGGGATCACATGCACCCAGGGCCTGGCCATTGAAATATGCCATTTCTGACAGCCCTAAATGAACAACTCAAGTCACTGTCTGTTAAAAGTAACAGCATGGTTGTGGAAACCTAAATATCTTAGATGGTATTCTATATTAAACAGTAAGGTGTTGACTGGGATTCTTGCTAATTGAGGTATTCCATTTAGAGCCAAACTCCCATTTGTAAAAACAGTGGCGCTCTCGGTGTAACCTACGCCTTCAAATAAATCCAGGAAGCATATTTGGAGTTCCTTCCAGTGAGACCTGATACACCATGTGTCTGTGGCCATCGCTGAGGCCTGTGACGTCCTGAATTTAGCCGAGATGTCAAACATCAGCCAACTTTTACAGTGGCTATTTTTGCTGTCATCTTTGATTCATCCCCAATGTTTTAACATGTATTGTCATGGATAAAAAAGAGGAGGTGAATACCAAAGAGGAGCGTGGGGAGTTTGGAGGGAAAAAGGTCTGTCAACGAAATGGAGGGAGCGTGCGTTTATGGTTGCAACCACAGGGGTGACAGCCTGCATGGAGGATGCCTGCTCTAGCATCGGCCACAGGAAAGGTCAGCCCCCCTGAGTGGCATTTGGACTGTGACAGAAGTGACCCAGAAACTGTGTCATCTCCTGTTCTCAGCAAGGGGTCCAGGGGAGGTCCAGTAACATCCACAGGTACAGGTACAGGCCAGCATGGAAACGGGCAGGAGTGAGAGGAACAGCAGGGAAGAGGAGAGACAGAGGAAGAAGAGGCAGCTGTAAACGTATGAGCACTAGTGACATTCGAAAGGATTAGAGCTGTGTTGTAGGGACGGGGGGGGGGGCTGGAGACAAAATTTGATTGAGTCAATACAAACCCTGGCTCACCCTTTCCCTTGTCCTCTATAAGCGAGTTGCCTGATGAGAGCTGTCGCAAGCTTGTTATTATGAAATAAGTGCACTTAGGAGGAGGTGGGGCTACTGTACACAGGCGGCGGTGACCATGGAGACGAGCATAGCTATTATGGGATGCATCGACCACAGGTTTTGATTGGTGCTGAGAGCAAAGCTTAAATCCAGGGCATAATCAGAGAGTCTAATATGGTTGATCTGGCACTGCACACCACGCTCATTCAGAAGTACCCTTGCCATTTGTCAAAACAAGCCTCACAATCATTTATCACAGTGGTTCCCAAGCTGGGGTGCAGGGACCCCTGAGTGGGGTGGCAAAGATCACAGGGGGTGCGCAAGTCTTTATCTGGTTTGAGGTTGAGGTAAAAAAAAAATATTTGCACGTTAAACAAATTATGATAATACATATACAATATATAATATATACAAAAGTCTGAATAAAAACTATATATTTTTGTTCTTGCTTAAAATTGTAGGCAGGCTACTTAGTAGGCCAAACCTCCGGGACCTCTTAACCTGGGACCCTTGCTGTCATCAGGTCAGCTGCTAGCTGCTATCGTCCTCGTTTTTCCTGCCGCCACGGCATCACTATTTTATGAATGAAACATGGCGGAGAAACGTAAAAGTGCTGATAACTCCTCTGTATCAAAAAAGAAATTAAGGCTCTATCTCGAGAGTTACCTCAACTTCGGTTTCGGAGGGGGGGGGCTCAGCTTTTCTTAGACATAAGTAGGGGGGACGCCAAGGAAAAAAGGTTGGGAACCACTGATTTATCACACCGCAAAAAATCCTGGCTCGAAATCCTGATGCATAGATGAGATGACTCCTCCATTATGTACAGACTCAGCTTAATTTTGGAAATATGTGAAAGAGCACATGTGATTGCTTATTTCATTCAATTGTTGCCACTGGCAACAAAATATTGTTTTGTGCTGGGAAATTTTGAAGGGCGGGGATGGAAGCACCCGTTTAGGAGTCGAGAAAAGGAAGAGGCAGAGAGGGAGAAGAGGAAGGAATACTGGACTAAACTTTTTTTCTTTTCTTTTTTGTGATGCTTTACGAGTATTTTGTTGGGCCTTCACTGTGCTGAGCAATTAACTGTTTGGCTGAAAGCACCATGGTAGCTCCAGTGCTCCTCAGCTAGAGAAATGTGGGCCATTTATCACTTTTACAACTCATTTTCACCCCCAAAACACTCCCCTCTTGGGCTGGATACAACCTCGCTGCTGCCATGTCCTTGAGTTCCTGGTGACAGGTAAATATACACTTCCATTCAAACACATGTCCCACATCGTCTATATGTGACTTATGGGAGGTCAGCCTGTGAGGGATCGATGTTTCAGTTCATTTTTAGAGGCTTGATGATGTCATGTTGCGGTGTACTGTGGGTTATGTAGGTCCATGAACCTGTTGCTGCAAAAAAAGCAACAGTCACTCACCCAGCTGTCTTAACTCAGAGTCAGTGAGGAGTGCATGAGGCAACACGTGTGCTGCGGTGGATTTTCACGCACACTTTGAGGAAAAAACTTGAATAAACCCAATCTTGCACACTCTCTACTGTAACTTCAGCACATCACTTCACTGACAACTCCCCAGTCCCACAGGGATCATCGTCAGGTCACACAAGAGGGAAGAATGAATGGAGCGATGTGATGTTGTCATTCAAATGCAATGGATCACTTGAACTCCATTGCCCTGTGGTAATGACCCTGTGTAAGGACCTGTAATGTGGTTTTCCCATTGGGTTTGAGAGAAACCCTACGCCAGGCCATTCAGGTACGCAATAAAGTGCTTTTCACTTTCTGAGGACTTCCTGTCTCCAGTGGCGTTCTCCATTAACTACTCACAGACAGACAAGAGCCTTTCTATTGGCCCAGACACTCTTTATCGCAGCAGTTATTCCCCCCAGGTACGGCGCTACCTGGCCCACAGATAAGATAGGAAGCCGGCTGCCTGTCATTATTGGCAGATGAAGGCTATCAGAATATTGACAACAGTTTACACTCCTTGTTGAGAAACAAAGTTGGACTTGTGAGACAGTGGCACACAGGGCTTGTATTGTGTAGAGGAGATTTGAAAGCCCAGATTCCCTGTGGTCACACACCCAAATAGACTTATGTCACAGCCTGCACACCCCTCCTTCTCCCCCCCACCCTCATCCTCCTGCTCCAGCTCCTCTTCGGTTGGCTACTATTTATTCCCACCAGCTGTAGTGATGTGCTAAAAAAGTTCTTGACACCAGCTATAGCTTTTCATCACTGCAGCTTCCGACTGCTAACAGGGACCTTGCTAGTTTCCTGCCTCTGTCATTGGCTGTGTGCCGGAGGAACACATCAAAGTTATCACAGAGAAATTGTAAGACATGAAATGTATTTCTTACAAATCCACAAAGCATCAGTCATTGACTTATTATGCATCGACACCGGAAAAGCCAAACTAAAACGATAGACTGACCAAAAATAAAGAAAACATGATGCTGCATCACGCTGACGGTTCTCTAACTGTGATGTTGATGCGTTTGCGTTCTTTGTTACAGTTTGTGTTGTATTCCGAAGACAAATTCAGGGCCTTCATTTTCAATCGTTACACATCTTGAACGTTTTTTATGAATTTATTTTGCTCTTTTGATATCAGTGGGGTGTCTACAAAATTACACGATATCAGTCCTTGCCAAAAAAGAGTAAGTAAAAAAACTAAATATGGTAGAATTGTTTTACAAAACATTGAACATTAAATGTAGACAACCACTTTTTGCCTTAAAAAATAAAAATAAAAATAAAAAATAAAAAATAAAAAAATAAAAAAATAAAAATAAATATATATATATATATATATATATATATATATATAATATATTGCCTTAGACTTATGTCTTATATATTTAAAGTTATAATCCCCCGAAGTTGCTACTTGTTCACAACTTGTCACCCGGAAATGAAATTTTGTCTTTTTTTTCTTTTCTTTCTTTTTTTTTAATCGATTTTATGACGTTGACAGCCATTGTATTTTTACTTTAAAGGCAATACAAATGCGTTCAATTAAATTTCCAAACGAAATTATTGTATTTGATTTTATTTTATTTTAATAGAATTCTAATAAAACGTGTATATAGGCCTAATGTAGACACGTTAAAAGAATATGGAAGGGAAATTCTAAGTCATAAAAAATCATCCGTAGCCTATAGCCTACCTATGTTATCATTATGATCATTATTATTAGTAGGCTTTTAGTATCATTATCATTATTATTACTATTATTATTATTTTTAAATGATTTCTTATGTATTTTTAAAGCATTAGCAGCCGATTGTTGTTTGTTTTGTAGAATGATGAGTGTATGAGCGTTATTCTAATCATTATTAAAGATGTCTAGGCTACATAATGAAGTGGACCACCTCTGTGTCTCCTTGATTTTTCCTCCAGAGGAAACGCTAGCCTGTAACTCCATCCCAGGGACACCAGTCTCCCTCTCTTCGGCCTCCTTCCCCTGTCTATCCGTATATAGACCTCTATGCCATCACCTTGTTTTGAAAAATAAGGAGAGGTTTTAACTGCCATTCGAGACGATAATGGTTACTGAGTCTATATACTTTCAGTCATAATCTTCAAGTGGGCCGTGATTAATGATGTCAGTGTTCGCCCCTGGCTGGATGACTTGAGCCCTGCTGCCCTGCTCTTTAAGCTTTCTCTCTTTCCTTTAAACGCACGCATAGGCTCGCCCGTGCACAGCTCTTGCGTAGATGTTGCGGTCGCACGCTATGAATTGCTCGTTTCTCTCTCTCTGCCACACGCACACTCTCAGGAAGGGGAGTCGGGCAACAAGTCCCCAGGTGCGAGGCATAATATTGACCCTACAATCCATCTTCATTGATTTTACCATCAACGTGGCCGCCTAATACATGCATAAGGAGTTCTATACCTGTGAGTAAATATGAAATGAAAGTCTTTGGAGGTCACGTTTACTGCAGCAGGTCAGGGTCCTATCATCTTAGAGGATGGAATAGGATTAAAATGGCGGGAGGCCTTTTTGTATGATTCCTTTGAGTGCAGGATGTGAGAGAGCTGATCAGTCTTCTCGATATTTAAAGCACATGTGAATGAAAGCTTCTCGGGAGCTGCTGTCACAACAGGCCTCTTCTTCTTCTTCTTCTTCTTCTTCTTCTTCTTCTTCTTCTTCTTCTTCTTTTTCTTCTTCTCTTTCCATAAACACATTTACTTTGGCCTCCAGAAGGGGTCGCCATCATGTAATAACAGTGCGCCCAAGGGTGTGGTGGGGAGGGGGGTCTCCAGCTCAGATCTCATAAAAAAAAAACTAAAAATCTATTATATCGGAGTTATTCATTAATTGATTTGGAACGTGCACTGGGCCTATAGACATGTGCACATTAATCAATAACCAGGGGAAATTTCATATTTTAGATAAGCTCTCTCTGTGTTCCTGTCTCTCTCTCTCTCTCTCTCTCTCTCTCTCTCTCTCTCTCTCTCTCTCTCTCTCTCTCTATCTCTCAGCCCTGTTCTGTTATTTACAGTTCTTGTGAAATGTCTCACTTTGCTGCCCTCGGCTACCCGCAAGTTATTTCCAACCTTTTCTTAAGCTCTCAAAATAACCGAAGGAAATTAAGAATAAAAAAAAAAAAAATAAATAAAAAAAATCCACTTAGGACAGCAACCCATAAATTAAAGGAATCGTTATTTTCGCAGTTCACTATTAGGACTTCCGCCTCATAATGGAATAATGCCAGATTTATTTGCGAATCTTATGGGTTCTCGAGCCATAAAGCGTGATTATTTCACTGGAGAAACCGGTCAAATGTTGACAACCTAGGGGCATTGTAACACAGCGCTGGAGATGGCAACATAATGAGAAAAAAGGAGACGGCCGGGCCTGAGGCTCGCCTGATTAAATCTTAACTGATTGAAATAAAGGTTTGAGTACCTCAAGGCTTGACTAAACTCCGGCTATTTCCCTTTTTATTGCGCTTTATTTATTCTGCACTCACATGCCCTCTTTCTCTGCTTCTTCACACAGGCTAACTGCAATTTTCAATTTCTGCTCCTTCCAAACCCCTATAGCTACATTGTTTGACTAATTATATATATATATTTTTACATCATTAAGACTGTGTGTGTAGTAGGGGGTGGGGGGGGGGGGGGGGGGGTGTGAATGTCACTCATTTTTAAGAAGACAAGCACCGCTGAAGTGTGAACAAAATCGCCTCTAATTCAAGTAATCGCGGCCAAGCGCAAAATGTCCTGATATCACCCATCTGAGAGATTTATTTTCAATATTTCCCCTAAAACCACACTTTAATTTTTTCCAATCCGTCTGACATGAAGATTAATCATGCACATTTTCCCTGTTCGATCTTTTTTTCGTGATTTTTTGATCTTTTCTAAAATAAAGCTGAATATCTTTCTAAAAATGTAAAAACTTAAATAGTTTTAATCTTAAACCTAATCCTGCATGTACTTGTGTAATATTCCAACATGTCAAGTCTTTATCTTTGAGAGAAAATTCTAATTTTCTATTGATCAAAATGGCCTAAATAAGGAAGTGCGCGTTTGTGAAAGGGCAGCGAAGAGCCGTCAGTGGAACTATCCGTAGGCGCGTTCCTTCCTCCATTGTCTGAGAAAATACTATCATAAATGATAAATAGATAATGGAGCTGTCTCCTGCAGACACGTTCATCAGCGTTAAATGGGAGCTGGCGCGGAGCACCACGGAGAATTAAGGCGAAAGAGTTTGCAACATTCCTGCAGGGGATAAGTTGTTGACAATTAAAGAACACACACACACACACACACACACACACACACACACACACACACACACACACACACACACGCACGCACGTACGTACGCACGCGGAGAGAGTGGAAGTAAGAGAGAGGTCAAACATGCATTTAGTCTGTTGGGACTTTTTTGTTTATTCCGGTGTAGTATTTTTGCCATTTAAACAAAACAATGTTCATTTTAGGGCTTTCTCTTCAATGCCGGCTTGGATTGACACTGCATCATTTGTTGCTGCCCTTTGAACGTCGTTTTGCCGGCAACAAAAATTATTTTTGTATCTGAAATCACACCTCAAGTGGCTATAGGGCGGTTGGTAGCCGTTCGGTATTGTGTGACTTCCAGTTTGACTTTTGATTTATCATTAAAAAAAAACAAGTGAATTGATGTGGCTTCATGTAGACCTTAAGTCTATTTGACTGTTGATTGTAAAGCTGCACTCTTTCTGTCCTATTTCCTCATGTGTTAAAGACGGATGTAGGCTAATAGTGCGTTTTTGGATTTTCCCAATGAAGAAAAAATAAACTATGATTCGCTTCAAGCAACAAACAACAAAAGAGAAATGAAAATAAGGAAATGCAACACAATCCTGAAAAAGAAAAACACTCAGGGTCATGAAATGTGCGTGCAGATAAAGTTTGCCTCTCACTCGATTATCTTTCCGGAGTTTAGATTGCGCACATGCACCCTGCCTTTTAAATTCTATGAAAAAACAAAACAGCCAGCCCTTTTAAAGAAAGCCTTTTCTGTGGTGCTATAATAAACCATTTTCCCTGGGCTTTATTGATCAGTCACTCTGAGCTAATGTAATTATCCTCATCAATAGGGGGACTGCAGGGAGAATCATTATGCGGTTGACATTGATAAATGATCAGCCAAATGCGGCCCTTTTCTCCCAGGGACCCCCGCCTCTGACCCGCTCACACAGGCCTACATAACGTAGTCATAGAAACACCTTATGGCAAGAGGAGAGAAAACTGCTGAAATGTTTAAAAAAAAGGAGGACAGCGCACACACACACACACACACACACACACACACACACACACACACACACACACACACACACACACACAGACCTACATACACAAAACCTAAAAACTGTCCCCCAGAGCAAGCCATTTCGGGGAGAGCCAGCTGCAAAGCGAAGGACACTCAGCCCCTCGTGCGCGTCCATTTTTATGACCACTATCCAAATCAGCAATTTGAAAGAAAAGCAAAGCAGAAACTAAACTTTTTAAAAATGCGTTTCTCCCTCGCTGCCAGCAGATGCACTTGTGTATCTAAAAATACATATTTGCGGGCCTTTCTCTCTCTCTCTCTCTCTCACATCATACACTTTGCCAGCAGCTCTGCAGAGAAAAACACAGAGAGCCAATAACATAGCATTATTAACATGTTGCGTCTGTGACGCACACACGCGCGCACAGTGTTTCTAGCGGGTAAACTGTGTGTGGACTTTTAATATTGTTGCACGGGCGTCTTCCTGAGGACCGGGCTGCATTGTGCAGCAGTGCAGAGGGAATATATTCCTTATTTTATTCCTGCAGCAGCAGCCCGGACTGGCTTTGACAGGGAGGAGATGAAGGGGAGGAGTTGTTTAGCTCGGCTGGATCATCCATCATCCCTGTCACACCGAATCGGCAAAAGGAAAGCAGCAGAGGCAATCTACCTTCTGTCTCATCGGGGAAGAAGGGGGGAGGAGGAGGAGGAGGAGGAGGAGGAGGAGGAGGAGGTGGGGGGAAAAGAAAAGAAAAAAAAAACTATTAATATTAAAATCCTCTCCATCCACAGTAATCCTCACGTTTTCTTTCTTTTTCATCTGATAATCTCCGCACAAAACGGAGGGCTTCTTCCTTCCGTTTTATCCACAGAATAATAGAGCGCTAGAAAAACAAAAAAAAAAAGACTTCTAGGTTTTGAAGAGTTGAGGGAAGAAGATGCATCATTAACCAGACTCTGGTGTAAAATCAGTAAATAACTATATTATTTTCCAACCTGGTTAAGGCCCCTCTGTGTTTGGATTAATTGTTAAACAAACATGAACTGTGCAGGTATTATGTCCGGAATTTACAAAAACAAAACAGCCTGTGTAACATTCAAACCAAATGCTAAAATAACTTAAAGGAAATCATCTGTAAACTGACCGTCAGTAGGCTAAACAGATACGAATTTTGATTAAACTTGATATTAATTTTAAGATGTTTAAATGGCTTTCCATGCGGGATGGTAGGCTACTGGAAATATTTAGTATGTGATGGTGATTAAAATCACAAATACAAGTCATTGTTTTTCATCTTTTTTCGTTTCATTTTCTTTTTTAACAGAAACGTACAAAAGCCAACAGTTATACCAGTTAAATAAATACACGAATAGGCCTATAGCTGCTCGATTATCAGAAATTAATAATAATTTAAGATCATTCAGATGAATTGCAAATTAATAAATATCTAAATAAAGGATCAGGTCATATTTAGACCAACGTCAGATTTTTTTTTTTTTATCCCAATAATTCCAGTAAGAAAAAAAGAAACGTTTAGAAGGCCACATGAGACGAAATACCAGGTTTGATTGGCCTAAATACAAAATTATAGGCTACATTATTATTATTATTATTATTATTATTATTATTATTATTATTATATTGTGCCACTTATTATATTAGTTGATTCACACATAGGACAAAGTCAGCAGTGTTCGTAAAAAAAAACAAAAAAAAACAAAACAAAACTGAAGAACAAAATATTTAAGGCCTTGAATCCAACATAGCAGAAGTTTAAACTTCTATGTAAAGGGCAGAACATATTTCAGCCAAAGCGATGTTGTCGTTTCTGGTTTTAGGCTATGAGTTGGATGGCCGCGGGCAAACACAGGCAAATAGATAGAGAAAAGAGAGGAGATAGCCCATCAAAGCCCATCTGTGAACTCCTGTACAGCAGTGCCACATTAGGCCGACAGGCGGCGCTGCAAAACGGCAGAAACAGGCAGAAACAAGCAGAGCGAGCGAGCGAGCGCTCACGCACGCACGCACACACACACACACACACACACACACACACACACACACACACACACACACACACACACACACGGCTCTCACTGTAGCAGCACTTTTACTGGGGGACAATCCTCGCTCTATTGTTTGAACACCAGGGAAAGAGTGAAGGCTGAATCCACCTAAACTAAATTAACTTCTTCTTTTTCATTCCAAATTAAGGTTACACTACATCTAAGATATTATATCATCTTCATTTTATTAATTTGTATTTATTTCTGTAAATAGCTAATTTCTTTTTTTTTTCTTTTTTTTTTTGCATAAAAAAGGATAAAATGTTCCTAATAAATGTAACTTGTTTTTGTTCAGGACCACATGACTGCTGACAGTTTATCTTTTGGTCTAAAACTATGATGTGTTGGTGGTGATTTTGCTGGATAATTTGTACCCTTCATTAGCATTTGACAGTTATTTATCACTAAGAGGACATCTTTGTGTGCCTAAATAAATTGCCATGGCAAGATATATTTCAACTAGGATTTGCTGTTCATTCAGGGCATTCGATAACCAAATGGGCAGTCTGGTAAAACAAGCTACTGCAAATAGAGTGCTGGAAAAAGTGGGACCATTGTATTTTTTTTTTTTTTTTACCATTTGCACACACAGAAAAATAAGACCTTGTTGACAGGCAACAACGCACCCAAAACACATTTTCTAAATAATAATAAAGCAATTAATCTTATGACTATAAAAAAAAAAAATGGAACTGTGGATAAATACTCTGTTTATAACACAGTTAATCACACAAAAATCTAACAAAAATCAAAAATGAAATATTTATTACAGCATTTGTGACTGAACACCTTTTAAACATTACGTCACAGTCCTCATACAAGTATTTAATGTATTTTTGACAAAGCTTAAGGGAGACGGCATCTTATCATCTAGTGAGGAACACGTGCTGAAAAAGGAAGGAATTCATGGACATACAATATCAATGCCACAGCAGATCTGAAACTAGCAAAAACATTCTTTTTCAATTGAGGTAAACACATAGAATATCTAACATGAAACAATTAATAGACTGAACTCTGTACGAAGTTTGTTACAATATTCTCTCAGCTTTTTTCCCCCAAAAGCATTGAGTTCATAATTTAAGTTTTTTTTTTAGTTTTAGGTTTTTTGGTGCATCAACCATCAAATGCTTCTCCAGTGCCGCAGAATCAACGTTTGTGTCAGTATTGTCCTTATGGCAAGAATGTTGATCCGCAGATAAAGAAGCGCCGTAGGATGTTGCTTTTCCACTATTAAGCTTCCTTCAATAGGCTCTAACCAATGAGAGTCCAGGGTACAAAAAAATAAAATAATATTAAAATAAAAATGTATAAAACCAACACAATCCAGTGCTTGGGCAATTCAAACAAAGAACTTTTTTTTCTCCTTTAAAACCTACAGGGCAACATTCATTCATGAACCAAAAAAAAGAGGGGCATGACAAATGTTCAAACTGAATCTTCTGGAGAGATCCGGTGTCATTTAGCAGCCTTTTCCCATCATGCTCTGTTCTTATGGGGGACAGGACCTGATTGCCCTCTATGGTTTGAGATGTTCCATCTTCTTGTTGTTTTTTTCTTTTTCTTTTATAGTGCTGTGCTGCGAGACAGTTTCTCCTCCAGGAAGGAGCACACACAGTGTGAGAGAGAAAAGGTTAACCTTTAATTCTAAAACTAGCTCAAGAAACATAAACCATGTGATCAACGAAAAAAATGCACAAGTTTTAACTTATTTATCTATACTTTTTATACTACAGTAGTTATAACTCTTGGAGTCTGTTGTTTCTTTTTTAAATCTTCCAGAGTGATTTTTATTTTAGAAGTGTTTGAGCGCGTCACATGAAAGTGTACTGAACGTGTTTATGATGGTGTGTGAGTGAGCGAGCGAGTGTGCGAAAAGTGTGTGTTTTTGAGTGTGTGCATTTGTCCGTTCTTGGCACACGTGTACGTCGAAACATCCTCTGTTGATCTTTACCAAAAGCCCAAGACTTTACAAAGTGTTCTTGTCAGCTTGGTCCTCCGTTTGGATGAAAGTAACAAAATTGACAAGTCTAAAAAAAACTAAAACAAAAAAAGATTTATCACAGCTCATCTGGAATTCTGTTTCTTTAGTGTCAAATTCTGGTCAAAAGGGTTCGCTTTTTATTCTTAAAAATAGTCTCAAAGTAGGATTTATTGTGGGCTGCTGCTTTCTTCTTTTTTTTAAAAACTGGTTTCTTGTAGTAGCTGCTGTTGTCGTGGTAGCAAAGTTCCCTTATACTATTGGGCATGGATGTCCAGGCCTTGTCCTCCAGTACTGGGGTCGATGGGAGTGAGCAAAGGGGGTCTCTGTGCAGACATGGTCATTCCTGGGTGCGACGAGGGTCCTCCATGCATTAGCATGGCGTGGTGGGGATGGTGATGAGGGTGGTGGGCGTGGGGGTGGTCGGGCAGGTACGCATGGAGAGGGGGTCCGTGTCGGAGCTGGGAAGGGTGAGAAGTCATCTGATGAGGGTTGGTGTAAGTAGGTGGGGCCATGCTCATGCCCATAGGACCGCTCTGAGGTACGTACTCTCCTGGCATGCCTGGCAGACCTTAAGGAAAAGAGAAAAAGAGACTCAATGAAACTTTTTATTTCTTTGACATGCTCCTTCTCCATTAACAGGCCTTTAATTCAATTTAAACACGACTTCAACAAAAAAAAAGGGCTTAGTGGATTTTATGACACCGCGTCTGTGACTACAGCGCTTTTCAGCTTCAACGAGTAAAGAGAGACATTTTTGCACTGGACTATTTTAGGCTATGGTGAGTGGTTTACAATGCCCAATAGTGTTGTGGTCAGGTCTCAGGTTGGAAAGTGATCCTCAGTCATCCACAGACACTGTAGTCCTGGAGGATGTTAGGAAAACCAACCAGCCGTATTGATGTGGAGAAGTGCTAATACTTTTACAAGTGGAACAGTCAATTCCCCAGCTGACTTAAGTGACAAACCGAACAGGCATTCTCTCATGGGGGCGAGTCTCTGTGAACATATTTGATTTAGAATCCCTTACACAAGTTATTAAATAATTTAGGTGTAGACTCAGTTAGCTGTATCACCAAGACAGAACGCATTAAAGGCTTGGTTCCACCCCTGAATGAAAGTATTTTAAGCAAAACAAAGTACTGCTCTTAAATGCATGGAGTGTAGGTTTTGAAAAGTAGCAAAGATAAAAGGGAAGGAAGTTAAAAGAGAAAAGAAAGGAAAAACAAGGTAGGGTATATTGATGTCCCTCAAGATGGACTCCACTCCACATATGTAGAGACCTCAGCATGCTGGCATCTCTCACACTGTGACAGGACCCAGGACACAGAGCTGGCTCAGCAGTGCCACTGTTTGGCTTTTCACACGGCTGTTTGTTGTAATCAGAAAGAAAAAAGGAAGATGTGGGGGGTTTCTCCTGGAGCCTGGGACTGGAGTATGGGAACATGGCTGGTCCAGAGGCCTGGACCTTGGGGAGAGGGGAGTGAGAGCAGGGGGTCCTGCTGGAGCCAGGGGGCCTGGGTCTGGGCCGACCTGCTTTGTAATGTGAACCCCTGGGGGATTAGAAGCTGTAATAGGAGGGGAGAGGTTGCTGCAAGGTCACTAGGCATGCTCACTCTCTGCATTCCTCCACCTTAGTACACTGCAATTAAGAAATTACACTGGAGGGCTCCGGTGAGGGGAAGAGGAGGAGGAGGACAGAAAGGAGAAAGGAAAAAAAAAAGGGACAGCAAAGGGCAAGATTAATGACCAGTCTCATTGGTTGAAAGCTGTGCCATTTTCTAATACTCCCTTTCCATGTCAGTTCATTTGAAATGCACATGTTTGTCAGAGCAGGTCTCTTAAAACCTCACTACTGGGGTCATAAAATAAATAAATCATTCAGGGTGTTGGGGTATGATGGGTGCCCTCACCTCCATATAACCTAGAGCAGCTCCTGTTAAAAGGCCCAGCAGATGTTTCTGACACTGTAAGCTGGTAATCTCCAGTCTTGTAAGCTGTAGTCATTCTGGTAAGTAGATCTGAGACCCCCCTCCTTTATTAACAAGAGTGGTAAAACCATCTGAAGACAATAACTGACGACAGACTGGGCCTCTCTCTCTCTCTCTCTCTCTCTCACTCACTCTCTCTGCATGCCTGCCTCCCTGGCTGGGTGTGCACTTCTGTTATGGCACAGTGGTCCTGCTCAATGGCTGGCCATAATTAAGTACCAAATATACCATATTGTGTGGCTGTGTAATCAAATCAAGAGAGTATAATATTCCTCTGTATTAAGCTATTAATGTAATTGGTCATGAAGCATAAAGTATGTTACGTAATTAAATAGTCTCAAAATTATATAGCCCTATATTAAGAATTAGCCAACCTGAGCAAATGTTGTCTCTGTGTGGCTGTTTTAGGGAACATTGCTTCCTGATTTTTTTTTTTTCTGCTGCCATTAGCAAAGACAGGAGGGGATGAGAGAAAAGGAGCGAGAGACAGAGAGTAATAGAGGAAGAGAGAGAGAGAGAGAGAGAGAGAGAGAGAGAGAGAGAGAGAGAGAGAGAGTAAGGACTAGAGGGGTGAAATGATCTCTGTCGGCAGAATTGCTGCTGTGACCCTTTGGAAAATCCAGTCTCCATTTACATATAAAGGGTTCTTTTAATCAAGGTAAGTGTTATTATATTGTGCCTCATTGGGCAAGGGAGTTTAGGTGTTAAAATAAAATCTCTTATGCCCTGCCGCCTTTGTGATGTGATATGTCTTGATTTTTCAAATGTCAGCACTGTGGCACTAGCGGGAGGTGGAATGGCCAGCTTAATCAGACTGCTGCCATTTAGTTGTATAGGGATTGTGTGTGTGTCTATGTGTGTGTGTGTGTGTGAGTGTGAGTGTGTGTGAGAGAGAGAGAGAGAGAGAGAGAGAGAGAGAGAGAGAGAGAGAGAGAGAGAGAGAGAGAGACACAGAAAGACAGTGACATAGACTGTATCTGTATGTGTGAAAGAGATCCCCTCCTTTTAGATGCAGTCATGCTTGTGTCTACAACCTTATAAATGTATCTCAATGTCTCCATGCTCTTGTCTGTGAGTCTCAGGTCAGGCTAGTCACTGGATCCCGCCCCCCCTTAAATCGTCTCCCTCCAGTGAAAAATAATCAAAACACACAGGCCCCCCCCACACTCATTCCTCCCTTTACACAGCTCAAACCAAACCCCCAGTGAAGGATCGGCCATGTCACCCACGGCCCGTATATCTCGCTCAGGGGCCGTAATGTACTGCGGTGTTCCCGTCTTTGCATATAAGATAATTTGGGCATCAATCCTTCCCCAGACAGATTTATGTCACTCGGAGGACAGTTTCACTTCTCCTTCTTTATCGCTTCACTGGAGCCTGCTTAATTTCTCCCCGTCAGCCCCTTCCCCAGGAGATGTTATTTTTTCCCTAAATGTCCAACATTTGCATTGGCTGTCCGAGATGGAGAGAGCGATGGTGCTGTTGTGATAAATAAATTTGTGCATGCCATGCCAGGTTGTTTCTTCCCCCCTTCTTCTGTTGTTGTTCCTGTTGTCTGGCGCCACAAGTCGGCGGGTCCTCCCTGTCCCAGGACAGTTCCCCCTTTTTCCCAAGTCTCCTACACCCCCCCCAATCTTGCTATAACAGCCATGGATGCTGGCTCACAGTTGTTGATGCTAGGGAGAAGGGGGTCGGAGCTTGCTGCAAAATTATGGCCAGGGTAAGAAGGGGTGGTGCTGGGAATTGTGGGTGAAAACAATAAAACCCACAGCCCCAAAGTGTAAAAAACCCCAAGGAAAAGAGCCCAGTACTTACTTCCCCCTTTTTCTTTGCCTTTTGCTTTACAAGATGGAGGTTACATGTAGTGCCATTGCCCATCCATGCCCATATTCATCCCCATTCCACTCATAGGCCCTAGAAAGAGAAGATAAATGCCAGAAAAGGGTCAGCAGGAGTTTGAATCACCGAGGTCAGAGGAGAACCACTAACAGAGAGAATGAGGTTGGTTAGCGTTAGATGGAAAATTATGAGGGAAGGGGAAGTGAAAGATAGAAGTAAAGAAGTGGAGTAAGTGTTTATTTTATTTTATTTTGCATTGCATCCCCCATTTGTTATTATCATTTGTGAGGGGTTTCCCCAGGTGTGTTAGATTAGAGAGAAAAAACAAGCAAGACAGGCAGCAGACAGTCTGGGGAACGGTGAGGGGAGTTTTAAAGAGAAGTGTCATTATGGCTGTGTAGCACTTGTTAGTATTAGGTTTACGGGGACCTGCTCCGTGCTGAGGTGACTAAATCTCATGCTACAGACAAAGAGGATCAGTGTTGATCAGCTGTGCGATAACTGAGGGTGAAACTGGTGTCTGGTAAAGCAGGCATGACGGAGGAATGAAGAGGAGGACCGACTTACCGGCTGGTCGGATCCCCATGTGTTGCTGACCATCCAGCACGAAGCTGCCCATTGGCTGGCCCTCTGGACTGTATGCTGCTCCTTGGCTCACTGAAGGATCAAGAAGAAAACCTGATTGTAGTCAAAACGTGGACATGAAAAAGGGAGGGGGGGAAGAAGAAGAGAAAACACACCAGACAATCAGCAATTGTCCTAGCTCCAGCCCAAACATACTGTAAGACATTGTGCTCATGTTTGTGGACCGCACTGACTGACACGTGGCATGCAAACACGCATACAGTAGGTCCCAATGCATGCAAGCACACACATACACACACACAGTGGCAAACACACACACACACACACACACACACACACACACGTGTGTCATTCAAAACCACACTCACAGGAGATACATTGTTCTCTAAGAAGAAAGCATGCAGTTTGACAAGATGAGAAGAATTTTTGCCATGGCAGGCAATTTACCCAGTCAGTACTCAAGTCAGTACTTGCACTAACATACAATCCTAATTGAACATTACTGAATATTCTGAATGATTTACCTAATTATCTGTTATAATACGGAAGTTACAGTAGCAATCAATTTGCTCAGTTGTATCTTGTTTTGTCTACTATTAGCTCTAAAGAACTAATGCTCTTTGGAATCTGTAGAAAACTGTGTATTCCAGGACTATAACAGTATTATCTTGGATAATCTGGAATTCGTAACGATTAGGGGGAGATGTTAGTCATGCTGTTTTTGTAGAGATTGCTGATTGGCACACATCCGTTGCATGCCCACAAATATTCCAAACAAAAGCACAGTAATTGTAGAAAGAGTCACCCACATTTGGACGTGCATCTCATTTTAATCATGGCTCATGTTCGTTTTGAACAATCTCCACCCCGGTGTGTGTGGGGACCTTTTTAAGACGGGGAGCTTGCTAATCAACAGCTTTTCCCACCCTGAGACAAATTACTTGGTTTCTTTTTGGTAATGCCAAAGTCAATGAAGCTTAGGGTGACTGAATCATTCCATGGGATCACAGATTGGCGTGTTTACTACTCAGTTAGTGCTTTTTGTAATCTGACCACAATAGATACGGACAATAAAATCTGTTATCAATTAACAACATGAAGCTTTCCATAATCTGTTTTAAAGATATGAAAATCTCTCCCTGCGTTGGCGTGAAATCAAAACATCAGATCTGATTTAATCTATGCATCGTATTAAACTCAGTCTCCCTCCTTAGGGCAGTTTTCATGAAAATACATTACTGAATACTGTTAAACAAAAAATTTGACTAAGTAGCTATTTAGCGTTCTTGATATGGGAAATGTGCTGAATGACTACTTAATATCAAAATTCAGAACAGGGATTCTTGAGGGAATGAAATAAAAACGCAGCAGAAAGAGTGAGGGGAATCCCCCACTAACCCTGGACTGGAAAAATTTTAAAAACAAAACAGCCACAAAAAAAAAAGATAAAAAAGATAACTCATAAATTGCTGCTAGCATTTCTGGCACTCCTCTTGTGTCCAATTAGTAATTCACAGAGAGAGTGCTAATATACCTCTCTCTTCACTTAGACTGGGAAATCACCAATTAGAGTCAATCAGCAAACGGGTTGTACCACTGCTGAACGCATCTCATACAGAAAACGGAACAGGGGATGAAGGGAGGGAGAGGAAGTAGATGGGATTTTTTTGGTGGGGAGGGGGTAAGATGTAGGGTGCCCCTTTAAAAAAAATATGGGCTCCAGGCATGATGTGCATGCCGGTAAAGGATTTGGGAAGGGTGTCTTCATGCTGGGGGAGGAAAGAGAGAGTAGCAGCACTTTGCTGCTGTAGTTTGGCTGGGTTGTTCTTTATTATTTTTTATTTTTTTTACCTGCTCGATTGGACTGGTCAATCATGGGCTGTACTATTCTTCTCCTGGCGTTAATGAACCTGGCAGAGAGAAGAAAAAAGGACAGAGGAGAAAAACAAACGTTAAATCACCCTGCATTCACACACAGAAAGATTCATCACAGGCCACCACAAAGACAAAGCAGTTTTGCATGACTTAATGGCAACATTAGCCACCGAGTCCTTGAGAGAGGCGCTCACAACAAAACAGCAACAAACAAAAGGGCAATTGTGTGCTGACTTGGGAACCCAGCGAGGGATACTTTTAATGTTCCTTATGATCTATTCCCCCCTCTTTTAATAAAGCTTTTGATTACGTTTGGTTGCTATGGCCACCAGGGACACATTCCTCAAGTATTAAGTGCAGCTTGGGCACAGAAGAACCCTCACCGTGGCACATCCCTCTTTCCCTCTCTCTTTCCTGCAGCCAGTTGCACACTGCAACTTTATACATTACATAGTGTCCAGTATCATGTCTATAGTTCCTTCTCCAAAACAACGTTATTTCTGGAGTGTTATCACCCATTGGAATTTCAAAGTAAACTTTAAGTTAGCAAAGTGGAGGGTACAAATGGTTCCTTTCATTACTCCCCACCATTCCACCCCCACCTACACCCTTCCCCTCTGTGGGACCCCCACTCTGGCTGCATTGTAGGGGGTTCTGCTCCCCTTCCAGCTGTCTAGAAATGAGGACCAGGCATGGGCCACTCCGTGCTTTCACAAGGTATTGTTATGTCAGCGAGCCCATCAATTAGGCTGTCTGAAGTTTTATCACCACCACAGCAGCGAATAAGTGCAGCTCCACAAAGCCTCCCCAGCCAGCCTTGCTCCTGTGGCTTTTCCAGTGGAGAACCCAGGTCATCTGGAGGTGACTGCCAGCCAGGGGCAACCTTTATAACGGAGATGCCTTGGGCTGTGTCAAATGCAAGCTGGCCACTCAGGCCAAGAAAGCTCTCCACCTTTTCTCATTCTTCCTCTTTTACCCCCTTTTTCTCTCTGTCTTTGTCTCATTCACTTTCCTATTCAATCATACTAAAAACGTAGCGTGGACTTAGCACTACAGGTACCACCATGTGGTTGATATTAAAGAGTGGTTTCAAATCACGTTGGAGCTGTCCAGCATGGAGTCCTTTGCTGGTTCCAAAAAAGCAGAGGAGAGAGAGAAAGAGAGAAAAAAAAAAAAGGCCCACCGCCCTCTTCTAACGTTCGGGCCACGCCACCATCAGTACGGTAAAGAACTGGTCATTAGAAGGAAGGGAGAGCTGGAACCAATTTGGGCTCCTAATCCCCCATGAAGCCCTGATACCTGCCCTTACCTTCTCCAATGAACTTAAACGCCTGTAATCTGCCCGGCTCAAAGTGACATGGTTAAACGTACAAAATGCACGGTTGGGAAAAGAGAGACACGGTGCTCATTTGCCAGGGGGCATCCAGAGTGCAGGTACGCAGGGGTGCCGCGGGCCCCTGAGAGAAAAAGATGAAACGCATCCATATGAGAATGAGGAAGAACGAAGGAGGAGGAAGGGAGGTGGGGTACGCCAATGAGAGTCGGATTGGAAATTATATGATTGTAATGCATGATTTGTGATTTAAGGGAGGAATGAGGGTTAAGGTTTATTAACTGTGAAAGTAGTTTTTCGATAGAACAACGGGGACAAAGCATTCTTAAAAAGCTATGCAGTCAGAAATGCCTGCAATACTTAAGACAGAAAGACGCTTTCAGCATCAAAACCAGCTGAGCAAGTAAACAGTAAGAAATTCCTGGTATCACACTCCCTGCTTTAAGCTCAGAGTGCAAGGCCTGCCAAAATATATGTCCTGCTTTCTCCCTTCCTAGACGCACCAAGGGGCTCAAAATCACAACCATGTGCATTCTTACCTATTCTGGGACATAACCATAAACACATAATATTAGGAATGTTCTTCCCAGGTGCTAAATTTGGCTTCCAGGAAATATGTTATGTACTGGAGAGTATGCTAAAAGATCAAAGTGCCGTTTTCAGATTTCTTTTCTTTTTTTTTTTATTCTAGATGTTCGTCTTGTTTCTTACCAGAAATGTATGACATAAAGTATACAGGAAAATGTTTAGCTATCAGAGTATTTGCTCTCATTGAAATGGTAATGTTTGAGTCTGAAAATAGCTCATTGCTGTGTACACAAACATAGATATTCAAATATTTCCCTCCAAGCTGCTTCTGAGATGGACCTGCTTCTTGTCAACATTCCCTATTGGCCAACCACCACCATATCACACACTCCCCCTCGCACAAAGGGTCTGTTTTTGTACGCCAAACAAGTTGCCACAGTAACCAGGAGGCGATGTGGTGCACTGGAGGGAATGGGGGGGTGATCGAGAGCCCCTCTTGTGGCCTTAGAGCACCTTTTATCAGTCTGAGTAAAGCCAATTGAGATTATCAGAGCCGGGCCTGATAACACTGTTTTCCCTCGACCCGTGAGCTGCTAATGGTGTGTGCTTACAACAACACAACCAGGAATCCTCCAAAGATGAAGTCAAACTGGGATGAACGGATAGATGGACGGACCCAAGGCCCTTAGAGAGACACAGAGGTTGACCACAGGGACTCCGAATTCCCAACCACTCACTAAAACATACACGCACGCTGTAAATCTACACATTGACACTGTGGACATGACCACAACCACCGCCAGTGTGTCTGTAGGCCAACCAGAACACAGGAGGCTCACAGGGGACACTAGCTAAAAACCTCCAACCCAAAGCCCATGTTTTATTATCTACATCTGGTGGTCTAGCTTATTATGGCCTGCCTCTGCTCAATGTTAGAGCACAGAAACACACACACACACACACACACACACACACACACACACACACACACACACACACACACACACACACAGTACACAGTACCTCTCAGCATGGGAACTCCATGCTGTCTTCAAACAAATAATTAAAGGCAAGGTTAGGGGGTCGTGTGCAGGTCATTCCTTGGGATACAGCTCAGAATGTGTACATTACCCCAGGAGAAAGAGGGCTGGTGGGGGCAACGGTCCACTGCTGTTTAATGTGGGCAACTGCTCTCTTCAAGCCAATAAACCTTAAACACATTTTCAAGTTGCATATCAAAAACTGCTCTTGCAGTGCTAATAATGCACTGGAGCGTGCATGTGAATACGTATGCACGCGTCAGTCAACGTGTGTATGTGCGCGTCGGCGCATTCCTCACACGTTACTGCCAATTGGCCTACAGCAGCACTTCCCGCTGACATGGCGTTAGCGACACGTGTTTATAAGGCGACACGTGTTAATAAACACGTGTGTATTGCAGATACAAATATGTCCGCTAGAAGACAGAGAACTCTGCTCCATGACGATGTAGAGTGCTAAGTTTACTAGCGCTCTGAGTATTGTGGCAGATATGAATGATGGAGCCAGGGCAGCAGGAGTCCACTTGACACGCGGTCTCCGCTAGGCTGGATCAACACGGCATCCTTGGTTACTAATATCTGCTCACACACACACAGGGGGGTGGGTGCTTCAGAGAGTGTCTGCTTAGGTGTTAAAAACCCTGGCTAGCATACAATGTTATGCTATACCCAGTGTGTGTGAGTGCAAGGGGTTGAGGGTAGGAGTGGTCAGAGACAGAGGAAAAGACTCAATAGGGAAATTACATCAATCCTAAAACATACCATGTGCCTCTATTTTATGAAGTAAAGTCCTTCAACTTTATGACCCTTTAATGCAACAAACCAACTGCATCATCATCATAAAAGAAAGTTATGATGATCCAATATTGTGGAAGGTTACTGGAAATTTGAAGATGAAATCACAGCAAACCAGTCTGTCTATCTAAGGGCTTGTATTTTCTTTTTTTTTGTCTTGCTTCCCCATCTCAATCTGTCAGAAAGGCCTTGTTTCTGGTTAACTGACTTGCACACCTGGTAACTGGCTCCTGTTGTCAGCATTCCTTCCCTGAGAAATTGTCATGCCAAACCACCCTACCCTGGAGCACAGCCAAGAGAGAAAGAAAGAGAAAGAGAGAGAGAGAGAGAGAGAGAGAGAGAGAGAGAGAGAGGGAAGGAGAGAGCCTTGCTGCTTGGCTGGCCAATTGCTGTGGAGATCGGAAGGGAACCCAGCCAATCAGGACTAGGGTCACCCGTTTGACAAGTTTGTGATGAAAGAAAGAAACCGAGCCAGATCCAGAGTGAGACAGGAGAGAGGAACAGGGAAATACAAAACATGTCTTCTCCAAAGAAATAAGCCCCGGACTGCTTCAAATGTAGTCCTGTCGAGAGTGCGAAGTGAGGAGGCAGCTTTTAAATTGTGACACAGAAATCGACAGTTTATTGCCTTCGCGGCTGACCTACTCATGCCCATTTTGAGAGCTCATATGCCAGGGACATGGAGGCAAGTTTCCGTTTGTCAGTCAAATTCCTGGGCCCCCTGTCTGTCTTTGCAGGAAGACTAGATGCAACACAATCTGAACAAGAACGTGCTGAACTAAATCCCTGATCACTGCTTGCAAACATGACTGTCCTCTGGTTCCTATTAGCGCTCATTGCTTCCATACTTCTGCTTCAGACAGAAATAAAGATTCCGAACCCCCAGCGATTGAGTCACAACTCACTGGAATCAAAGGAGGAAGGCTTTAGTTTGATCCTCTCCACACCCCGCCCCCCAGAAAAAAAAGAAAGACGGGCAGAAAGGAGTGAAACACTCAGTGTCCTTTGACCAGGAAGTGCATGCAAATTAACCCCATGAGGAGGGTGTGTTTAGTATAAGCAAACACTAATTATGGTCCAGTCAGACAGTGGGGCAGTCTGGGGCTACTGAACCTCCAACACTGATCTACTGTAGTGTCAACAACACTGATTGAATCAGCTCACATGCTCCTAACAGGCCCCCCGTAACAGTTTACACATAGCTTGCCACCAGACTGAACCTACAGTATCTATGGATTTATCATAAACTATTACAAAGGAGCTTTTCACGTGCTCCCCTCCTTCGGGATGGAGATAAAGGACAAAGAGATAGGGCAGGAACGGGGAAGCTTCCTCAAGCTCATCCTATCAGAGACAGAGTTTCCCTTTTTTTATCCCTTCTTCCCTTCTTTAAGTTAAAACAGGAGTCAAGAGACATAAGCTGGGCGAACATTACCTCACCCCCGTGTTTGATTTAGTGCAGATGTGAAGCGAAGCGAGGCAGGATCATTTTTTAGGAACGTCAGAGAGGGCCCACGTTTAGGGCAGCCACTGTGTTTACATAGTTTTACCTCTGTCTCTCTCTCTCTCTCTCTCTCTCTCTCCCTCTCTCTCATCCACTGTGCCTCCATACCCCCCTCCACACTCTTTTGTCTGCCTCTCAAAGGGGGACTGTTTCACCTCTCTTCCATGGACTTTCACTGACCTGTTTTTCTTTCCCTTTTTATTACTCCACTCATTGCCCTTTTGTGGCATTCCCCCCCGCCTCAGTCCAATATGAGTAACATTTGCATTGCTCTGTCAGTCTAGCTGCAGAAGTCATTCCTCTCTGAAACCCGGGGAGTACGAGTCATTAAGACTCAAGTGGAAAATCAGACAAAGAATTATATATTTGCGTTGGAAACTGACACGATTTAACGAGCAGCTAATTAAAATAAATCAATAGCACTGCGGCATGCTCGCTCCCTGTCTGTCTCTTTTCTTGCTCTGATTTTCTGTCAGCACCAAAGAGGTGGAATACTGCAGTGTGGAGTGCAATGCTGTCCTAGTGATGGTTTTACCCTTAAAATCAGGCTTCAACTAACGCTCATGCATTATGATGAATGAGTGAGAACTCACTGGCTCATCACTGAAAAGTAATTATCTATATACAATTTGTATGCTAGAAATATACAGTAATAATCCCAGAAGTGACTCTCGAAACTAAAACCACAAGACAAACAACAAAGGATACAAACATAGACATCTCTCCCTCTATTTACCCTCCCATCTAACACCTTCTCCCCTCTTCCCCCTGTCCAGTGAGGGCATGTCACCCCTGGGCCTAGCAGTCCAGCAGCCTGACCCCTACATGGCGGGCTGTGCGGCCCCAGCTGCTGACTGTCCGTCAAACACCTCCAGAGCAGCGTTGGGCCAGGAAGACCACGCTTGTTGCCCCTTTGATCCAGCAAGCAGCAGCTGCTACTCCACACAGCAGCACTTTGTTCCTCTGTCTCCTCACCACACTCTGTCCTACGGCACAAAAACACTGAATCCAGTGCAGAAGTGGAGGGAGAGAAAGGAGAAGAGGAAAACATGTGGGGGTTATGGAGGGAGAGGGGGGTATTAAAAAAAAAACTTGCCCGTTTTTTCCTCCCTACAACATCAACAAGCTCTGACAATGGCAGCGGGGGTTTTTCTTGGCCCCGACACAGCTCTCAGGCATCTCCTTCTCCTTCTTCTCTTCTCTCCCTCCCTTCTCTTTTAAGAGATATGATAGTTATTGTTCAAATCAGCCAGGGTGAATGGAATGGACCGAGGCCAAGTCCGCCCCAGGCGTCAACACACCTGTATGAAAGAGACCTTATTGTAGCAACCCAACGTGGCTAACCTGCCCTAGCTCTACAAGTTTTCTGAAGTCAGGAGGGAGAGTGGAATCATCTCTTCTTTCTCTCTCTCCCAGACAGTCCCCTAATATTTCCAGTCATTAACCTCCCTTTCCGCAGAGGCTGGCACCTCTGCCCTGGAATGTTTTTACTAACACTGTTATTTTTTTAATATCACCACCAGACAGGGGGATTAAGAAAATAGTTGATCCACATCTCCCTTGTTAGCATGGCCCCTCTTCTCTTACTCTTGGGCTCCCTCCCTTAAGACAACACCTTATTAACGTGCATAGGTGCACAAAAGGTATTCTCCGCCTGCCCAGGAGCTGAGGGACCAACAGCTGTGTTTTGCGTTGTTTGAAGAGCATCTGAAAACATTCAACATATGTCAATATTAGCGCCCCCGTTAAAGGTTCCAGCACATAGCGCATGACAGAGGTCGTCAGCGCTGGAAGGTAGTGCTCATTCCTCATAAGTCAGCTTCTCACCTTTTGGGTGGGTGAGGGCTTCCTGCTTTCATGCAGAGCCAGCGAGAAATAGAATGCTGGCAGGCTGCCGCGCACACACACACACACACACACACACAGAGAGGAGAGGGGGGAGAATAGAAAGAAAGAATGAATCCAGCATCATTACCCCGTCCTACCCATCAGCCCTCCTGAGATGAGAGGGTGTGCTTACAAGATCGCCCCATTTTCTCAGTTATGAAGAGTGCCACCCCTATTGCACAGATTTCTTTTTTCCCCCACAATGTCAGGCCTGTTGGGCTTCTTTGTATGTCTCTGTGGGGCGGGCAGGTATAATCTCCGTTGCCATCCACTTCTCGCTGCTATCATACAAATGTGTGACTTTTTTTTAGCCTCTCTCTCCCCTCATGCACTATCTTTCCATCTCTATTTCTTTCACCCTCTCTTTGTCTCTTGCTCTATCGTCTTCTGCTCCCTTTCATTCTCGACCCTTTTTCCCCTCTCTGCCTGGTAATCGAGTGAGAGATTCCGCGACTCTGTGACTCCCCCTTATTGTCAGATATCAAACAGGGCGGCTTTGTGGATTACCAGGGGAAGCTGATAATGGCATGATAGAGGCGTGATATTTCAAACAAAATTGAGTGTCAATTGCCTGCATCGTCTAGGCAACACAAGTGTCTGCGCTGCAGCAGCCAAGCAGGAAATAAGGCCAATCTATTTCCTTTGCTTCATATCAAACGTCTCTTCTTCCCCCTCCTTTATAATACTATAATGGGTTCAGCTCAAAGAGAAGAAGAAGTGGGGGCCTGCCAAGAGGGTCTTCAACAGTTACGTCCTTACGCAACATGCTTGGGTACACTTGTGAGCATGCATGTACACACACACTTGCAGACATTAACTTAAGCTCCTGAATCTCAAATGCCCTAGCAGAAGTCTGAAAGCAGAGCCAATGGGAGGGTGCCCTCATTTTACCACCCCGCCCCTAAACATATATACACATGCACATGCTCTCTCTCTCTCCTTCTGCCAAGCACTTCTTTCACCTCACACTGCTGTACTATTAACCACGAATTTAGGGCACAGCAGTTTGACCAATTAAAAAGTGACACCTAAACCTAGTGGATAGACTGTTGAGATTCTTCTTTAAGAGCCAGACTACTGGCGGAGCACAGGATTCAGTGTGTGATGATGTCATCATCTTCTCTTCATTGTGTCTCTGGCGTGTGAGTGACTGTTCCCACCAAGCATGTTTCCATCATGTGTCTGAGTAAGTGTGTTTGCACATATTAGTGACCACGAGAGTCATCGGTCAAATGTTGTCAGCTTGCCTCTAACTTCCCTATTGAATAATTATTTAATCTTCAGTTTCAATTGCACATAATCGCTTTGACACACATAAGCACACAAACACACATGTGCAGGCACGGTCAGGAGCAGAGTTTAAGGCTAAAAAGCCCAGCAGCAGGGAAGTGATATAAATAGCTGTTGTTTGTGGAGGGGACTGCTGGCAAAAGCAGCACTGATACTGTGGAGCCGACCACAGGGACTCTGATGTGCCTGGTGGCCTAAAGCAAGCCCTCTGCCGCTTAGATCAGCTCTGACTGTGTACAGCTTTGACTGGCCTCCTTCATATATGACAGCCAGAAATACAACAATCTTGGTGTCTCACAAAAGCCATTCAATTCAAGACATTCAATTCAGCCTACACTGCAGAATATGGTCCTTGAATGTAAGCCTGTGTGAACTATCATGAGTGATTCTTCCTCATACAGATGACCCCATTCTCAAAAATGTTTTTATTTTGTAGGTTAAGATTAAAATATCCATAACCAGGGATAAGTTTTACGTTAATATCTGCTATTATTTCATAAAAAGTGTAACTTTCTAACAAATGGCAGATGGATCATTTTAGAGACTTGCTTTCTTCACATTGTACCTGTGAGAAAGCTGCAGAAAGTCTTAGTATAACAAGAATGAGATAAAGCAGATATGTCTTGAGGGGGCTACAGGCAGATGACCTCCGCCCCCACTAGGGAAAAGATATTTCCGCCGCCCTCCCTCCTCGCCGCACATGCTCACAGTCTCCCAATTGAAACATCATCGTCGATAATTGGAGGAATAAATATTCATAAGGCTGGGAAGATAGAAACCCTAGATTAGAGTAATGTACTGCTCATTTTTCTCCCCTTTTCCTTTATCCAGCTCTTCCTTCCTATCTCTGAATCTTGTTATGCATGTAATAGTGTTGGCTAATAGTAGCTAGTTCCTCCAGCTACCTCTGATAACTTCATCAAAGCACATGTGTGTTTGTGCGTGCATGGAGAGAATGTGCCAGCAAGATGCACCGTTTATTTCTCACCTCTCCCAAATTGCTAATTACTGGATTTGACATCTTCAAGATTTTGGGCCACGGTCCAATTAAGATTGGATTGTTTTTGTGGAGAGGCCCTCCCTTCTCGCCTTTCCCTCCCCTTTTCTGCTTGGCACTGACTCCACTGATATCTCATCCATAACAGGCCTGAACTGGGGTAGAGCATGGCTTACACAAAGGGCTATTTTGATTTATAGGGTCTTCCATGATGGGCTTATTGGCCTGTACCTCAAAGCCACATAGGGCACCGGGCCATGAATCACAGCTTCAGAAAAAAACATGCGCACACACACACACACAACAGGTAAGAATAATACATTGGAGCATTGTTAAGGATGTCATTACAACCATTTCCCACTTTCATTTCCAAAAACACTCACTCTCATTGTGTCTTAAAGGAGGGGAGGGAGGTCAGTGGAGGTTCTTTTTAATGCGACACCACACAAACAGAGCAAAGATAGAAGCTTATTTACATGCTGTTACTGTATATCCAAACATAGGGATAGAGGGAATGCAAAGTGTGAAAGACGGAGGTAAAGAGAGAAAGAGTGAGAGAACGAGCATGCCTGGACAGAGAGAAAATACCTTGTAGAGGTTCACAGAGTTTAAGGAGCTCAGCCAAAGAAGGAGCTCCTGTCCTCTCTGACTCCAACACACACACCCACACACACACCCTCAAGGCCATTCTGTTACACCTGGTCACCTTTATCCTTTTTAGTCCCCCACACCCTCACCCCTCCCTCCAAACACACACACACACACACACACACACACACACACACACACACACACACACACACACACACAACGTTCAGCAACCCTAAACACATCACTACATTAGATACACATAGCAGCACCCTGTGGCTAACACACAGCTCCTCTGGCTATCTCCTTTAGCAGATAAAACTAATTATTCCAAATCTACTCTGTCAGGTTGTCTGATCCTCTGGGGCCTCGGTTTAAATCTCTTTCTCTCTCCTCCCTCTCCCCCCCCCCCCCCCTCTCTCTCTCGCCACAAAAAGACCATGAATCTGTGCCAACTGACCTTCTGAGTAAAAACATAAACAGAGTGAGTAGCCAAAAAGACACATATAGCACCACAGCAGCTGAAGTGCATGGCTTTCTTTGAGAAAACAGATCATTCCAAACAACTACCAGAGTCTGACCTGAACTTAGATCGTCTTTAAATGCACCAGTCCAACACTAATCAAATCCATTTTTTTACAGCAGTGATCAAACCTGGTACCCTAAACAACTTTGAAAAATCACAAAAAAATGTATGACATCATCTACCATACAATCCAAAGGACTTATGCACCTATTCAGACGCCTAGTCCCTCTGTTGGCACTTGCCGTTGGCACCCATGTCAGGCTTTAGAGCTAAATAACAAGCCAATATCCCAGGCTTTCCAGCTGCACGCCCTGAAAGCCCATGGAGAAACCATTCGTCCCAATGAGCTCTAAAGGCAAATGGAAGCTCATAAACAGAGACTTGACTGTATAGACTTTGTATTTTATCTTTCAGCAGTTTCCCCTTTTATGGGCCAGGGACCCCTATAACAGGGGGGGGTGAAAGGGAGGGATGAGCAAGATGGGAGGATGGCAGGGAGAGAGTAAGGATGACAGTAAGGATGTTAAGAAAGAAGACGATGGCGCAAAGAGCAGAGGAATAAGAATGAGGTACAGGTTGGCAGAACGAAGACAGAGGAGAACTGGGGTCACAAATCTTGCTGCTATTCTAGTACGTGACATCTTCGCTCGTTTGCGGCTGCTCATTAACAAACAATACTGCTGTGAAATTGGTTTAATGACAAAGTAATAAAATTGCTATTCTGCTCACAGATGGCCTCAGGCACAGGGAGATTCTGGCAGGCTTACTGTGGCAGCCCGTGTGCATTAAGCTGCTTGTTCATGAAAACAGCATCCTACACTTTCTTTCTCACTATCACCAACCCCTTTTTTTTCTTTTCTTTTTTTTAAAGTTCCTTCTCTTCCTGCAAATGAAATAAATTAACCTACTTTCCTCCTTGAAATATCCCTCTCCCACATTCTCACCCTCTTGTTCTCCATCCAAGTCTCTCTCTCTCTCTCTCTCTCTCTCTCTCTCTCTCGTGTATTCTCTTTCTCTCTCGATCTCTCTCCAGTTCTCACCCGTAGTACAGAAATTACCATTTTAAAATAAAAAAAAGGAGGCTCGCCCACGCAAACGTAGCTCGACTTCATTTCAAACGCAGAGCCCTTGTTATTAAACGACCCACCAATAAAACCAAGCCGTTGAGGAATAAAAGAGCCAAAAGGAGCAGTGAAGTACAAAGACCTCTCTCCATCTCTCTCATGCTTTCTCTGTAATGCCTCTTTCAGCTCTTTGCCTCTCTATCTTGCCTCGTCTGGCTTCGTTCTCCTTGCATGCCGTCTTTGCTGGGAGAATTCCACAGCCTTGGAGAGTCTTGAGCTTGTAATGGGAAAACAAGTTAAAAAGCATTCATTTTTGTGCATGATCGCCCAACAGTGCCAATTTTTTTTCTTATAGCACCACCTGTTTTTCATAACTCTAGACTTACACTGAGGTGGGCACTGGGTTGCTCAATGGCCACGGTGGGTGTCCATGCCATGCTATATGACCCAATGTGCCTGATAAAGTGCGAATGGGCCCTGTTGAGTGTTTCAACAGCGGCATGTGCTCATGTACTGGCACACAGCACATACACTGTGAGTGCACACATTAACACAGTGGCGCACATTAGCATCAGCTGTTCAAGACTACCATGGCTTATCCTGTAAGTATGGCATGTGTCTAGATTGCACCGCAAACAGATATTTGGATCTGTGACAACTGTGGAACAAAATGAAAAAATAAATAAATGAAACCTCCTCCAACAGGGAGCCTGTTCTATTTTACTCTGCCAATAATGAAAATATGTTTTTCCAAATTTGTTTCTCTATCCAAAACAGATAAAATGGGATTATTATTACAGCATCAAGAAAGCAGCCAGATCAAATGAACTTAGCGGTTAGGGGGTGTATGTAGGGGGGCTGGCACTTGGGATCTGACAACAGAGTCAATTCTGCTAATTAACTGCCAATTAGCGGTCCCTAAATGAGAGGGATCATGATGCGTGTGTTGGCAGTGCCCTGATAGTCTCCCTCTCTCTCATTCAGACTCACACATACACTCATTCTCGCACACTGACACACCAAAAAGAAAGACACACAAGCGCGCACACACACACACAGCCGCAACCTCTCCACTCTCCAACTGTATATTTAGAAAGCCAGGGGCATATGATGGCCACTGCCGGGAGTCCCTGGTTGCAGCCAAAAAAAGGCCTGACATTTCCATCTGGGTCAAAGTTAGACAGATAACCAGCAACTTCAGTCAACTAGCCCACCAATGGGGCAGAAACGAAGGGACCGAAAGTAAGAAATAGGCACTGATGTAGGAAGGAGAGGGAAAAGGCACCTCAAAAGCCTCTGTGTGAGATTCATAATACTTAAATACGTATAAAGAATGTGGAAAAAAGAGCCGACTGGGCCAGTTTCACAGCTTAATGTTACATTTGGAAAATATTAGTTATTATTTAGCATTTCATAATGGCCTTGCCCGCCAAACCAGAGGATCATAAAAAATCATAAAGAATCATAAAAGCCAGTGTTTCTAAGTGTCTCATTGGACTGAGGAATGGGGGGTGGAAATGCTTAGCTAAGTGGAGGAAAAAATTTGGCTTTGGTTTTTCACTTTCTTGTTCTCAGATAGGCCTACTACAAACAAATGTTGCTTGTTAGTAACACTTTACATGTGAACCTGCAGTACAGCTTCTATGTACCTCTGCTGGGTGATTTAAACTTTGAGAAGTCTGGAAGGATCCATGAAAGGCAGAGAGAGGGGAAAACTGAGGATCTGAATAGGGATCATGCTTGAAGGGAGCTACAGAGCAGTCAGCTTAGAGTTAGCTAAACTCAGTTTTTCTGCATGCAGGATGCAATCTGGGAGGAGAATCTGGATTCTACGTAGATGAGGCCTGTAAAGACATATGAGTGTAATGACTTTTTGTGAAAAAAAGTGAAAGGTCTTTTTTAGCTGTAGTATCCTTTCGCCCTTTCTTTTCAACTCTCATTTGATATATTTCACCTGCACACCTGTCTTACACGGCCATTTATCGGTCACAGACATGTATATACTGCAGTTTTAGTAGTCTAGTCTTATGAGCTTATTCAGTTACAGTTGCACAGTTTCAAAACAATGGAATTAAATATATATACTATATAGTATTAATGTAAATGTACAGTAAATGCACGTTGAGTGATATGATGACTGTTGCTAAATGTGGAGATTGTCCTCCTGGTGAGGACAGATTAATGAGGAAAAAAAACAAAAAAACAATCAGTGCACCATGCCCTGCCCTGAATGGCCGGAGAGATTGAGCCTATTTCATCTCCTCAGTGGGCATAGGCGGCTTGGCGCCGTCGTCTGGCGGATTTCCTTCCCTTATCATGTGACCTGTGCTCCGACAGGGGGCAAAGGTTGGCTGCGATCCGCCCCTGTGTCTTAATAACTCACTCATTGTATTCCTTTCTGCCGCTAATTAGAGCCTCTCCCCTGTGTGTGTGTATGTGTGTGTGTGTGTGTGTCTATCCATGTATTCCCCCCTGGGCTGTAGAGAGGAGGCAGAGAAGTAAAAATAGAGTGTGGCTTAGTGCCCTCTTTATTGTTATTAGTGCTCCAGTGGCACAGCAGTCAGTCATCATAGATGCCAAGAACTGACATATTCACTCTCTGACTCGCTCTGCTTCTCTGCTCTCTCTCTCTCTCTCTCTCTCTGCCGTGGAAATGACCAACTGGCTGCATGTGAGATGAGGGATTAATGAGGGGACGATTTCCTTCCTTTTTTTAGATTCTGTTTCTCTCAGTCATCTGTCATCGGCGTCATCTCTCAGGCCCATGTAATATCCCTGTGTGCATGTGTGTGTATGTGTGTGTGTGTGTGTGTGTGTGTGTGTGTGTGTGTGTGTGTGTGTGTGCGTGCATTGCTGCAGTGGTAAATAACGGCAGGATAGTTGGTGTGTGTGTGTGTGTTTATGGCACTGAGTGAGGGTGCATCGTGCTGGGTCTGACGCTGAGACATGAAAGCATTCGGTCAGGCCCCATTTAGCCCAGACTGATAGCAGGACACCAGGAGCTGCTGAGGCAGGCAAATATACCGCTAGATACTGTAAACTGTGAACGCTTCTCCAGCGTATAGACACCTAAGTCTGCCGTTTCACCTACTTCGTTATCCCAGAATCCCGTGGGTGACACGGCCCTCACCTGTTCCCGCAATCTTAAACAAATGCAATTACATGTCAGACTCTCCACTCCCCGATTCTGTTAGCATGACGCCAGATGTCTCAAATGTGGCCAGAGCAAACACACTACCTAATGCTCAACTAATGGTGTCCTGACACACTGTACACACATAACATCTCCGAACATACTGAGAGAGCAGAGTGTCCCATTAGTAAAATTGTGTAAAGGTGCACATACACACTATACTATTAACTGGATAATCAAGTCCGCCTCCTCATCTTCTCAACACCAGTGCAGTGAGATTTTGGACTTTAACCTTTTCCTTTGTTCCTTATTAACATCAGACAGCTAATGGGGTGTGGGCTACAAACAGGTGAGCTCCCAGCTAATGATATACAGTAGACTAGATACAGAAGCAGGTGGACTGTCTTCTGTGCTACCGAGACAAAATATTTCGAACCAGCTGGAAGTGGTCTACAATGAGTTTTGTTTTTTGTGTGTACAGGTGAGCTGCAGGTAAACGTATAGAGAGGTGTCATTTGGAGCATTTGATTCGGGAGGGTTTGATGGGGCAAGTGCGGAGAGAGCGAGATGTACTGTCTATTGACTTTCACACAGAGCACCCTTGTGCCCTCGCTGGGCTGCGATTGTGCCGGCGGACAAAGCCCTGATTCAGCACATCCTTTCCCCGAGGGAGAGCTCTGGAAACCGAAGACGGCGGCCATCCCCTCCCTTTCCCCCCACTCATCCTCTGCTTCTGTCTATCCCTCCCTCTGTCTCTATCTCCCTCTGTCTCCCTCTCTCTCTCTTCGGCCAGTAACATGGCAGCGGCCATGCATCAAAGGGAACTACAGAACAATGCAAGAGGCAAGCCAGGAATTTGAAGAGCTTTTTAAAACAGGAATTTTATATGGCAGAGTTCTGTCATATCTTGGGTGGACCATCTCAGCAGCCACCAGAAACCAAAGAGGAAAAAGCAAGTTCACAAGCCAAACAAAGTATAGACAAAGAATATTCAACTGTAACTAACTCACTGTCCTGCCTGGTTAAGCACTTCGAGGGGGGAAAAAACGTCAGCATCTTCTCTCTTATCCCCCTCTCTCATCTTTCCCTCACTATAAAATAGCCATTAACGTGGCATCATCCGTCAGGCGAGATGACAACACCCAGAATGTACCAGAGATAGACCAGCAGAGTCTAAGCCTCTCTAATGACTTTATTTGTGAAAATTGATTCCTGGTGTGTTTTTGTTAACATGGCTAGTGTAACATTAATACACAGCTCCATGACCACCTATGTGAATGTGTATGTGCGTGTGGAAACAGGGTTCATGAAGACGTTAGCCAGCACAAGATTCTTTCAGACCTCTTTATAAATGGATCGGAGGCATTTTAGTGCCAGGCTTGGATTTCACGAGAAGGCTCTAAGAAGCCAGGGACTCTTCCTATATCTATCTCTGTCTATGTCTCTGTCTATTTCTCTCGCTCTCTCTCTCTCCTCGCAGGTTTGCAGACTATTTCTGCATTAATCACCATGACACAGGCAAGGCAACTCAATTTTCTGCTCCTCTAGGTAAGGTGCGTGGCGTCCTGAAACGGTGGCATGAGGCATGAAACATGCAAGCGGGGGCTAATCTTTGGTTACTGGTGTAATTGAAATGCTATCCACACTGTAGGGTGCATTAAAGTCTGATAACAGCGGTTCCTGTGGCCAATTTAAGTAGCTTGACTTCCCTTGGCTAGAAGAGAATAAAGAAAAGGGTGAGAGAGAGAGAGAGAGAGAGAGAGAGAGCGAGAGAGAGAGAGAGAGAGAGAGAGAGAGAGAGAGAGACAGAGACAGAGAGAGAGAGAGAGAGACAGAGAGAGAGAATGTCAGGATGGAGGGGGGAGGATGAGGGAGGGGGCTGATAGATAAGGCTGACAAACCCAAACCAGGCTAATTCTCTAGGCATGTTTCTCATTGTGATCCAGGAAAAATGAGAAAATGTATCACAGAACCAAAAAATCAATTGACCCTCGGGTGGCTTGTCAGGCTGCGAGTCTGATAAACCTAAAAGCTTCGTTAATGTCGGCCTGCCTGTACCCAACAGATAGAGCACTTTGTAAATGAACCCGCTTTGATAAATATATTAAGGAAAGCTGTGAATAAAAGGCACAGACTTGTCATTTGTAAATAGAACCCCCGCTACATGGAATTAGAATGATAAAATGGGGTTCCATGTAATTAAGTTTGTGTAAGACCTGAAATCCGTGCAAATACCTTCCCGGAAATTTGAAAAGAAGCTGTCAGTTCAATTAATCTGAACATCACCCTGAGAATGTACTGAACAAAATTAAGCTGCAGATAAAACCTGGGCTAGTATTTTGATAAGTAATTCCTGTATCATTTCTTTGCTTCTGTGATCATTTTATTTAATCCACCACCCCCAGTTATGTGCTAAGCCATCTACAAAGGCCCTGCTGGCCAGGCCACCAAAACCTTAATCCACCATATAGCTTGTGTAAAATGGGGAGGGGGTGGAAGGCAGTTTTGCCTTTTGTGGGGGTACCAGTGGCAGTGCTAGGTATGGTTTTTGGATGAAGGGGTGGGGTAGGTGTGGGGGCGGTCGGGGTAGCTTATGATCTCTGCCTTTCTCCCTTAAATATATCCCACTGAATACATGTGCATCAAACCACAAAGACCACTGACTTAGCCGCAGAACACTTCGCCGATAACACCGGAACATCCTGGTAGCTTACATGTAATAATGTTACAAAGGTTGTCTGTGTGTTTATTAATGTGTGCACCTCCGTGTGTGTCTATATGCAACAGGGAGAGCTGTACATAAACGGTTTTCACACTTGGTGGGGAGAGGGAGGCGGAGGCTTTTGAAAATGAAAGGCAGAGCGATGCTGGTGGTGGAGATAGGGCGAGCGTAAATCTTGACTCACCAGTTGTTTACTTGTAAGATGGTGAGGCCTGTGTCTTGGGCTAGCTGCTTCTTTTGCTCTTCAGAAGGGTATGGGTGCTGTAAGGAGCAAAAGAGAGAGAGAAACACACACAAATGAGCCTCTTTGACATACAGATTAACATAAATATCCATGTATGTAAGCACTCATAATGGGAACACATGCTCTGAGTCAAGTTCCTGCTTATTACTGTATGTATTCAATATGTTCCCATGTTTGTTGTATTGTGTAACTCAAGACTGCACCTTCGCGTGACCTCGACCTAACCCTGCCCCTCCCTTGCACTGTATAGACATTCACAGCTTACACGGGTCCACCCACACATCGTCAACCACACACTTACACAATTCAGTGTTAAACCTGTCAGAGCTGGCCGAACAAGTTTGACAAAACTGTCAACTGTGATAACCCCCTTACCTATCCCCACCCCGCCCACACACAAACAACATATAGTGTGTGTGTGTGTGTGTGTGTGTGTGTACACACACCAAATATAGTGTGTAGTTCACAAGTATACAAACACGCTGACGAACAAGACTTTCAAGCAAGCCGAACGAAGATACTGTACTGTGGTGTCTGAGAATCCTTTTATAATACCAAACAGAATGAGTGGGTGCATATTTGCAGTGAATACATTTATCTTTCCTTGAATGTCTGACATTTATCCTGGTGGTGGCTCTTTCATGGAGAGCAGCTGAATACAGACTAATGCTAAAAGAACAGAGAGCTGTGAAATCTCCTCCACAGCCTCGCCAAGATTTCTACCTGAAAATGTAATTCTGCAACCACGGTTGCAATGATACTATTTGTGTCAGGTCCAATCTCAAGAACATGGGCTGATATAAATGGCAGACCTTGGGCTGCCTTGCTCCCCCTGGGCTTGCTATGAAGCATGACAAAACAACAGTGATCGCTGGTGACAGATGTCTTTAAGGGCCAGATTAGGAGTTGGGGCGCACGCAAATGAAACAAACGAGACTATGTGCTGCATTCAGCCACTGCAGACAGAGAGCATGCATGCACACAGAGTTGCACATTCACACGCACTTGTGCAAACAGAAATGCACACAAACAAATATTCATAGACATGACACCTGCAAATCACAACACACACACATTCCTTTTAAAAACTGACACTTAAATCCTCCTCTGTTTTCGGTTGGTTTCAAGCTCCATTAACACACATTTTTCCCCTTCAAGGAAAAGACCTTAAACCTCACGACTTGTACCCTTTTTTCCAGCTCCACACTGATTGAGAAAACAAATTTGTGAATGAAGCTGGTAATATATGCCTGGTTTGTGTTAATTGAATTCAACTTTAACTTGAAATGATAACAATTGCTCAAGAACAATTTCCTAATTTACTGCTGAAATAATTTATGTAAGTGAGGTTTCCTATCAGCAGAGAGGACAATTTCTCGTTTCAGGTAGTACTGGCTGTCTAAATGTAGTCTGTTTTAATTAAAGGAGAGATGGGGAAAAAAATGGTTTGAGGAATGTGCTCAATTAATAACAAACAAGGCTGAGATTGGACAAATAATGAGTCCCGGCTGCAGAGAGGGATTACTATGATTTGTACTTGTGTACGTAGTCCCTTTTAATATGCTAAAATTATTAACAAAGGAAAGATGATAATGCTTGCATAGGAATACATTTTTTGATTGCCAGGTGCTGACATTTCCTTGGCTCGGCAAGACAGAGCAATGTCTATTGGTTACTGTGTGTGTGTGTGTGTGTGTGTGTGTGTGTGTGTGTGTGTGTGTGTGTGTGTCCGCTCTGGACAACAACATGTTATAAGAATACAGCCTCTCTTTCCCTCCCCCTTACCCTCTTGGGCTTCCTAGGAGTTTTCACATTAGCTATGACCTCGGTCACAATCAGAACACACTCGCAAATATAACAGGACACACACTCCCTCCTACTCTTCTTTTATGTGCGTACACCGCACAAACATATACACAAATCGAGACATAGCTAAAGATCATGTGGTATGGAGGTGTAGGGGAGAGGAGCAGCCTAGATTGGAAATGGGAGTGGGTCATTTACATTGTATTAAGGCTTCCTCAGCCTCTCGAGCCCAGACCCGGTCATCAATTGCATACTGTCAGCCAGAGTGCGCTTTAGCCCGGTGATAAATACGCCGGCCAGCAGCGTAGCTCGTCCAGCAGCCACCACGTAATGAATGGTTTGAACAAACAAGAAAGATGTCTCATCAAGGAGAGTGGGAACGTTAAAGCCCCCCTCGCACACAAAACCCCTGAGTAAGGAGATTTACTCTGACCACATAGACACAACACTAAAATAAAATCCTATTTTGTTCATCTCATACCCCTCCCAGCCCTTGCTCATTCCCCTCTCCTTGCCTCCCTGTGTCAGACTAGATCACTCTGCTGCAACCCCAAGACTTGCATGCACTTGCACATATACACAGCCAGGCACACACACACACACACACACACACAAACAAACATACACACAGTATGTCTGTATACAACCTTTCCTCATCCTCTCTTTATCTGTCCTTAGCTCTCTCTCGCCTTACTTGCTGACCCCCTTCCCAGACACATACACACACACACACTTTTTATGGCTGCGACTGCAGGCCACCCACACTTGGCGCTCTGAAATCTCAGCTACAAAAAAATGGTGTGTGGTGGCAATGGCGACACACACACACACACACACACATACACACACACACACACACACACACACACACACGGATGTGAGAAATAAGCCAGCATGGTGAGCCTCGTGGTTACAGGGCTGCAGCAGCCGTGAAATTGGAGAACTGGCTATTTAGACCTCTGAGTAACCTCTTAATGTTAATTGCCTCCGTAAAAATTTAGTAAATCATCCAATGAGCACAAAAAAAATCTGATATGAAAAGAGTAAATGTGAGATGAATCAGTGAATAAATATTAGACACAGTCAGAGTGCTAAATCTGTTCTAATGTGTTCCTTCCAGAAAATGTCCTTCCCTACCCTCAGGAGACAGTATGACATGGTTATTTAATGGATGAAACACAAACACTGAGCAAGATCAAAGATGGTATTGATAATCTCTGCACTAGCTTAGGATCCGCTCAATATGTTCAGTTACAAACACCAAGGCCAATATCCTTAAAAAAAGAATTGACCGCAAAATGTAAAACAGCCAGTCTATAAATAATTAGAGCCAGAAATGAGCAGCTTCAATTTGTTGTCCGGGCAGTGCCGGATCGAAAACAGCTCTGTTAATTATGCTAACACCTCTTAATGGCACAAGCCTGCACTTTCCTGATGCACACATGTTGTCTAACTCCTACAATCTGACCTGAAAAAGCACAGCCAAATGTCACCACAAACACATAAACACAGGCGCATACGCAGGTGGATCACATTCTGCCAGTCACTGAGGATTGAGCTGTGTGTGTGTGTGTGTGTGTGTGTGTGTGTGTGTGTGTGTGTGTGTGTGTGTGTGTTGGCTAAATTACAGGGTGTGATGTGTTCTGTGCTCTCTGATAGTGCTGGATGTAATGGCCCCTGTGGTTGCTGAACATTACAAGCCAAGGTGGCTCCATCATCTGCTGTGTTTGGTCCTTAAACCCCCCCTGAGCCCCAGCTTGGCATTTCACCATATACAGTAACCACATCTACTGCTGGACCACACCGACTCCTATCTACTCATTCAACATCCAGCTTGCTATATATCAGGTTCATACTCTCCTGACACCTATTCACTGCCGCCGTCAAACCCCACAGCCTGCTCATTATCCCGGCCCTTCAATTCAACTCTCGTCGCTTTTACCACTCTGCCCCTTCCCCGCCGCTCAACCAACCTGCAGCCCCTTGCCTGAGCCGCTGGTGGACCCCATTGATAAATGACATCATCAGTGTGTGACATGAGTTATAGAGCCAGGTCACAAGGTTGCAGTGGCTTGCAAACCTATTCCATGCTAATGACTCCCAGGAAATCACAGGCTATTGGCTGTTTACCCTGTTGCCGTGGCAACACAGAGGATTTGCTCATGATGATTCGTGTGATTTGGCCCTAGCTAATTTGTCACTTGAAAAGGGTTATTAGATAATCTGCATGTATTTTTATTTTATTTTATAAAAGTCTGTCTATTTGTTTTAAAGTATTATAAAAAATAAAAAGTGTCAAATGCTAAATAGACACAATTCTATATAACTTTTTGCATAGTAATGCTTTTATGTTGGGCTTCATTGTGAGTTTGTGTCTAGTTTTACAGCAATACTGTTTCCCAGTATTTCCTTTCATAAATGCCTTCCTCACATTGATTGGAATCGTATTTGTTTTTAATCAAAGAGACTGGAGGATGATAATAATATTCACTGTCAGAAATAAACACAATCAAATATAGGAATGACATTTTAATATGGATTCTGCATTGAGCTGGCGTAAGATTGGCACATTTTAAATATCAAGTTGCCGTTGTTAATAATGCTACAATTGGCTTCTTTGACAAATGACAATGAGATTGAATGCATATCGGCATTACCGGGAGATCAAACAGATATGACAAATAAATCCAGTGGAGTTTTTGAATCCATCACGTGTGTTTACTATGCACAGAGCAATATCTGGCTTTTTAGTTGTAGTTTTCTGACAGATTTGAAGGTTTAAATTGAAGGAAATGGTTAATTACTTCCGTCTGTAAACATCAAATAGATTTACGAGTGACAATTAAAAAAAGAAGAGCTTCATATTTCTATGACAATGAATTTCAGTACAAACTTCAAATAATTATTTGTACCACATTACAATTACGATGAGTTAAAATGATAAGTAATGCAGCTTTGTGATTTCAAAGATAGTTTTGGACTAATGTCTGGTTTATTCTCATACTTAGTTGACCCCAAACTGAGGACTGCAAATGGAGTAAACTGGCTTAAGTTCTTCTGAACAGTGCGTGTGAACTAAAGTTTAATATGCTGTTCTCTTTTCATCACTATCTTCAAAACCATCTGCATTTGTATCTCTATGCTTAACTTAATTTTTCTCTCCATCCCGCTCTCTCACTCCCTCCCTTTGTGTGTTTTGTGGGAGTAGACGTTTTTTTTGGGTGTTTGTTTTATTTTACTGGGAACTACACTGCTTCCTGACAACAGTCTGAAAACAGGCAAGAATGTCACATGACTCAATGACTCAACCCGGCAGCTCTCCCTTTCTCTCTCCCTCTCTTGACTGCACGCAAGCATGCATACACACACACACACACACACACACACACACACACACACATAACAGCCAACTTATAAACACAACTCACAAGAATCTTGCCAACCTACAAAACCGCACACACTGCATGCCAACCTCTGATAACAGCAAACAAAAGTACATCCATATCTACACCTCACACGGTCTGCATTCAGAACATACCACTACACTACACAAGACTCCAGCGCTTCCACAATAACTATAAGGGCTCTCAGAGGACTGCCCTCTGACAGCAAAACAGTGTTGATTGCAAATACAAGGCGGACTGGCGAGGCCCGCGGCATCTATTATAGAGCAAAAGGTCCCCAAGTCTCTCTGTCAGCCTCTCTGACTGGCTGGCTGGTTGGTTGGCAGTGCATCAGTACTACTATTGCTGTTGCTGCCATGGCCCGCCACAACAATAGCTGGCTGGGCTCCTGAAGCCAGCTCCTGGATCAATGCCAGCAGCCTGTTTGCTCTACACCATTAATTTATGTTCACTGGTGATGGTGCAAGGTTGTAGAGAAGCTCTACAGCATAACTGCCCCGCTCGCCTGCCAAGCTACAGTAACAGTAAAGTGGGTGAGGGGAGTCAGAAGGAGCGAGGAATGAATGGAGCGATGAGGGTGAGAAAGGAGCCCTGGAGGATATGCGAGATATAGGCATCTGATTGTACCAAGCTCCATGAGGCTAAATAGCAATCACTCCCACACAATCCCAATGCACCTCCAGACTTAGCAGATCGACCAACAAAAAAGGAGATGTTTTTAGGGGAACGTTTCCAAATGCTATCACGCATAATTATATTTAGGTATCACTTTTATCCGATAAAGAAAATAAAACTGTGTTCACTATCTATGCAGGAATCTGCAAAAGACTCCCAAACAAGGATCAACTCAACCCATAGATCGTTTGGAATTTGCCAACAGTTATATACACAAACTGTGTGTGTGCTCTGTTGTGGACCTGGTCTCATTTGTTGCCTGCAGCCATAGAGATGAGCCTATTTAATCGTCAGATCGAGTTCATGGCTTCTTTTTCCACCACACGGCTGCCCCTCCACTTTCAAGAGAAGGAATACGATCCCTGCATCCTTACAGCGGGGGCCTCGTCTCCTCTCGGTCCCTCCCTCTCTCTCATTTCCGTCGATCTCTCCTTCTCCTGCCATACTCCATAGGGCCCAGCAGCTATCCCTTTCTTGCTACACGCTAACCTGTCTGGCCTCATATCCTCTTCACTCCACCTTTTTCTCTTCTCCTCTCCTCTCGTCTCGTCCCCCCTCTTTCAAAGTTTCCGCTCAAGCTTTAAGCCAGGTCCTAGAGGGCAGGAATTTGGCCTGGTTTATCAGACCAGTCTGTTGGCTTTGTTGTGGTAACTGCGTGCTCAGGGGCACCCAGCTCTGTTCTGCTCTGCTCTCCAGCATGCCTGATGTCAACACACAGCCATGCTCACTACTTGCTCTCAAAGAAATCTTTAAAACATCTTGTTGCAATGACTACAGCTGAGCCAAAAGGATCATCCTCCTACAAAGGATTGTATTCCTATTAAAATTCAATAAAAAACTTTAATTTTTCAACTCTTTGGGAGATTTGTTTTATGATTCGGTACAAATGAACCTACCGTTCTTTTATCCTCCATGATGTTGCTAGTTGTGAGCGTGAGGTAATTGGTCTCCTGCCTTTGCGAGGGACTTTTAGGGCCTATAAGCAGATCATTAGAGGCCTGGTGGGCCTGTCAAAGCAGTAGACCCACCCACTTTGCCTGCATTCGACAACCTCATATCCTCACCACTTGTCACTGTTGCCAGTCATAAAGTCACTGGGAGCACACGCTATAGCTGAAGTGTAGTGAACCTACTAAGCCTCTGAATAAACACCGGCACTGGTTTAATGACGTATGCACACATTGTAAAAAGGCAATTATTTTTTATACTGACTTACTGAATTTGAGTTGGCCTAAGAAAACCTCTAGCATGGGTAGAATAAAAAAGGAGACCACCATATATATATATATATATATATATATATACTGTAAATGTTCTGCATCAAATGTGTCTATTCAGGCATACTGAAGCTTACAGGCCACTTTAAAAAAATAAATGCTGGGAAAGCACAGGGGGCAAGACAGTAAAGCACTTACAACCTAGAGCCTGTTGATAAAGTCTGTTGGGAAAAGGACTTAATATTAACATACAGGGTCTCTTTAAGTTTATCCTCTTTCTCTATTGTGTTCTGCTGACTTTGTTTAACTTCCTAAGTCAAAGTAAAGTGGTGCTGATCTTCAATTGAAATAGAAACAGATTAATTTGTGGAGAGATGTACAGACTGAGGGAGAGAAACGGGGGTGTGCTCGCACTTCAAATAGAAGTTTCTGAGAGTTTCCACTTGACGGTTCTCCCTTTCATTGTGCATTAACTTAATGAGCATAAGTATTCAAATACACAACCACAACCTCTTTTAGCTCGCTCCCTCTCTCTTTCTAGTCTCTCCCTCTGTCTCTTTAAGACTCTGCATTCTCGAGAGAAAGGCCAGTACATTCTAATAGCGAGCCTCAGGACACAACAACAAGAGCACAACCACTTACAGAGGACAAACAAGAAACCCCCGGGGCCAGCTATGGAATGTCAAGCCAATTTGGAAGATATCATAGGACATTTGTAATGTCAATTTTTGTTTTTCAGGTCAAAAATCAAAGGCAAACATGGTGGGTAACATTTGTCCATTACAGTGTGGGCAGGAACACCCCCTCCCCCGCCAAAAAACAGCTGCAGGGGACACTTCCTGTTTGCTAATGATGCTAAATGTGTTCAAGTCAACCATGTCAAATTTTCTCTCCCTCTGAATGGACAGCTGGGGTGGAAGGAAGAATTTTCTCTTCTCTCGTCCACTGTCTCCTTGTTCCTCTATCCTCTGCCAGTGAGAGAAGCTCTTAGGCCCACGACAGATAGACACTTCAGATCATGTCCCTGTCAGTGAGATGGAGGAGCATAGCTGATGGTAACCATAGGTGCATTCATCTGAGATCACAAGTACTTCCATGGAACAAAGCCAGCCAAGCCCTGATCAGTCACCACCCCGTCCCTACCTGTTGTGTCTGTTCTCTTTTACTGAATACAGTTTTTGCCTCTCAGACATGCACATCTTCTGAACACTCCTTTCATCTCAGGGTGCATGAGTCAAGGAGATATCTCCTGTCATTGCTCAACACCCAGGGGCTGCACGGGTTGTGTGGACTGACAAATGCCCTCAGGATCTTTCACTTTCTTAATGTTCCTCCAAGCAGAGTCGACATGCGAGGTGAAGTTAAAATGCCTTTGTGAAGTGCCGCCCACAAAAAAAAAGAAGAGAAAAGAAGAGAAGGAGTGGTAAGGGAGGGATATAGCTTTTAGGCCTGGTTAATAGCAACCAATCTTTAAGTGCATTCTTCCATCCTCTCCCTCTCTCTCCTTGTAGTGCTCTTAGGCTCAATCCTGCCCGGGGGCCGAAGTGACCTTTGACCTGGCTGGCCTGCCTAGCTACAGCCCTCTCGTTTGTTAGGGGCTTTATCCACTGACAAAGCAGGCAGGAAGTTGGCAGCCACCCAGCAGCCCCATGGGAGGATGACCATCAGCTAGCTCAGCTTACCGCTTATTACAGGATGGTGGGGAGCATGTGTGTTTGTGTGTGTGTGTGTGTGTGTGTGTGTGTGTGTGTGTGTCTCTGTCTGTGCACTGCCGTGTGTGCCCTTGTCCTTGTATATACTGTATGCGTGCATGCATGCTTGTTTATAACTTGTGCATGCGCAACTGCATGCATGTTCAACTGTAGCTGTACAATTGTGTTTGCATGCACGTGTGTAAAAGAGCGACAAAATCAGAGATGTGGCTGACCTTTTTTTTTGTGCCAGCATTTTTTTTTTACTATGCTAGCTAATGATACGCAAATAATAAGCCTGGAAGCTACGGACGTCCCTGTCTCCAAGCTAACCCGATCAGCTACGCATGTTAGCAACAATCAGGCAACCTTCCAGCCGCTGGACTCAGGGGACCCCAGCACACTCCAGTCTCTCTCTCTTTCTCTCTCCACTCTTTCTCTCATCCTCCTCTCTGCAGCCTGCTCATCAGAGCGCTCAGAGCAGCTCACTAAAACATTATATCATAAGACACTCCAGTTTCACTCTCGCCACTCCATAAAAGTCAGGTAATTCATACTTCATTTATATACCTTCCCATTAATAAAGCTGATGAACTTTTACTCCTTAAATCTAATGGGCCATTTTGCCGTGACTGCCAGCGCTTGCCGTTTTCTCGGTCTCTCTCTATCTGCCTCTCTTCTTCCTTCTACTTCCTTGGAGAAAGCTAATCCACAGTCACCCAGTCACTTGTCACGTACAGTGTTTTATGGGTGAAGAGAGAAAGAGAAGGATTTAGAAATTTTTGAAGCTTTTAACTGACCTCTGCCACAGACAAGCAGTGACACGTACCATATGATGATCTCTTTCTACCTGGGTCTCTTTCTGGGTGCAACACAGGGTCATTGACCTCTGGGCCTAAAGCAAGGCATGATGGCTCCCCAGCTCGGAGGCTGTTGACAAGCGCCTGTGTTCTTTTCAACAACTCGTTGAACCACCCCCCTACCCCTTCCCTTCTCAGGAATGTAACACAACCGCTCACTGAGGTAACCCAAGCCCCTCCCCTCTCCCATCCTTCATTTACAGAAAGAAAAAGAGACAGAGATAGAAAGAGAGTGAAAGCAAGACCAACTGTGGGTGTTGGACAGCTGTCCCCCATCTCCCCCATCTAACTCTTGCTCCCTCTCTATTTCTCTTCCTCTCTTTAAATTTGCTCATAGCCAACTGCCTGTGGAATAATTAATGATGCAATTGAGCAGAGGAGAGGACTCTGACCAGCAGGGGCTGTTCCAGAATGCCTGGGTAGCCGTTTTATGGAAGACCAGAAAATAGAAAGAGAGAAAGACATGGAGAGATAGATAGGCAGAGGAAGAGAAAGACATAAAACAGTCAGCCACTGAGAGAAAGAGATTGTTAATAGTCTGTTCCCCAACAAGCCTGAACCCAGTCTTCCTCTCTGTTTTTGTCCCCTCTAGTCTAATCCTCCATCCCCATCCCCCCTCTCCTCTCCTCCATCCTGATGGTGGGATTGGGGGGCCTGACCTGTCTGGTGATTGATGGTAATGTCTCAGGAAGTCATTTTCTCCGACAGCACCCTGCCGCCTTTCACCAGGCCTGGTGCAGAGGTGAGCCCATCACATGGATGCTTTTAACTCTTTGCTCACTCGCCACCCAGTTCTCTCTGACCCATCTATCTCACACAACTTCTTCCCCACACTAGCCTTCTCCCTGCACACTGCACCCATCCTAAATAAACAAACAAAACCCAATGCCAACCATCAACCCTGAGCCCCCTACGTCTGACACCATGGCATGAATGAAAAAGTTGGTGATGTAAGATGGTGAAAAAGTTTGCAGAGCAGTGAAAACAACACAAAAAAAACACAGGCCATCTTGAAGTGGATCTGCCAAGTGGACCCTAATTCAGGTTGCTGGGGATGGATCCCCACGACTCCATTACTGTCAGCGCTTACCACCTCCATTATGGCAATTAGGACGTGGTTCCAACACTAGGAATGCTTTGCTATGCTGTGGAATTGCTAACATCTGCCGTGTCTCCGCTCTGTGTGTCAGAGTAGAGTTGTCTTTTCTTAAACACACATCTTTTTATAGTCACACTCTCCACTCTCTCTCCTCTTTCTTCCTCCTGTTTCTTTGACACTGCTCTCCACATTTATTTTCTTAATTCGACTCAAACTGTGCCTTGAAGAGATCCCTCTCTGTTTTAATCCAAATAACCTAAAATGATCCGTGAAGAGCCTCGCGGTTCCCGTTTTTAATAGGCTTCATTAGTTTTTAATATCTAGCCAAGGAACGGAGGGGAAAATGGCATGGAGATAATCAATGGAAAGGGGCTGGTAGCCTATTAATCTCCCCCAAAGGATTGTGGTTTAATACACGCTCTTGCATAGGCAAACATGGCTGTGTGGTGAACACATCTGTCTGCCTGGATGGGCTACTTAATGAAACAGCCAGCGTTTGGCTGCTGAGATGGATGTCGTTCCCCCAGTGAAAAATGAGTTCTCTCTCCCACTACGCTAAGCCACACATGATAGGGCTCCATTCAATTCACTGGAGACCTGACTGTGTCCCTGTGTGGGAGCAGCTTAAACAATGAGGGTGCCGGGCAGGACAGGCAACGCATGGCCACTAGAGCAAGTCTTCATGGAGATCATATCAGGGAATCCTAATGTGAACAAGAGGCTGGCTGATCTGGGAATGAGAGAAGACAGAGAAAGACTAGAAGGGTAGTAGTACAGTAGGCAGATAAAGAAGAACAAGGGAGGATAGACATTAAGGCTGAGCCACCTGGGATAGATAAGCAGGTTCAATGTGTTTGAGTGACAGTGTTTGTGTGTGAAAACTTTGGTGTGTGTAGCAGATTGTACGCAAGTGTGCGTGTGTGTGTGTGTGTGTGTGTGTGTGTGTGTGTGTGTGTGTGAGCATACATGTATAAGCATTCTTGCCTATCGGCCAATACGTGTGTGTGTGTGTGTGTGTGTGTGTATTCTGACAGTGTCGGAGGTGACCCCTGGTCAGGGAGTCCTGTAACAGGAGCTCACCTCCGGTTCTGCGAGCTCTCCTCTCAGTGTGCTAAACAGCCACCTGAAGACAGGATTAGCCATTGTGACCCGGCCCCAGAGGTAACCGAGATACACCTCCGGGGACAGACATGAAACACACACTGTCACGTGTTTGCAGAGGCACAGCCAGGTGGGAGGAGAGAGACACAGAGGAAGATAGAGGTTAAAAAAAAATAGAAGCTGTAAAATGGAGACCGGACGGGACAGGTGGCGGTGGGGATTGAAAGAGCAAACAGGACACCTATAAGAGGATGAATGCAAGTCGGATACAGTATAATGTTGAGCAAGCTAAGGGGAAGGTGTCAGCGGTGTTTGCTGTTGTCTAGTAAAAACAAAGAATCAGAACATAAGAGGATTGGGCGACCTAACTCGGTGCCTTGGGGTAGCTGAGATTTGTGCCTGCATGGAAATTGATGCCTGTCAGCCTGTCTCTATGACTCAACTCTGACAGCGTGCATGCATGTGTGTTTCCGTGTGCACATACAAGTGTGCATGCTGTGCTGTGACAAATGAGCTGTGCTTAATTTGCTACTGATTATGCGGGCTGCTGGTGCCCTAAACCCCTTTGAACTTGTAATTGCCCCTGGTTTCAGTAATGAACATTAAGGAGGATTCAGAAACGTGTGGCTAATTACACATTTGCCCCCCTTTTTCATTTCTTCATCTTTATGCTGGATGAGAAAGGGGTAAAGGAGGAGCAGTAGTAGTAGGAGGATGAGAGCCAAGGAGGTTCTGGGTTGGGAGGCATACACTGCTGTTGTCGCCCTCTTTATCTAAATAATTGTGCAAGCTGGTTTATGGGCTTTAGAGAGGTGCTTTGTGTGTCAGTCGCTGCAGCCCTGGGGATATGGGGGACTAGCTTTCTTCATAATCACTATTCAGAGAGATTCACATCTGGAGCCAAGGCCTGCTCTACTTAGATTTGGATTTATATATCTTTATGTTTTCTTTTTATTTGATTTTCTTTCTTTGATTCTCTTCTTCCTCTATCCCTCTGCTTTTTCTTATCAGCATGTGGTACAGCTATTTTTGATACAGGGGTTGCTATCTTTCACACATGCTCATTTGTATAGCCTTACATGATCTTAGGGGGATGTGGCTGCAGAGAAACATGGTTGGCTCCATTTGAAGAACAGACACTAACAACATCCAGCTCAATATATATGCTAGGCAGAACTGCTGGAGCAATGGAGCATTCTGGGTAAATGGCTGCGGTGCAGGGAGGGTCCACTGAGGCTAGTGGAGGGGGAAGAGTTGGGGAAAGGAGCAACAAATTGACCCGCTCAGCCTCAGTCTTTGATGTGGACTTGGCTCTCTCTTAAAAAACAGTCCATATGTTCAGAGAGGGAAAGGGAGAGGATATCAATGGGGGAAAAATGAAAAGGTGAGGAAGTGGGGGAAAAAGGTGAGAACAAGAGACATGGCTCCCAGTTATAAGGACCCCACTGTGCAGGAATCCCACTGCCTGCCCCTGGACTGAGAGCTGGGCAAAACAAAAGCATGCATTTGAGAGGGGTAGGAAGGGAGGGGAGAAAAATCACACAAAATGGCAGGAGTGGGATTTGGTGCAGCCAGGGTCCCATGACAAACCAAACAGTGAAACACACAGTCTGTTTTTGATTTCTACTCAATGCCTCCATCCCTCAACCTTTTCTCTTTCCTTGCCTCCCTCCCTTTTTAGCCTGATTTGCTGTTTCAACGCTGCTCCTTTTCCCTTTTGCATTATTCTTCTGTTGGTGTGAGATGAATATCAAAGCGATGCTGGGGCAGCTTGGAGGCCTGCAGCAGAATCTCATTGGCCTCAATGGTCCCCAGCATGCAGCAGCCACCGTTCTAGCAGCTATTGCCACAACCCCGCAATCAACCGTGGGGGGAGATGAGGCTAGCCTGCAGGGTGGTACCCCTGGAAGGGTAAGGGGTAATTTAAGGAAACTCGCTCTAAGATGTGAAACCAAAATCCTTTTATACATTTTGTTATGAGTAAGATAACCCCAAAAGTCTAGAAAAAGGGAAAACGGCACAGAATCAGCTACCACAATCTTAATAGCCTTGGTTTTCCACTGGGGGCATGTACGCTATCACAGACTACCTTGCCTAGCCCTATTCCCATAGAGTCAGCTCAGCCAGGTCCCAGCCGACAGATCAGTGTTATGACTACAGCAGGATCGGACTGCGCTGCTGTGCTGAAGGCAGGGAGGCGTTGCCAGGCTGGGGTGTATAGGGCCTTAAAGAGGTCTCCTCAGCTTTGTGCATGTGTGTTCTTGGAGGAGTCTCTCACTGTTTCAGAGCTGTGAGCTTATAAATCTGACTTCCCTCCACAGGCCTAGCCCTGTTTGCATTCTGCTGCGGTCAGGGCACGTGCAGTCACCTCTGCAGGGGTCTCATGCTGCGCTCCCAGTCTTCCATGAGGACACCACTGTTGTAAAATGTCTTTTAATGAAATGCACATACACTCTCCTCCTTTGTTTTCCCCTTGCTGTTGTCTTACTGGAGGATATGTTGCGGGTTACTAATTTTTTCATTGGCAAACACTGTGGAGATTCACATAGCTTAATCACCTCCATGCAGAGGGAAAGTGTCATAAACAGTACCTTAGCGAAACACTCATTTCTGCTACTTCATTAAACAACCTGTATTAAGATGCAAACAAGCAGGAATGAAAATCAACCGGGAGGGAGGAAAGAGGGAGGGAACATGAGGTAGAGGGAAGAGAAGTGTTGGGGTTATGCAGGTATCCCTGCATTTCCACATGCACAATCACACGCTCATCTTGTGGATAAACAAGCAAACATGTCTGCTCTTTTCACAAGCCAGGACCGTGGCCTTAGACCTGACCTTCAACCTACTGGCCCTCCACAGTACACACACACACACACACACACACACACACACACAGTATTGTATGTTAGGTTTATGTGCCATGCTTTATATGACAGTGGATTCCATGTGTTAGTTGGCTTTGAAGTGGAACTATGACAGATCTGGTTTAGGGGACAAAGTGTAAAGGTCGAATGTCGGAGCATGAAACGAATTAGGGCTTATTACATTCTAATACAGCACAGCAACACTAAACCTCTGGAACGGCTACCTACTATGCTAAAGCTTACTGTAAACAAGGCTTCAGCAACAGAGCTGTGACACACAAACACTGGTAAATTACCACAAAGCCGATCTGCAATGAGATGGCAAAGTTGATACGGCCCGTCATATAATTATACAGCTTGTGAAAATTGGTGGTCACTGGATCCCCCTTCTAAACTTTCTGTTTTCTGCTCTCTCGATCTACAAGAAATCATCTTGTTGACATGTAGGGGTAATTTGTTTATGAGTTCTGACATTGAAGGTGAGATTCTTGTGTGAAATAAAAATAATTTATTGTGGGTTTTTTTTTCACTATTAGTGTCTGGGTTTGAGTGTCTGTCCATGCCGTGGTAGCCCCTCTGTGGTGGCCCGGCTGGCGAAGAACAGATGGCAGGCTGAGGTGGCTTGTGTCTCTGTTTTCCAGGGTCGCTGAGCAGCCAACATTGGAACACAGTGACTAGACAATAGCTAAGCACCAAACCTCACCCCCCCCACACACCAAAGATCTCCTTCAGAGTCATTATCAAAGACTAGCAATGACTTCAGTGCTAAACACCACCAAACTACCCTGTCATATTGTCACTAACGCCTGTTTTGTAAACACACACGCACAAAGCAATGGGTGTTGTCACACAAGTAATGTGATGACTCCTGTGTCTCCCACTGATAGTCACACATTTGGGCAGCGGCAGTGAACCAAACTGTCGCCTGGGTTGCTACGGGTGACTGGAGAGCTGACTTTTGGGCTCCGAGGCAAACGAGCACATGACAGATTAGTGTGTGGGCCTCCTCCAGGCTTCCACCTCTGTGACCTTTGGGAGCCCCCTCTTTACCCCCTCCTTACCCATGCTCTTACCCCTAAACTCCCCTTCTCCTTTGTCTCCACCCTCTCTCTTCATCTAAACTCACACAAGCTAAGGAGGTAAAAAGCAAACAGATTTTCAATGTACATTACTGAAACATAGTTGCTTCTTCATAATATTTATGGCTTTAAAAAGTTCATTTTACAAACAAATGAACAATGTAATTGCACAAGATGTAAGTGAACTAACTAACTAAGCATGATTGTTTTTTTTATTTTATTTTTTTATTGTGCCATGTATACTGGAAAGCCAAAGTAGGCACCAGCAGCTATGGAATAAACATATTTCAGCAGTTTAGTGTAAAAGGAGAAAGGGCTTGGGTATTTCAAACTGTTTGCAGATGTGTGTCTCCACCAGTTAAATGCTACTTGTACTGGAACAACACACAAGGATTAGAAGGACTAGAGTAGCTTAAACAAAACTGGGGATCCTACAGAGCTGACTGTTTAGTCTACTCAAACAACATGCCCTCTCTTTTTGAGGGATGGACTTGTACTCTTGTTTATCGTATGGGACAAACATCCGTTGCCAGGGTTTGGCCTTGCCTGCGCCCATGTCTTGTGAATGACCCTAGCTGGCTCTTTTATGTGCGTCTATAAAGGGCGGTCGAGAGAGCGGCAAGGAGGGCTCGACCTGACGATGACACCCTGTTGTCATGGAGACTAATGCTATGTTGGGCTGGGACTGGGAGAGGAGGTGGAGGTGGTGGGGGGGGGGGGGGTAGCCACTGCCAGTAATGTCTAATGATGTTTGCAGCACAATGCACTCATCTCCTCACAAAGTGTGTTATGTCCCCACTCTGGTTAACGCCTGTATTAACAGGGCATCTTTTGAGCTCCGCTGTGAGCGTTCTTCCAGGTATAACGTTCATTTTATTAATTCAGTCAAAAAGCTGTTCATGTGAGTCAATACTCACATTGGTGTTACACTTACAGTAGGAGGATAAAAGACAATGATGTATTGTACTAATTACTATACTATATCTACAAAAGCATCTAATCGTCCATATCTCATCTGAACACACAGTTCTACTACTCGCAGTCCAAGGACTTTCCAAATGACCATGGGGTATATCACTTCCCTTTCAAGGAGCCCAGGGGACCAATACACCTGGCTTAGCAGCTTAACAGAATTTCCCCAAACACCCGGGCCAAAGGGTGGCCCGGCACAAAACCTGAGACGCTTGATGCTTGAGAGGGCTACCTACTTACTCATCTGACTGACCACTCTCCCCCTCTCTCTCACTCAATCCCTCCCTCCCTCCCTCCATTTTAAGTAACACATACACACGTGTGCCAACCCCTCAACTGGCCTGGTTTGCTCCTGAGGTCCCCTATTTATTTTCATAGGTGTTTGAGGGTTTACACTAGTCAAAAGACAAGGCCATAGCCCAGAGTGGTATCTTTGTATCGGAGTGCTTCCTGTTTTCATTGCGAGACCGACCCTTGTCTTTACAGGGGTGAGTAAGGGCTAGCAGGGGGCTAGCAGGGGGTAAGAGGAAAGGAAGGCCAGGGGTGCCAAGGGGCTAATTGTAAATTTTAGAGTTTGCTTTGGCCAAAAAAGAAAAAGGGCATCGCCTTGAGCGACAATAAGAAAAGAACTTCTCTCCTACTATCTTTTATTCCCTTTAACTACCTATCCTCTTCTTGTCCTGAATGTTGTAGATCATGCTTTTGAAGTGCAGTAAAACATTTTACCCCTAACAGTGAAGTTTACCTTTCTGATAACATAATCTCCCTGTAGTATTGAAAAGCCTATACCAACAGTCTGGGATTTTCCTTCCCCTAATGTGGCTGGAAGACATCCAGAAACTCCTGGGGAGGGAGGTGGTATTAGAGAGAGAGAGAGAGAGAGAGAGAGAGAGAGAGAGAGAGAGAGAGAGAGAGAGAGAGAGATGATAGAAGGAGTGAGTGGAGAGACGGCCTGACCCTCTTCTGCCAGCTAACACCAGCTGATCTGTCCTGCCGTTTGCCAATTACATATGGGGCATTTAAGGTTGCCAGCTCACGTGCTCTCTAGTGTATGTGCATATGGGCTCAATGTAAAAAACGTCAGAGTTATCACAGCTTCTCCACAGAGTAATTGTGGAATCTTTGCATATTTTGTGAGATCTCTATGGCACCAAAACTGTATTTTCCCCTCAGCTGGAATGTTGGCACGGTAGGGTTGATGGTAACTTTCTATATGTGACTGTCAAGAAGACCATCTTGTGATTTCTCCCAAGAGAGTGTGAGGTCAGAGTGAAGCAAGGGAGGGTGGGAGGGGAGAGGGAGAGGGCAATTTTGTTATACTGAATCCAAAAGCCAACAGTTGTTACTATTGGCCTGTGTTGTTTTTCGGTGTGTGAAGGGGGGTCCTGTCCTTTTGAGCTTTTCAGAAGATGTGACAATAGCTGGATGTTGAGAACATATGTAGAGAGACCCCTGCGGCTCATAGAAGAGGAGCTCCATGCTGGCCCCGCAGTTTGAGGAAAATACAAGGCCGCTCCTTTCACTCCTCACCCCTCAGTTAATGAATGCATGAATGGCAGAATGCCGCTATAGGCCATTCAGGGGCCAAAGTCCCCAAGAATTCACCCTTGCACAGACGCATCCAGCACTGGCAAATACATTTGCTTAACAAATTAAAAGAAAAGAGAATGGCTAATGTGTGTGTGTGTGTGTGTGTGTGAGAGAGTGAGAGAGTTTATGGGTGGGAGAATTGGATTGTGAGAAGGGGGATAATTCAATTAGTCCTCTTCCTCAGTAGAGAAATGAAGGCAGGTTAAAAGGGAGGGATTATAATTTGTACAAGACTGGCCAGGGCTTTACACAAAAGAAACAAATAAAGATTGGAGAGAACATCTACAAGCAGGGGATGTGATAAAGGAGAGAGGGACAGAGGGCCTTGAAAGCTCTGCTCTATCTGAATTAACCAGCTCTCTGAAAAATGTGCCTGTGCCCAACATTGGGATCCCCCCACCCCCTTTCCTTTCCACTCTTTGAATTCAATTTTAAAACAATTCTAAAGAAAATTGTTGGCAACTCTTCCAAAAGCTCTGTATGTGACATTCTGTCTTTCTCTCAGCATCTTTTGCAGAGGGGAGCATTGAAGCTGTGTGAGGCTTTCAACAGGAAAGATGCCAGATCATGAAGAAATATTTAGTCTTAACTTACATAAGGTGTATTTAAATTTCACTTTAATAAAACATTTTGCCTTTGTCATTTGTCCCTTTTAAACACAAGCAAGGCATCCTACTCCCTCCCACCCTCAGCATCTGATTAAAGCCTGGTCTGGACGGTTTGGTGAGAAGTCTCCAGTCAGGGAACGATGGAGCTGTGAACAGCTGTGAAGTCATTTTGATAATGATGAGAATAATAAGCATGCAGACTAGCGTGGTGGAGCCGCTAAGGCCTGCGAGGCTCAGGGCTTTGCTGTTGCAGCTTCACTGCTCCTGAATAGATAAAAGTGATTAAAGCACTCCTGATTATCCCTGACCAATATGTAATGGATTTACAGCCCTTTCAATTAGGCTGTATTTGCTGGCCACACATTACTTGTGCATTTGGTTAGGTAATCAGGGTAGAGGGGCTTTGGGCAGGGAGGGGTGGGAGGGGGGGGTTACAGGGTGCACAGGGGCTACCTGACCCTCTTAAATGTGTGTCACAAAGAGTGGAAGAGCAGGTGGAAGCAAATGCAGGGGACTGCAGGCAACAGGAAGTTGAAGAAACAGCTTTTTACTCAAGGTTTATGGATATAGGAGAACAAAGACAAGGGTCAGTCAAAGACTAAACTGAAAACCAGAGGACTTAAATACAAACTACTCTGACGAGGGGATGACGTGCAGGTGGAGAGATGGGGGCGAGAAGCTCAGGTGAGAGGAATGAGGTGATTAGGCAGGAAAACAGGCAGGGAGCTGATTGGCTGGAAACAACTCTGGGAGCATGAGGGCTAACGAGGCTGATTGAGAGCAGGTGTGTAGATGGGCAGAGGAGGGAAACGCAGGACAGAAACACAGGAGTAAAAACACAGCAAACAAAACCCAGAGCTCAGTCCAGTCTTCGTAAGAAGTCTGAGGGCATCTGGACACAGAGATAGATTCCTACAATGTGTGGATGATCCATAAGGCTAAAGCTCTAAACTATGTCTCTTCTACTTTCTCTCTCTCTTTATTTTACTTCACCCTTCCCCCTACATTGTCCCTCCATCTCTGGGACAGGGACCACGTGCTCAGTGAGCAGCTTATGTGTCATGGCGTGGCCACCTCCTCCTGAAACCTGACCTGTGTAGCAAAATCAATACAGCCTGATGTTCTGATAATGTCCTGACATTAGTGAGGGGGGGGAGACATGTGGTCCATCCCCTTATACATGACACACACAGATGGACAGAAAAGCAGACTGTCATATACAGAAAAAACAGCTAATATAAGAGTATTCCATCATTTTATGGGTATGTTTGAATTACTGTGGCATTTGAATATTTAATCCAAGCCATGAAGTAAATGAGCCAATGTCAGAGCTGTCTAACTGAACTGTTTGGCAAACAAACAATTTCCTCTCAAGCTATGGAGGAGAAATATATTAGCATGTGCCATCTCAACGTCAGTCATAACCTAGAATGTCACCAAGTCAACTAGATTATAAAATGTGAAACTGATCAAGAGGTGAATAGATGAAGTATTTTGCTCATTCCAATGAAAAAAACTGCATTTTTAAAGACAAGTTACAGCTGCCGCCCTAGAAATTTGTACCCATAACATCAATACACCTACACAAGAGTTACTGTAACAATGACAAAATACGTTGATTTCAAGTGATCAGATTTCAAAAATCTGTGCACTCAATCTAAATCATTACACACCTTAACACTCACAATCATCCCTCCAGTAACTACCACTCCTCTTAATCTGCCCCAGAAAAAAAACATTCTCCTTCAGGCCAAACAAACAGTGCATCTCATATTGGAGTAAATGTGATGGATTGTCGGGCCATCTCCCTCTTACTCAGAGTGTGCTGAGCAGAGTAAACAGTCCAAACTGATTAGATTGACCTGGTCACTGTGTCCTTCTGACAGGTGGCTGACAGGTGAGCATTGCAGCACATCCGTCACTCAACAACTATGTGACAGGTGTGTATAAGTGTGTGTGTGTGTGTGTGTGTGTGTGTGTGTGTGTGTGTGTGTGTGTGTTTCTACCTGGGTTGCTTTCATACATGTGTATCTCCAAAAAGTAATGGCTGTGCTTACCGTGAGATGCTGGAACAGCCACGCCCTCATGATGTTAGTGGCCACCTTGGGGAAAATGCCACGCTTTTTCTGCCTCTTCTTATCTTTGTCCGGATCGTCGTCATCCCCTGTGCCAGGCGATGCAACGCTGTTGTCTAAGCCATCTCCTGGACGGAAACAAAACCCGGGGTTAAATAACATCCCACACAACACCACTGACTCAGAATACAATAAAAAAAATAATAAATAAATAAATAAATAAATATAAATATATATATATATATAGACAGATCTAAAAATTCTCAGAGCTGAAACAGAAGTACAGACAGTCAAAGCTGAGTTTAAGGCTCATGAAAAATGGATAAATGGACAAATACCACAGATAGGAAGGAATTCAAAAGCACTGCACTGAGGCCTAGAGAATCGCCGCAGCAAAGCCAGTGTTGTAGTGTAGTGAAGATATGGAGGTAGGGGGATTTAGATGGCCTTAGAGGAAGGCCTGTACAGCGAGCGAGGGGTTTACACAGAGGCCTAGCAGAGTTGTTCTATACCCCAGAGCACGGGAGAGGGGAATAGGGGTTAATGACTCTAATGTTATGCTTGGACGCTGAAACGCTAGGTTCCCCATTCCAGTTCTGCAGAAGGAAGAGGAGGAAAATAAAAAATGGAGCAAATGACAAAAAAAAAAAGGACAAGGAGCCTTCAAGTACAGTAGAGGCTCGGACTCATGCCATTAATTCAATTAAATTTGCATGCTTGACATAATGTAGAGCTTTTTTCATCTTTTGAAATGAGCCAAAGGGGACAGGACGGAGTTATACAGACATATACAGTACATTCATAAATTCATGTTGCGTGCACAGGCACACACTCACATACAAACAAAACTCAAAGGAGTTGAGACGCATGAGTATTAAAGTAGGGATGTGATTTGGGGTGGTTTATTGTTGCACTTCGATGCAATAATGGACTCGTCTGCCTCCCCCACCCCAGCCCAAGCCCCGACTCTCTTAGTTCTCCTCTCTCAGTCCCTTCCCTCGCAGCCACCCCTCCCCATTCCGCCACAAGATTAGCATGACAGGCCAGCGGCGGCTTCGCCTGCATTAATGTCCGTCAGCGTTTGATTTCAAGAGGAAAACATGCACATAACCCAGGCACGATTTCTCTTTTAAATCGAAGTTTCCATCTTTGTCCTTTGCCTTTTTCTTGTTCCTCTTCCCCAGCATTAATTGTGCATTAGCAAAAATGATTTACTTTTAACAGTCATAGTTATTTTTTCTTGCCCCCAGGCACAAATGCCTTGAAAGCCTTCCTTGAGGGCATCTAAATTATGTATCTGAAAAACTCCTCCACTAAGGCAGAGAAGGACCCTGATGTTCTCAAAATTCAGACTTGCATGTCCTCCTGTTTTTGGGGAGGCGTCAATCACAACCACCTATACAAGCCTTAATCTCGCATAAATATTTGAACTAATAACATTAAAAAGGGGGAAAGAAAAAGGATCCGACTGGTAGCGTAATCAAATGCAAAATAAATGAAGAATACAAGGACAGCAGGGGCCCTCAGTTCTGTCTACTTTCCCCACTTTCTTTTTCCTCCCCCTTGTTTCTCCCTCTCTTTTTTCTTCTCTCTCTGTCTTTCTTTTCTTTCTGTGCACAGTGTTTTCCTTCCACATCATTAGCGCAGAGCCACACGAAAGAGGAAAACAGAGAAGTGCCGACTTTGCGCTCCCTGTGTGAAGTTAAAGAAGCAACGGCCCCTCTGAAGGACATATGGGAATGGGGACACAGACTAGGGGTGTTGTAATTGTAGAATGGGCATTCATTAGTGGCAAATGCCGTAAATCCCAGGCTAAGTACGAATCCTTGTTCAGGAAAGCCTAAAACAATAAACTTTGGTCTGGCCATAGCCCTACCCTGACTGTGAGGGGCTTCCTGAGAAATGCGACCCAGACGGAAGTCAAGTCTAACTCCCCCAGTTTGCTTCCAAACTTCAATAACAACAACTAGTGAGCTGTGAATTTTAACCACCCTCCCCTTGTTGCTGTGCTTTTGAGCTTCACTGAATAATGTTGATACACAGTTTGGTTGTTTGTTTGTGTGCCGCTAGGTGTGTTGTTGATTGTGTTGATTTTTCGAGCTAGTCTCCAAATCCCTCTCCTGCTGTGAGCAGTCAGGCTCATCCAATGGAACCACACAGTGGCCAAAAGGCTGGCAGATTAATTTTATTGACGTTTCCATTTTCACTGCAATGCGATAGCCTCCCCCCTGGCCAGGGCCACAGCGACCCGTGCGTATTTACAGACTGACCTGTCACTTCATTACCCAGCATGCTCGCTGCCTCCTGCCCTAGCCCGCAAGGGTGAAACCAGACTCCGCGGCTTTCAGCTCCTCTCTCCCTCTGTCTTTCTCTCACATGCACATGAATACTGTCATGTGTGCGAAGAACATACATGTGCCATTCAAGCACAAATCTTGTGTTCAGTATTAATAGTTGTTTTGAAATTATATACACATGCAGAAATATGTGTATTCAGAGAATATAGGAAAATCAAGTTTGGACAGAGAAAGAAAGAAAGAAAGAAAGAAAGAAAGAAAGAAAGAAAGAAAGAAGAGGAACAAGCAGGGGGAAGAAAAGAAGAAGTAGAAAAAGAATAAAGAACCAACTTGCACAACCTCATTACATCTAAAGGAGAGCTGGTGCTTTGCATCCACCCCCACGCCTTTCTTATGAGCGAGAGAAGGAACGCTGCAGGGCAAATTGTCCCAAACGCTAATGGCTTCTGACTGTTCCCTGGCAACTCTGCCATTCTAACCTGTGTGGATGTGCACTCTGAAAAAAAAAAAAAAAAGTGCAGGGCAGAGCATGTAGAAGCGTCCCATCATCTGGCCATGTGACACAGATGGGGGTTAGCTATTAGGAGGCAGCCGAAAGGCCTAGGGGAGCCGAGGTGCTGGAGTGTAGCCCCAGGCACTTTTTGGAAAAGCAGCGCCCTTGGAGATGGAAAAAAAGACAGTCCCCCTCCCCTCTCTCCCACTCTCTCCCCAGTCTCTGTCTGTCTTCCCTCACTCTTTCCTCCTCTCTCCTTCTCCCTCACCCACTCCATCAATATCTTGACCTAAAGTGTTTGCAATGAAAGTTTGTGCTTATTTTAATACGCACAGAAACCAAGAAGGTGAAATCAGGCGAGATGGAAGACAATGACCAGACGCAATGAGGGCGAGAGAGTGAATGAAAACACGAGCAAACAAACAAGCACCAAGTCCAAGAGCATATTACGCTCACATACATTCCCTCTCTCATCACTAGTGGGTGGTTATTAAAAATGCATTCAGATATATCTCCCTGTGAGTAAATTGGTCTCAGGGCTGAGCTCATTAACGGGTTGGGAAAGGACTGTAAACATACTGCAACTCTTGCTTATTTAATGTTGGCACATTCAGGGTCGCTTCAGGATTTGTTGCACAAAGAACTGGATAAGCACAAAGTGTCCTACAGTGTCTGCTGAGAGTAAGAGGGTGTCCTAATGACTCTAGAGATCATGCTTCATGTCTAGGAGGCACCCTGCCCCTCAGGGAGCCACTAAGGTCTAGTCAGCCCTGGAAGCATTATGGAAATGGCCATGAGTAACATATATTTCGGCACCATCAGTACGCCCTCCCTTTGCTGCTCTACCATTCCGATATACCAATGCATGAATGAATAATGGCTTGTCAATAGTTGGAAAACATTCAAACCCAGTCACGGTTAGTTATCAAATAACACTCCAGACTTATTGGTCCCTGTACTATTAAAACACCTACTGAAAAAAGCCTCTAGACAAGCTTTAGATGTTGTCTGTGTATTATTCTAAAGGCTGTGCAGTGATTTTGCACTGGGAGGCCCCGGCATTTGTTTCAGGGTAATGAAGCAAGAGTGTAGAGGCAGTGGCTTATGGAAGCTGTGGTTAAAGTGACTAATTACAACAGACCCCCCACACCCCCTGTCAGCTCAAACTAGTCAGGCATGTTCACCCAAGCTCACCCAAATGAGGAGAAAAGAGAAACTCACGAGGAGAAGGAAAGAGGTGTAGACGGAGAACAGGAGCTGTGAGGCTTGTTGTAGCAGGAGCTCCTTTGGCCTTCTCCACCTTAGCACACCACAGTGATCCTCCAACCCTCCCTCCAACACCCTCCTATTACACCACCTCTAGCCCTGCAGGCTTGGCCGCGGAGAATGAAGAGAAAAGAAGAGGGGGATTTAGAGCCTCCCTTTTCCCTCTTTTTCTCCTCAACTTTTCAGCCAACATAAGCGGCGTTTAGCACATTCAGTCCCCCAAATGGCAGCGAATGAGAGAAGCAGTGGGGGCTCCTCTTTTGTCCGTCTGGTTACCCCTTTTATTTACTCTGGATTTACGAAGGGGTCTTTGTCGGCTCTGGGACCACATGCTCTCGACGCACACACAATCTCTCTCACATACACACAAACGCGTAGAGGCTCTATTCACACTAGTGGAATGGCCGGCCCTCTGTTGCTCTGTGCCGATGGGGATTACAGATCTTCTGGCTATAACCGCATGCTAGCAATATGCTTAGCACTTACGTAACATACAGAGTGCTAACGAGTAGAACATAATCCCTTTAATGATAAAACACACACTTGAGCATCCAATTTCTAACAGTAAGTAACCCATCAGTGTGTTTGTATGTGTCCTATTGTGACCACACACCATATGGCTTACTGCGCTCATTCAGATCCATACAGTAGATGAGGGCTCTAAACGGAACTGTTTTAGTGTGGCTGCACCACTGCAGCCAGTGTTTTACGCTGATTATTTCCTGATCTGTGCTTAAACAAGCAGCAGCCCCTTGCACTGGACCATAAAACAACAGCTTAGTAAACAGCAAGCATGCTGACAAATTGGTAGCGCTCAGGCCGGAGTCATTAACAGCCCTAAAATCTGTCAGAGCAATTACAACAAACTCTCTCCTTCAGCAAGTCTCCCTGCCAAACTCACATGTCACTACCCGCCTCCTCTTTACCACCCCTTGTTACCACCAGGACACTGGCTAAAGGTGAAAGAGAGAGGACTCCCACATTGTCCTCCAATAGCCATGACACCCGGGAGAAATGAGGACAAACCTCCATCTCAAACACAGCTGTATCTGCATCCTGAGTGCAACGACTGAGTGGTTCCTTTTGCATGAGAAGTAATGTGTAGTTGTCTCTCCCCAAAAACACATCATTAAGTGTTCCCTTAAATGAAGTGGAATAAGAGCTTCTAATTAGATGGGTTTTTTCTATGTGTGGGGAAGCGAGGCAGTCAGGCAGTAAGAACGGCAGGGAGGGAAGGAAGGAGGGAGGTGGTGGGGGGTAGTTGCTCAACAACTCCTGTACCTCCCTCCCTTCTCCGCCCCTTCTCTAAGCCCCCTAACCCTGCCATCAGGCAGATATCTCTCTGTCATCCCTGGAATGCTGGAGATAACTATCGCCTCTGTACCGATACAAGGCCTCTATCCTCTCACAGGCACAGTGTTGACCCCACTGTGCACATCCCTACCATAGAGGGCGAGGTTGAAGTGGAGGGAGCAGAAAGAAAGAGAGGGGAGGGGTGAGGGTTGGCGATAAAACTTGTTTTTTAACAGCCAGTTAGGCTATTTTACCTTTTAATCCAAAATAAGGGCTGGAGCAAAGCCACCCTCCCCTTTCAGCCTCTCCCCTGGAGCCAAAGAAGAGTAGTTCGTCCAGAAGGGAGAGGGAGTAAAGGGGGGGGGGTCACTCAAGAGAACTCTCTTGATCTTTTCATAAGATTATCATCCTAAAGTTTAACACTGGGTGCACAGAGTTTGCACATCATCCAAGGCTTCATACTGAATTAATTATTGGTGCGATTAACCTTCTACCTGCAACAATTTTCTTATTACATCATAAATTGGGACATTTAGGGTTGCACAATGATTGTTTATACCTCCTGGGATCTTGATTGTTTTGTTCCGTACATATATATGTGTATATAAACACACAAAAAAGTGCTACTTTTTACACCATTGTGTAAAAAGTATGTATAACAGAATGCATGTCAGCTGAGACAAGACTCTTTATTCGAGGAGGAAAAAGACCCAAAGTAAAGAGATGGAATAAAGATGTATATAAGAAAGGAGGCAGGCTGTTGCAGATGTCAGGACCCAATTTGCATGAATGGCAAAGGGCTAAATTGCAGGGGATGGGGGAGCTACCCTCCACCCCGCTTTTTTTGGGGGAACTAAAAGGGAGCTGTGATGCCCATGACTGCTCCTCACTCAGCAGACAGGGATCAGTGGCTAATGAAGGGCTTTGGGTCTCCACCAGACATTTCACACTCTCTGCCTCCCTGACAACTCCACCATGCTTCCCCCTGCACTCCAACACTACCACTGCTCTTCTTAAATTCCAAATTGAATTGGGGCTAATTGGTCTCACAGGTAATCACGGTTCATCCCTGGTTTCTTAATAAACAAATGTACAAACCTGCCAATGCACCTGTCCAAATCTTGTTTCTGTCTACCCAGACTTTGTCCTTCTTTTATCCCTTCCTTAATATGGTACAATGGAGCTATTCTTGATCTTTGTGGTTAAAATTGCACATATTGATGCTACACCCTCTATAATTTACAATTGTGGAAAAACAAGGCTGGGTGCCCACAGAGAAGCATACCTAAAAATCTTAAGGTTGGATGCTGCATTAAATATTAAAGAATAGGTATTTCCCAAAAGCAAGTGGGGCTATGTTGAATTGAAACAAGCATGATCATTAGTAAAATAAGCTGCTTCCACACTTTGTGCTTTGTAAAAATGACTGGGTTGCTCTACTTTGGAATGATAATGTAGAGAAAGCAGGGAATAAAGAGACTAGACAGAGCAAAAGAAAACAAAGAGATGGAGAGCGTGCACATGCATCATATGGATCCATCTGCTAGTGAAGAAAGAAAATGGCTTTACAATCCCGCTAGGAACTATTGCATATCAAAGTCTTCTACCTAAACCACCAGAAAGAGCATCTGTGTGCTGGTTGCCAGTTTTAACAGAGTGTGGTTTTGTGATTCAGAACAGCTTACACTGTTTGAGGCAATGTATGACAACAGCATCAGCAGTAATTCTCTACCCTCAATTACAATTCAAAACCAAACAAACCAACTCCCTGTTTTCATACTGAGAGAGAAGTACGACTTGGATTTATTGCAGACATATTTGCCACACCTGATGGACAGTGGCATCAAAGTAGAGTTTAGCAGAGATGGGGGTTTCTACACAGAGCTGGGGGGTTGGTAGAGTAAATGGATTAAAAGGTTTATAAATCAACAAGTCAACCATCAGATTGTAGCCTCTGCTCAGCAGCCCTCTCATCAGCCAAAATGCCATGACGTTTTTTTTCTCTCCCTGCTCTCTTTTTTTTCACACAAATGTCCTGGAGGCAGGGAACAAAGCGAGCAGAACTGATTACTGCGCTGCTGCCCCGCTCCACCAGTCTAAACTCTGTTTGGCTTCCTAATGAGCTCACTAAAAACCCAATTCATCACCCATAACCCCTTCTCAACCTGCCTTGAAATCCCCCAATATGGGGGAGTCAAGGACAGTCCATTTACAAGCTTTGGGCTGGGGTCAAGGGCTGTGAAGGGTGGATGGCATTGGTCGTTGCAATCGCGTGGCCAAGGTTATTGTGACACACGGGATACTTCCTATGTGGCTTGTTTATCCCCCAGTATCTAAATGTCTTCACTATACGCCTTTCATTTCCTTCCAACCAAGCTTCTCCTTTGATTGTCACACTCCATTGAGTTTATACACAAAGAAAAAGATATTTATTTTCACCATTTGAGCATTGTGTGTTTTTTTTTTTTACACCCTACACCACCCTACACCAACCTCCCCCATCTCTTATGCCCCCCTCTTTGCGCAACACCAGCGGTGTCCCAGCCTGAGCGGAGGAATGTCCGGCTTGATGGCTGCAGCAGCGGGAATGTCCCGTTCCAGTCAGCATTCGCACCAGAGATTTCAAGTTTAATACCCCTTCGTCCCATACCCGCAAAGACAGGAATTTGGTGGGAAGGGAATGTAGTCGGATGGGGGGGGGAGGTAAGAGAGTAGAATACAGTTGGTCTGTTAAGGATGGGGCAAGGGAAGAGGGAAAAATGTACAAAAAAAGAGAGAATATTGTAGGTAGATGACAAACAGCTGAGAAGGTAGGAAATGGAATGAAAAAAAGAAGGGAAGGAAAATATCTTGGTGAGGAGGTAGAGGATAGGAACGAGGTAGGGGATAGGAACTAGGTGTTGGTTGGAAGGGGGGGTCAAAAACAGAGGGGTGGAGGAGGAGGACAGACGGTTGGGGTAAACTCCCACAGTTCCTCATTACATGGAGCTAAAATGATCCTCCTGACACCTGAGCTGTAACCAAGAGAGCAGAACAGCATTGATGAATCCTTGGTTTAAAATGCAGCTGTTTTATTCTGCTTTAGTAATTAATTCTTTTTCCGATAGTGTATTGATTAAGCGTAGCCCCTGATAAAGTTCAAACTGAGAGAGATCCCTCCGGGGCTTTGGCTTGGCCTGCTCTGGAGAGTCAATGAAAACTTCCTCCCTCCACCTGCATCGCTCTCTCTCTCTCTCTCTCTCTCTCTGCGTCAGCGCAGTTTACCCTCATAAATTAGTCAGATCTGTGAGGAGTGAGGATCTAGCTGATACTTGCTTTGTCTGCCCTCTTGCTGATACAATTGTCTCTTATTTTTATATTATCCCACCTACACAAATGCAGATGTCCTTAATGACGAGTCCATGTAACACAACTCACCAAAACAATTATCTTTAGTTTTTTTTTTTTCTGGCATACTGACTGAGATACTAAATGTACTCTTGGCTACAGCTCTTTCACCTAGTAGCTGATTCCTTTGCTTCCTTCTCCCTCCTCCCTCGCACTCATTCTCACCCTAACAGGGAATCATGGCATATACAACGAGAGCGTCTCTTTTCACAAAACTACTCTTTCATTCTTTTTATCGCTGCGTTTTTCCATACAGCTGTGAGTGAAAGTCTGATCAACAGAGGGTAGAGCGGGTCTCTCCGGGGAGCCAACTAGCAGAGAAATCAGATACAGCTTTACAAGAGAGTCAGACGCTCATGTCTTGTCAAGACCCCTCACCTACCTGCTCCTTTACAAGTCAATAACCAGGGCCCTGTGTCCTCCACTGGGCCTTGGCACACATTCACGTCTTTCTATAGGAAGCAGAGGCAGTGGGGAGCACAGCTTTGGATTCCATGGTGTAACCCTCAATGCTACATTATTCTGCTGATATTATGGAAATAATGTTGTATTTCTGCAATGAACATGCTCCTAACACATAACGGAATATGTTTCCACATCCTAGCCGTGGTGGGACACTACATTTATCCCCAATATACATCATGGACATGTCTGACATACCTGTAATACATTGTGACAAATAATTGTTGACCCCACGAGGACAGACGAGCCAGTTAAAAGCCTTTTTCAATATTAGGAACTAATGAAAGAGTGAATGAATTATGAAGGGAGGAGGAAAAAATATATAATTAGAAGGTGGAAGTAGTGCTTAATACATTTACTCGAGACTATTTCCTTTGGTTAATGGGGCCGCAGCATGCAGAGAGAGGGTTTTGACGAGGCTAGTATTGACTGTCCGCCCTGCTCCTTAAGGTAAATCCAGCAGGTCATTTCATTAAGGCCCAATTCCATGGCACTAATTTTGATTTTAAGGGCTTGACAGCTGTTGGCAGTGGAAATTGCAATGGCAGGAAAAGTGAGAGAAGAGCCTAATACTGCTGTGAAAAAAATACAAATTGCAAAGCCTTGGTTCAAATTACTGCCACTCTGCCTCTCTTGACCGACCAACATTCGTCTTTTGTCACGTTCCTGCACCTCACCTTTTGATTAGCTGCATGAAAAGGAAAAGTAGGAACACACGGCAATCTATTTTGGAATAAGGGTACAATTTGACAAATGCAGAGAAACAAATGCATGTAATTATACACATGCCTACTGATTATACTGTAATGAATGAATACAATAGCATTACAATAAATACTTCCTTACTCATTTGTGGGTTAATTCAGTTCTATGGTGCATCGGAGGTGCCCTTTGTGCTGGTGTTGTATTGGACTACATTATTTCAGACATGTTTCAAATAGTGTATCCATCTCATTTACATATGGAGTAACAAACATATTAGAAACAGTTTACAATATAATGTAACTCAACACCATAAACTACAGCCTCAGAAATGACCATAGACTTGAATCAACATCTCTCTAACACAGTGATTGTTCAATAGTGTTACAAAGGTACAGTAGGCTTGCATTACAATATAGTGGGTTTTTTTGTTTGCCACTCAATGCATTTTATGTGTTTGTTTTTCATTTTCGAAAAAGCAACGTTACCAATCCTCGCTTATATAAAATGGCTACTGTAGGCTGGCCCGGCAGTGAGATGGACCTGGCTCACAATGTGAGCTCCTAATCGCCTCGCCTTGGAAGTTAATATGCAGCATTAAAGTTCCAGAAGAAAGAAAAAAAAAGCTGCTCCTCTGATGCTATTAATTAGCAGTGTTCTATAGCTCTCAGCTTTTTGAAGCTCTCCATCTCCCTTTGTTTCACCCTCTCTTTTCTTTTTTTTTTGTGCGGCCTTCGTTATTGACTTTTCAATTTTCCCCTCACATCCACCCCCTGCACTAGCCGTAGCACCAGAGCTTCTGCAGCGGTGCCCAGCCCAACAATACCCCCAAGCCCACTCTCCGAGACGCTGGCTGGGGAGCCCGGAGAGCTGGGCCAGCCCTACAGCTCCCACCAGCCCACCACTCACTCCCCACGAGACCAAAATCAAAGAGAGAGGCCCTTAAAATATAACCATGGGTATAATGAGGGTGCTCCGAAGAACAATAAGCATATACACCAAAAGAGAAAGGAGAGTAGGAGTACAAAAGAAAGAGAGCGAAAACTATAGGAATGTTGGCCTGAAAGTGCACAACAGAGGGTAGATGAGGAAAAAAATCAGAATGATACTGTGCTTTAGGAGAAAGGGCAAAGGGCCACAGCCAGTGGTGATGGTAGCCAGGGCCACGCATCTATCCGACCACGTATCTGAACCCAAAACAACAAGGGGGTCTGCCGCATGCCTCTGGAGCCGAAGGGAGCCAAAGGGAGCACGACTAATTTCTGCACAACAATAGGCCTGGATGGGCGCCCACACAATGGCAGGTGCTTTGAATAGCAGCAGGGCCCTTACAGCAGGGATCTTCTCCTCTCTCACTCCGAGGGCTTGGGCTCTGGCTTGTGTAACCTTTCATTTTCAACTGGGCTTCCTTTTGACTCATAAAGGATGAAAATGAGCTCATGGGGGGGGGGGGGGGCAAAGGAGGTACAATTCAAATCAAGTCTGTCCGTGTTTTCTGTGCATTTTATCTGCCTTTCTCTCCCTCCTTTCTTCTACTGCTTTTTCTTTTCTCTCTCTATGTTTACAGTATATATAGTATACATTCTCTCTCTTTTGCTCATCTCACTTTAACTACACATTTTTCCCCCGCCTCATTCTTGGGTTTTTTTTCCATCGACTGTAGGTGTGTTGTGTTGTTATTTTCTGTAGCGGTTGTGTTTGTTGTGCTGCTGGGCTGTCCTGTAGGCCATGATGCAATGGTAAAGGCAGTTTTCCCCCAACTTAAGAGCATTCTTTCCGGGGTCACAAGGTCAGGCTTCACAGATGTCTCCTGCAGACACTCAGTTGTCTAAGGACTGCATCCCTGGGAGTAAGCATTCGTACTAAACAATGCAGGCCCCCCCCTCACTTTGGAAAATGTTAAATGTGTTTTTCTTTTTCTGTCTCCCTTTTTTAACACCCCTCTGTTTTCATTGTTTTATTTTTGAATGAAGCTATGGAATGAGTGCAATTTTTCCAAGGTGGAGGTTTTTGTGTTTAGATAATGAAAGCAATCTCTGGTTATCACAAGATAGTGGTGTTTTCTGGCTGCTTTCATTCTTTTGAACACTCCCCGTCTCCCTAAGTTTCCTGCAATTGTTCTAATGGGGCCTTAGTCATCCTTGCCTGATGGCGGAGGGAAAGATGCTTTTAAAGGTCTTTTTCTTCTCTCAGTGTGTGTTGCCAGGAGAGAAAAAATGAAAACATGTAGTAACTGTCCTGAAATTCACACTGAGAGACAGATACAAGAAGCCCTTGAGTAAGCAGGGCAAAAGTCAAACAAAGAGCGACCCTAAATGAACAGAAAGACAATATTTGAACTAGAATATCTCTGTGCAATCTCAACAAAAAATGTATAGAAGAGAATTCCTGTGTCAAATGGCTTTCATTAAAAAGAAATCAGCTTCTGCTCTTTTAGGGGGTGGAGTGTGACACTGGTAAAAGAGAGGAGGTTGCAGCATTTAACATGCAAGTTCTGCCTCAGAACGTGGAAAAGTGTGTAATTGGAACAACGTTTTAAAAATCCAGGCACTGAGCTATCCCTGAATATCTCACTCCTTTTCATCTCGCTTTCCCTTGTTCCTTTTTCTCTTCCTTCGTTTGATATGATGTTTTTGCTTCCCCCTCCAAACATCTTCTCTGTATTCTGCAAATTGATAACCCTCTAAATGAATTATGTTAAATGCATAATGAAGGTTTTCCCAGCTTCAGCCCTGCAGCCAGCCAGGATGGAGCATCTCGTTTGGCATGTTTGATTCATTTTGTTGCACATTTAGCCCCAGTGTTCCTTCAGAGTGTTCAATGCTTGGGGCATGTAAATAAGAAATTATCCTTGCTGACTAACATAGCTAATACCTCCTCTGGGGTAATCAAAAATTATTAGACGCTTGCTTCCAATAAACATTAGAGCTCATGGCACTAACCACTGTCAAATCACTCACCTCCGCCTGCTCCCCAATAGCCATAAAATGGGTGAACAAAAGTGATCAGGTGTGAAAAAAGCACTCTGGCTACGTGGAAACTGGGAGACCGCGGGACTGCTATTATGCCTAAAAAAGCAGCCTTGGCTTTAAAGCATGTACTAGAGTCGGAATCAGACTAGAAAATGAGCTTATCTTGCATAATGCCCTCTAAAGCTTTGCATAAACGTAAAAGATGTGCGCGTGAAAATCAGCAGCAGACACTAAGAACTCGGATTGTAACACACTTCCTTTATCATCCTCCCACTCTCTTGGACGGTGGCAGCATGGTTAAAGCACTACCTGTAGGGTATAGCTGCTCTGCTCAGTTCCAAATGTGCTTCAGTGTGTAAACCCTGGTTTACACAAGAGAAAACCACACAGCAAGTGAACAAGCTATAGCTGGCCTTGCTAAGCCACTCTACTCAACCGCTTGCTGTCTTTTGGGAGGGACCTTTGCTGTGATGTGGGGTTCGGGTATTAGGGGGAGGAGAATTGGGAGGGTGGGGGTGGTGGAGGAGATTAAAGAGCCAAGGGAGGCAGAAGAAAAGAAAGAAAGTAAAAGAGCACAAGGCCCATTGGTCAAACACAAAGGGGAAGAGAGGGAAAGGACATTTGAAGTCAGGGTTAAACTCCAAATAAGCACACCTTAAACGGGCCTGTGTAAGCTGGCAGTCAGGGTTTTTGGAGTTTCCCTGCAGGTGTGCCTTTGACAGACTTGGCCTCTATAACCTCTCTCTGATCTAGAATGGGGCCCGGGGTTGGACACAGAAGAATCCGGTGGCATCTTGCTGCCTCTGCTTCTCATTCTATGTCTATTACATTCACACATGCTTACACTCTGTAAACACACACAGACACAGAGACACACAGACACACAGACACACACAAGGGGAAAACAAATCTGGTGAGGACTAGAGCAATTGGATTATCACCTCTTAAGGGTGACTTCTTGGCTGACCCCTTCAGGCTAGCCTGCTGAAACAAGACAGAAAATTTCCTGGGAAAACACTCTCCCTTTAAAGAACTGAAGCACTGTCATCCTTGTGAAAATACAGCGGCGGCAGCATTAATGGACGTGGAAATGCCCCTTGGGGGCACACGCTCAAATCCCTTTTAGCCATATTACATCAGACCTCTGTGCACTCTTCGTCATCACCACATGCACTGGAGTAATCAGCCAAGGAACATGGGTGTGTAAACCCAATGTATAATGAACTGATACTGCACTCTGAACAGCACTGCACTCTGTCTTTGTTTTTGGCCCAAGCCTTTGGGTAAAAGGGAGAAAAAGTCACTCCCCTCCTTTTACTGTAGTTCAATCATGATTACTTCCCTGCAACACCTTTTCCTTTCTGCTTTTTAATTATGCTCAACTCACTCCCAGATAAGCTTAATCTGCTTCTCAGAGAAAGAGAAGAAAAGAAAGAAAGAAAGAAAGAAAGAAAAAAATATCTCCCCCAAGCTTTCCCTTAATGGCGCAAAACAGACAGACATTCTCCTCAACTGCTGTCAGAATAATCTGGGTAATTTTTTCCCTATGTTCTCCAAACATTAGTTTGCACATTAGGCTCACCCAGTTAATGTGCCTTTCCTGCTGTGTAGGACCCAGTTCCTGGCCAAGCTAGGCCAGGCTGGGTTAGTCCGGGTCGCGCCGGGGGCCTGTTCCTGATTATGGACCAGAGGGACCAGGCCCCAGCCAGAGCCGAGGGAGAACAAGAGGAGTGGAAAGAAGGAGACGATAAGAGGAAGAGCGGGAAAGAGGAGAAAGCATGAGCTGCAGTGTAGATGGAGTGGTGGTGATGTTGTGGGTAGAGGACTATGTTACTGGAAGTGGAGCTGACTCTACTGCCAGCCCGCATCCTTTTACAGTTCCTTTGCTTTCGCTGTTTTCATGTGTGTTGTTTTTCTCTCATGATCTATAGACTCTAAGAACGTAACACAGGGTCAGGAGAAACACAGAGAGCGAGAGCGGAAGGGAGGAAGGAAGGAGGGAGCTGAGGGAGCTGATCATTCTCTTTAATCACATTTTGGATGAGGGCCAGGTAGTCTGCGGTACTGACAGCGAGACTGAGAGGGGTGAGAGAGGAGAAAAGTGTGAGGGAGACGGTGAGAGAGGGAGGGGTGGGGGGTGGGAGAAAGAGAGGTAGAGAGAGATGAAGGAATAAATGGAAGGAGAGGGTGAGAGAGGATGAGAAAGGGACTTAAGGAGAGAGGGAGAGCGGGGATGAGCCTGAGAGCAGAGCCCCTTGAAACAGCTTGAAGTGCAGCAGCGCTTAAGCAAGAGTGCACATATGCCCACACATAATATGTCTATGCTTGTGTATGCAGGGGAGAGTGACAGCCGTTCCCGTAAATGCCCGTGAATGCTGAATCCAGCAAGAATCTGGTGTTAGAGCAGAGGCAGGGAAAGATCCATTTTAAAACTATGTGCATTAACTATACTTTTCCCCATAGATTAAGCACTCCACATGAATAATTTAGCCTCTCTTATGCTAATGGGATCATGAAAGTATCCCCTCCGTACCGTGTTTTCTCCCCCTCCATAGCAACTCTTCTCGGCTTTCAACAATGGCCCTGCCCCTTCCCAACAAACCATCAGACAGACCTACTGTACTGTTTTCACAACAGACACCTGACTGATGGGGCTGACATGTAGTGACAAGGCTGAAATGGCACACAGTAGCGTGTTGAGAAACGCTGTGGCATTGTTATCCTCATTAAGCAAGTATACCTTTAAGTGCAGTTCACTTGCTGATGCACTGATGGCAAGATCTTGCAAGTTATAGGTTGAATGGCTGCACTTGGTGTAATGTTTATGTGATCGCTGTTGCCATTGAGCTGGTTTTCGCTCTCCGCTTACACTTTCTGCTTCACTGTGGTTCTCTGTGTTTTCTTTTGAGAGGGGAAGTGGACATATCCTGTGTGTTTGTGTTTCTTTAGCCTTATTTTGTTCAGCCTCTGCCATCACGCACTAAAATATACCAAGGCACACATTTACAACACATACACACCCTTGTTGCTTCAGCATTGTGTTGTGGTGAGGTGGGGGCACTGTGTAAAAATTATCAGTGCTCCAACAGCTGGGAGTGAGAGCCATGAAACAGCAGGGCTTGGGTCTGCTTTATTGTTTATCTGTTGTTTATGGGCCAGTGTTCAGCTTTAATTACTACACTAAATTAAACTCTAACAGGCACTTAGAGAGAACCAGCTAACACACGCACATGCATGCACCCACACACACACTACATATATATTTTCTATACACAGACACACCTCTGCTGATCTTTTTTGTTGTGGTTACATTTTTTCTTTCTTTCTCTTCTCTCATTTTTGAGTCTTCTTGAGCCCTAAGTGTAGCTGTCAAAAAATAAATAAATAAGCAAAGCCAAAGGTCTGGAAAATGCCACATTCAACAGGCCTTGTTCATGCTGGGAGTCTCTGGGCGGACACGGAGAGTCGTGTCCCCACCAGGAATGACCCCCCTCTGGTGAGCTCAACCACAAAGACCTTGCTGAGTGGGGCCCCTGGCCAGGGCCAAGGGGGCTCACCACACTCCCCACACACACACACACACACACACACACATACACAAATGTACCACAATACCATCAAGCGCAGCATGGTCCCTTGGAGCCGAACACTCAAGCTCTCCCTCTCTTCCTCCCTTTCTCTCCATCTCTGCCTCTCTCAATCTCTCTGGGGAGTCTGTCTATCCGCAGAGCGTGGGGATTGTTCAATTGCTGAGAAAATGTACAAAATGCTTTCTCCTCTCTTCTGTTGAGCCTTTTCCATCTACAGTAGAATTGTACAGAAAGCCTCTTTGCTCACCACTCAAGATGTCAACGTGGATTTCGGTCTTCATGCATAGCTAATAATTACAAGTGTGGACTGGAGCTAAGGCATGCGCACGCACACTCAGACACACACATATGCACATACAGCAAGAGGGGAAAACATTACCTACCGTGCTGAATCAGTGTTGGGGATTTACAGTTCATGACTGAGTGCATTTGACTCTACTGTGTTTGGTGTGGGCAGAGTATTTCATCACGCTGCTCCATCACACTTTGGGTGTTTAACATATTACGGACACCTGCTTGGAAACGACTGCTATCTTAAGGCACGCACATTCATCAAGTTTAATTCCCTGCAACTGATGTCTCTGATGTTTCTAGATAAGCTTGGAGGAGTTCCAAAGGACTGTTAATCAAAATGATGTGCGAGCAGAGCCAATGAAGTTATTGTGCGTTACCTTCTGAACCATCTCCCATAAACCGCGGATATTTGTTTATCTAGCTAGAACATAGGGAGTCACTCTCTAAGAGTCAGTAAGTGAGAGTGCAGAATTTGCCCTGAGGGTGATAATTCATATTTTCTTTTTTTTGGAGGGACATTCTGAGAAAAAAGGGAGAAAAAAAAAAACTCTGTTAAGAGCGCGAGGGGGGGGGAGTGTCAGAACCTTAACTGGCAATCTATGCTAAACAGTTTTTGGCATAGGTTCAGAACAATGCTCAATGCTGAGATACAAGCCAGAGATTGTGGAAATGAATTCTGCTCACAGCGACGATCCTGAGTCCTGTATGCACTGTATATACAGTACTAAAAAAAATGTATGCGAGTGATAGTGATCTTTTTTCTTCTGTACACCCCAAAGGGAAGGGAAGAAACAAGTTCAAACTTTTTCTTTTTCTTTTACTCTTGAAAACAGTTGGATCTGGTCACTGCGAGACATGCATGACAATTTTATGAGAAATGAAGTGGAGTCACATATTCAACACAGGGACGCCTTCTGGATCAATTTTCGAGGTAAATGTATTTCAAGCCACAGGCACGCATACAACACACCTTTCAAGATGGGAGATGGCAGAAGAAAGTTGATGTTTTTCTTGGCAACTGAAACACAAAAAGCACCGTGGGTCTCACACACTATTTCTCCGTCCTCTCGTCCTCTCTCACTAACTCCCATCTTATTCTGTCTTCCTCAACTGATCCACATTGTCACCCCTTTTAACAGGGGCTAAGCTGTTAAAGACCCCATTACTGAAGTGAAGCACACATTTCACATTTTCTCTGTGGACACGAGAGTAGGGACTACAGATTTTATGTGGAAAGGTATTGAGATCGGAGGCGAGTTCATGCGTGGAGTGGAGGAGAGGAGACGGAAAAGGTGGAGAGGTTGGTGAGGGAAGGCTCTGTCAGAATGGAAGAGCCAGAGTCGGGAGTCAGCGAGCGCTTCAAGCGTTAACGTAATTGCAAGAATGTGAAAAATGAGGCGGCGGGGCTCCCGAGCGGAGCGAAAGGTCAGAGCATGCCTCACACAAAACAACTGGCTGGAGGACGGCCTCATTAGACCATTAAATCAGCTGCCCTCTCTCTCTCTCTCTCTTGTTTTCTCTTTCCCCTTTTTTCTCGCTCTGCATACTTTTTCACCTTCTCTACTCTTTCACCTCTGCACTTCAATGTCTCTTGCTTCGCCTTCTTTTAAATCTCTGCGTCTATTCTATGCTGCTTACTTTGTTTTAACCATGTAAGATCGAGCATTTAGCACTCTTCAGTGTAGGTCAGGCTCTGGCCCTGATCTAGTCCAGGCCTATCTTGGCCCAGTGCGTGGTGCTGTACCGTAATTGTCTTTGGCCCGTATTGATCCGCTGTTACTGGATACGGTGGGGAGAGGAGTCGATAAGTGCTCTGTGGATTACAGGTCACTTGTACTTATGTGTGTAAAATAATCAATAGGCAGTGCACTTCTTTCTCTCATCCCCCCTCCTCTCTCTCTGTTGTTCCAGCAGTTTTCATCTCCCATGCTACTTGCAATTGCAACGATGACTGCAAGAACTCCACCTATGCTCTGTCTTCTGACCTGCAATCTTACAGTGTTTTTAAGTAATATTATTACTTCCATGTCAAAAAATCCAACACCTAATTTGCTCATTTCTTTCTTTCTCTCTCTCTCTCTCTCTCTCTCTCTCTCTCTCTCTCTCTCTCTCCCCTTCTCTTTCTGCAACTGTCCCTTTGCTTTGCTCATCATGTAGGGGGCAAACAAAAGGAGAATAATAGAATTATCCCCATCAGGATCAATTAAGTGTCATATTATTAAACCCCATTCCTTCATTATGCTTACACTGTCAAACAGACACATCCTGTTGCTTAGCCAAGGCCTAGCTATGATCATCTAGCCTGACAACAGCCTGTGATCCAACTAGTCCTGACACAGCTAACCACAGAGGTCTGCTGCGGCCCTCAGTCTGCGGTCATTAATGGTTCAACTGCTGCTTCAGTCTGAAGAGGAGAAGATGATTTTAAACGACCCCACCACAGACACTCATCCCATCGACACATTTGATCGCTTATCGGCAAAACGATAGCCTTGAACGGGACACGACAAGCGCCTTCATTCACTGTGAGTGAGCTGTTGAGCACGTTTGCGTGTGTGTGTAGACGGTGTGATGAAATTTCATGCAAAACCGTGGACACTGCTAGAGGGCACACAAGGATACGAAAGAGACCCAAAACACACACACACACACACACACACACACACACACACACACACACACACACACACACACTCTCTCTCTCTCTCTCTCTCTCTCTCTCTTTCTCTCTCTCTCTCTCTCTCTCTCTCTCTCTGCCGCCAGTGAAAGGAGATTGTGGTGCATTCAAAACAAGGAAAGACATGAAAAGAAAGGCCAAAAGCTCATCATCTGTTCTCTTAGTTCAGGCAGCAGTTGCATTTCATAAACAATTTTAACCTCACAATGTAGTGATGCTCGTCCTCACCTCTAAATTCAACTAACAGCATATGCTTGTGACAATTTACATGTCAAATTTGATACAGACCGTGACAAAAATACAAGGCGGATAGCTGTGACTTGCACAAGCTATCTGTAATAATTCCAAATACATTTGTTTTGAAATGCATTATTGCTGTTTGGCAGGTCGTGTACTAGATAACAGAAGGCTCACTGAGACATAATTAGGGGCTGTTGTGTGAGCAAAGTTAATATGGTTTAAATGCAAGCAAGAACTGGCAGAAATATAGTATTAATCACCAGCTTTTGTTCATCTCTCTAAATAGCAACATTTTGGAAAGCCCTTATACTAGGTTGGTGTATTACAGTGGCTGTTGATTGCGTTTGTGCGTGCGTGTAACAGTGGATAAGCGTGTTCATTTTTAGGTGTGACTATGTGTTTACATGGACGCCAGTCAAAAAGCGGGATAATCCAATGTGCAAAAGGAGGGACTGGGACATATGTGCCATCTATTCACTGTAGATCTCCCATTAGACAGGGTTAAAGTGTAGTGTTGGCAACTCTATCAATGCATGATGATTAATATGTCCTGCATAGACTTGTGCCTGTATCTATGTATGTTTATGTGTTCTTGCTTGAGTGCACAAGTGAATGCATGTACGAGTGTGTGAGTGTGCATGCCCATTTCTGTGCTGGCTCACCTTGTTCACTGCTGTTGTCACCGCTCTGTGAAGCATGTCCCCCGCTGGAGGGCCCCGGTGTGCCGGCTGAGTGTGTGGAGGTGGCGTCATCATGGTCTCTCCAGGAAGCTGGGTTCTGAGGTTTGAAAAGAGAGAAAGCGAGCGTGGGATCCATCCATCCATCCGTGCATCCATCCACATTCCCCGTCCAAACCGCAAACCAGGAGCAGAGAGAGCAGGATGGGGGGAAGGGGGGGAGAGAGGGAGAGACACAGAAAGAGAGAGAGACCACATGAGTATGCTGGAAAAGTGAGTGACATTTGTAAGAGTCTACAGGCACTGTGAAGGTCCTTGGCCTGCTTACATTCTCCTGGCAGGGCAAAGAGCCCCATCGCCTATTTCCCCATGCTAGCAGACAATCAACCATGCCACTAGAATCATAGATGAATAGAAAGTAACTAATGCACTAAAGCAGCTGGCAATAAGTCAAAACACTGTAATCAAAGTGTTTCATTAATGCATGAGAGCAGAACGCAGCACGGTTGGTGTGGTGTTTGATTTTGAACGTTGCAAGTGGGGCACTTGTGAGTAATTGTCTAAACACATATGGCAGATCCCAGTGGAGTTCGTTTATACCATAACCAATTGAGACTTCCGTGTCAAGTGAGAAATATAGAGGTAAAAAGTCCAAACACACCACAGCCGCCATTAATCATTACCACTGTCAGAAATGAAAATAAGATATGACAGTGATTCTCCTGCTAATCTGCCAAAAATGTGTACACGCCCACATTGACATACACACACGCCCACAGAGGCTTGCAAGAAAATACACTTACGCACACATGCTAATGACATAATAGAGCAAGAAGTATAAACACACATGCACACACTCACTTTTATATATACAAACACATGCTAAAAAAAAGTGTTAAATCTCTGCTGTCTAACTTCAAAGAAATGTCCATAAACAAATTCATAGCTTTTAAGGCGTCTTTCTTTTTTCCTTCCCTCCCTCTACAGCTCATTTTCTCTCCTTCTCCTTCTCCTCCTCTCTTTCCTGGTCAGTCCTACTGCCCTGTCGGTGCACACGGGGAAACAGGATTTTCTACTGTACAGGAAAGGCTTTATCAGTGCCACATGAAGGCAGGCTGGAGGTGGAATTTCCTCTGCCATTCAGGCAATAGAGGGACAGACGGATCACGTCATTTACTACACTCAGACACACAGGCTCAATCCAATACACGTTCCAAACAGCCTCTTGCACAGAGTTGATACAGCTTCATAGCTCACACAACCCTAGCTAGTCTTTCCCAATTTAACCTGTCACCTGAGCATGATGACAAAATGTTGGCGGACGTAAGCCCAACGTTGTCTGGGGCCTGAGAGAAGCGGCCCCTTGAGCAGAGCCCAAGCCAAACAAACACAGGCCTGCACCAGGGCTTCCCACAAACCTCAACCCACTTCTCAGTTCCCGCTATGGTTTTTTTTTTCTTCTCCCTCAAACACACATAAACACATATACATACATACGAAAGCAGAAGGACAATGTACACGCCAGAGAATATTCCAAGAAAGAGACCGTTTTTACCATTTTGTCTAACTTCAGTTCCTGGTGAACTTCTTTTCCCTCAGCTCCCGCCAGAGAGGAGCCTGCCTGCCTGCTTTGGTGCCCCAGTCAGAGTGAGCTGTACTGGTGGAGGACAGACAGGATAGTGCCTGGAGACTGGTGTAGGTTTGCAGGGAAAAAGAGGATATAAGACAAGCGGCTGCCGAGCTCCCTTGGGTGCGCGTTCCTGATGTGCTGCTGCTTGTTCTGCTGTGGAGGCGCGGCTGCTGCTATGCCTGTGAGCGAGGCCCTTTTATCTGCTAAGTTTTTTGGGGAAGGAGGGCTGTTTTCTCAAACAGCTAGGAGCTGAAAACAGCAGACAGAAACACACAAGGCCCTTCAGACCCTCCGCTCCACTCAAGGCCCTCTCAGCGTCAGCTGTTCACCGGATGGCAATCAGATAAAGAGCTCGGAGAATTGCTCAGAAGAGGGGTACGAAGACAGGGTGAACAATAGCCCGTGCGTGGGTTTTAGCCCTCCAGAGTGAGCGGAGGGAAAAGTGTCCCTGCTCTGAGAGGGATGGATGATTGTGATGTGTTCCCGCTCTGGGCCACTGATCAACACATGGTACACTTCATGGGAACAAGGTCTGTTGTCTGTTATTCTCAACACAGCATATGCTGAGTCAAATCACTAATGTGGGAAAAGTCAGTCTAATTCTGTCAGCGTCACATGGAACAAGGAGGGAAGGAGGTAAAAATCCCAGACTCCCAGAGTACATAGTGTATTTAGGCAGAGCTGGGATCTGTGCTCTCCGTTGTTGTTCCAAGAGAAGAAAATGACTGGGTTCTACTTCCTCACAATGAGACTCCCACTGCCGGCAAGATGCGAGACAGACCTCAAAACTATGCTCGCTGCTCTCACACACACTCTCTCTCTCTCTTTCTCCAACACTTAACAGCTATGGCCACAGCACAGTTTTAATGCAACAGCTGAATCGATAGGATTTCATTTAGCTATCATTGCAGAGTGATGTGTCATTTTTAATGGTGCTGGCACTAAATTAAATTCAAAGACACCTCAGCTAATGGTGTTAAAGGGAATGATATTTGGCTGTGATTTGCTACCCTGTGGGTTTAATGGGTCTGTATGCATACAGATAAAGCTTTGTTAGTTTGTTTCTTAATGGGCAAAAAGCAGACCACAGCACTTTATATCACATAATAATAATAATAATAATAATAATAATAATAATAATAATACAGTAGATACTACATCTAGTGCATATGCAGTAGATATATTTAATGAAGCACACTCTCCTTTTTAATACATGTCAGTCACCTCTCATTCATAACCCTGTCTGCAAAACAAGACAACAAATATCACAGCAAAAGCATTAACTTTCCACGCTCAACAAGGCGACAAAAGCAACAGCCTTTCCTCCCCATGAATAATTTAGTGGGCCTCTCTGAGCTATGGAGGGTGCATCACCAGACACCGCGTAACACAAACACACACACAACCATTTTGTCACAACCCTCATGGGTCTGATAAAGTTCAAACAAGTTGGGGGGGGGGGGAATCATGTCACCCAAACAGTCTTCTTCAACCTACACAAGAAGTCCTCGAAAGAAGAAGTAAAATAGAGGAAGAAGCAAAAGAGAAGAGAAGGCCTCTAGCCCATGTGACTATTCCCTAAAGCTGGGCATAATTAGGAGTCAAACATGGTTCACTCCATGCTCTTGCCTAATTGTGTTAAAGAGCAGTGTTACCAGGAGGAGGAGGAAGCGCAAAAAAGGCTAGCAAGCAAACACACATACATGTGCAGGCGGGAATACACACACACACAAACACACACGCACACACACACACACAAACACACACACGCACACACACACACACACACACACTCACACTCACACTCACACACACAATAGGACTAGATAGAGAATAAGATACAAAAGAAGTATGGTCTCTAGGGGCAGCTGTGTCTATTTGCTGGGGTTAGCAACTGGCAGCTGATAATACAAGTTGTAATTAATATAAAAGCAGGAGACAATATGGGGAGGAAGGCTTGTAGTGGAGCCAGGCCACAGGAGAGCAGGAGAATGCTGCCGTCTCCTCTGCTCCTGTCCCCCGTTTCTCATTTACAAACACCTGCCTGGCACAATCTCACTTCCATCACTGCACTCTGCCTACATCCCTAGGAATTTCAGATAAAATTGATTTAGCAGCATCATTGAATTTCCCTCAAATTCCCCTGAAACCCAGAGGAAAGGGAAGAAATCTGTTGGTGTACTAGCAGCGTGAGGTAGGCTGAGAATGACTAGCCTTGTGTGTGTGTGTGTGTGTGTGTGTGTGTGTGTGTGTGTGTGTGTGTGTGTGTGTGTGTGTGTGTGCGCCTTGCACTGCTACTGCGAAGAGCAGCTACAGGAATCCTGTGCTGAACATGTACAGAATCGCTGACACACCAGAAACACAAGGGGCCGTAAATCATAAAACCAGGTGACATTTCAAGGCACATCTTGCTACACGGCATAAACAGAGTAAAACTCTTCACACATTTCTGTTGGGTTGAGCACATAATTATACACAGCCTCTTTAGAAAAGTGTAGGTGCACCTCTACTGAACAACTGAGTATTTACAACACCCTCAATTATCCAGATTATAAAGAGTCCTTAATTTAGCAGCAAATAATTCACCGGAGCATGCTTTAACAGACACCAGGGATTGAGTGATTGTATTTAAGCTTCAAAACTTTCTCTGAGACAAAAACAACCTGTTTTACCGTCTTCATAACACACATCAAAAGGACTATTCCAAAATATGAAATAGCATTAATACAAAACATACAAGTCATTATAGATAATTCTAGTTTCAGTAATTCCTTGTAGCAAATAACCCTAAGACATGTAAATATACACTCAATGGCCACTTTACTACGTACACCTGTACAATCTAATACAAACCAATACAACTGTTCTGCCATAAAGTCTATTTTTATAATGCCTATATTTTGTTGACACTCATAGATGTGTTGATTAAATTTGATGTTTTAGCATTGAGGTCAGTTAGTGATGATGTTACATTGAGAGGTGTTTCTAATATTTTGCCCTTCATGAATGTCAACATTTTTTAAACACTTCTCAATATCATGTAGTCCATTTAACACCTTAATAAATAATAAACATGTAATTGAATTTACACATTTCCATCTATATCAACAATAACTGAACATTATTATCTTTTTTAAGGTAGAATTGATGGCGGAGCTGTTGTATTGAATTACAAAGTGCATGTGTGTACTAAAATGAACTGTATGCTGCATTTCGGTACAAGTCAACATACATGCATCGCACGATCCTAAAACGACTGCGCAGCAACTGTTGTTCATTGCAGTCATTTACAGCATGCATTTAGTTAAAGGAAGGGGTGTGTGGGAGATGCAACAAGTGAGCCTATAGCCTCTTTCTCAAGCCGCGGTAGCGATGATTAGATATGCCTGCCAACAGGACCCTGCCTCTAAACACTAATCAAATAGGAAATGTAAGCCCAGACATCCCCCCCCCCCCATCACAAAACAATTGTGTGGAACAGACAGAGCGGTCCAAGTCAACGCTGCACTGTTTTTTACAAGAAGGGGAGGGGGGCGGGGGGGATCCAAACGCAGTCGGTCCCTGAGGAGAACAAAGCTAGTTGAATTAGAACACCTCCAAAACTGAGAAATTCCACGGTTCAGCAGGCCGGCTCGGCCCGAGGGCTCTCTGTCCACAGGCAGAGAGCCTGTGTACGCGCTGCACCCTGCATACTGACATACAGAAACAGGACATTACTGAGCACCCATCTCTGCTGATGCACACAGTAAATCACTGCATGGGCACAAGATGAACTATTTGCTATTACTTGATTGAACCTGTGACTTCACTATGTTTGACCAATGGTCTACAGCGCCCAGAGACTGTACCAGAGAATCAAATGTAAACAGAAAGCTTTTTTCCCTTTTTCCCTTTCCAGCCATGCAGGGTCAAGATAAGCTACGCCATAACCTCTATGGGAACCACTATCACTCCCTGAGGACAGCTCTCTAAAACAAAGCGCCGGGACCTGCAAATCCTACACACTCTCTCTGTAACAAATCTGAAACTATGTAGAAATCCAAAATCCAAAGAAAGTTTCAAAAGCGTAATGCATATGCATGGAGGAAATGAAAAGCCCTCTGCTAATATGTAAGCTTTACTGGAGAAGCGGCACAATAGCGCGAGAAGACACAAAGGCTAATTCATTAGAACAGATAATATTCAGACACTGTTAATTCTATTTGCCTCCCTAATTGGATGTAGCACAGAAGAGACAGAAATTGTATTCATTAATTAAAAGACAAGAGAGGAAACCATTGACAAGCACACACTGTATCAACCGTTTACAAATCTACACCGCTCTCTGTGTTTGTTTTTTTTCTCTTCCCCATCACCCTTCATGTGTAATACATCTTTTTTTCCTTTCTTTTAATTGGGATGGGGTTGCTCTGAGGAGGGGCGATGAGTTAGGAAGCCTTGGGTGGGCTACATGGTTGAGATAGTCACCGCAAGCGAATAAGGTAAATCAACAGTGTCAGCAAGGCCTCATCCAGCTCTCACTATACTATAATCCAATCATCTCTAAGACAATGATGCATTCAAGTGTAAATAAAACTGTGCTTATTATGCTCGGCTGTCAGGTATGAAGAGGGGAGAGGAGGGAAACAGAAAGAGGTAAAAAAAAAAAAAAAAGGGAAGGAAACACATACACACACACACACATACACACACACACACACACACACACACACACACACACACACACACACACACACACACACACACACATACAAACAAGCTCAATGTGCAGCCTTCTTCTCAGTGAAGAGCCTCATCATCTCCAGAAAAACCAACTTTCACCAAATGAGATGTAGCCCATGGCTATATATTAAAAATGCATATCAAAGCAAAGAAAAATGGACGTGAGAGATTCTAACTAAATAAATTAGCATATCTAACTATCAAACCGCCTCCCTCTCCTCAATGAGAAGCGAGGACAGAAATGAATAATAAAATAGAGCCAAATACAAACGAATAAAAAAATAAATAAAAAATAAAAAAGTAGGACAGAAATTGTTTTCCATCCAGCGGCACAGTCTTGCAGCCAAATGCATTTTTAGGCATTGTTTCCAATATTCAAAACACATTTTAGGCATGAAAAGCTGGACCCCTTTCAATTAGACACGTAAATTACTGCTGAAGAAGTTAACTATTTACTACAAAGATCATGCCGGCACAGTGCACATTTTCACCTCAATGGTTTCACTTTCTGCAAATATTATTTTCTACTAAACCCTCATGAGGTGCACACATGCTCTCACATACGGTAGAAAGGCATTGGATTTTATTTATGAAAACAATAACTATAAGCGTGTGTATGTTTCCATAACATGTAGCTACTCAGCCATGATTAAAATCACTCTCAGCACAGACAGAGCTCTAAAAGCTAACAAGGTGGGTAAAAACTCTCTTCTGCTTTTGTCAAATTCAGCCCAGCAGTTTGGTATAATAAAAAGTTCACTGGTGCCACAGAAGTGAAATAAATCCCTCAAAACTTAAACACCTAATGAGGTGGTCAGTCCAAATGACTTCAAGATAAATGGCTTGTCATGCAACCTTCTTTGTTTATTGCTGCTCCTGATTTGCTTTATTGGCATATCTAATTTTCTAATTATCAAAATATTTCTCACAAGAGAACTGATGACAAAGCTAGTGTCAGTGAGCACTGGAGGCACCATTGGAAATGGGCTTGAGTATCAACCATCTGCCATGAAACTAAACAGGCTAGTTTATCTAATCTCTACAATATAAACAACAGCATGCCTCATTTCTACACTTGTGTTGGAGGACCCCAATATTGCCGTTTCTCAAACCAACATCGGTCTATCTGTTTTAATTCACCTTGTGCGGTGCACTGCGTGGCCATGTAAACGCGACGGGCTTTCAAAGGGAATGCACTGCTATTAGGCCTACAGCCAGACCCAACAGATGTAGCGCAGTGACTTTGCATAACACTTAAATCTGCTTTAATTCCTAATAGGCTTGGCCTTGTGCTACACCGATATTAACAAGTCACGTACGTGCAATAGCACGCTCATTTTTACCCCCACCAAAACATTAGCTTTATCACAGACATGCAAGAAGCAATAATTCACCCGATATCAACTCAATAATACACTGTCAGCTCAATCCATATCGCGGGGAGAGCCTGTGTTTATTACACCGAAAATGCACAATTTAAACCAGGGAATCGATCCTCAAATTTAAAGCTACTGTACTTCAGGTGCATATAATTGAATTCAGCAGTATGGAGCCTCCAGCCATAAAATGGGGAACAGAGGAGAGAGCCACTGCAGAGCAAACCACACGGCAATCAATACGAAACAATTAAACACATTAACATCAACAGCAATGGAAGGCCTCCAGACGAACCATCAGATGCCTTGTGAACTTGACATTGATGGTAAGCCTTCAGCTCTGAGATCTATTTCAATAGGCTACCACTTTCTCCACCTCTGCAGCAAAATCCACAGCTTTATGCACAGGCCATATCCAGCTCCCACAGCCCCAAATATAAAGCCCTTTTCTTTTTTAAATATTGGCCTAAAGCTAAAGCTTACCGCTGATACCCTGCTTTAACGTTAAACCTGCGTAACAGATAATTGCCTCACGTTTTTTTTTTTTCTTCTCAACTCTCCATAATGCAAGACAGCAATTTACACACGCGCACGCGCACCCTCTAATGCACACACACACACACACACACACACACACACACACACACAATCCTGGAGCACACAAGCAAGCACGGACGCATTATGCACACATGACTGCCCCTAATCAAAAGACTAAAACAATAACTCAGACTATTGTATCACATCTAGCTTTTGACCTTAGAACATCGATCGGCACATTTTCCTTGCAGAACAGAGCATGCTCTATTTACTGATGGCACAGCAGGGTCACACACTGAACACAGGCGACGTATAGCCCAGAAGTTGGCATTATGAGACACATGAAACAAATCTGATTATCTTAAACCAAGCCGATTATTCATATGCATTGTGTTTAAAAAAAAAAATTAAAAATTAAAAAAAAAATACAAATGCCCGGGTGTTTTATATCAGTAGCAATAGACGCAGACACGGACCAAAACAGCACATTACTTATGAATATAATTCTGTTACTTACATGATCTGCGAGGTTAGTCGACGATCCCGAGAGCTCTTCGTGATCTGATTTTGAGCTGCCATCCCGTTCGTCAATAACTAGATCTATTGGCATTTTTCCTTTCAAACAACTGATGTACCGGTGGCAAAAATTGTCGCAGAGCTCGTGCACCTATAGAAAAAAAAAGGAAGAAAACACCTTTTTTTCAGGATGGGGAAACGCTTCAGCCAGTCCAAGAATAACTCCAATTAAGGGGCATTATCGGCGTCGAGGAAACAATAGTGAAATTGTTGCAGTGCTTATTATTCTCCTGAGACTGGAGCAACAAGTTGAACGACAAAAAATAAACAGCATGCCGTCAGCTGGTGGAATAATGAGCAGTTGAAACTAAATCTGCGGATCGATAACAACGTGCAACGTGAGCAAACAGGCTCCAGCATATTTTATCAATAGTCACAGAAATAGTTGGCTAAATAAAATAGCATATTTTATAAAAATGATAAACCGGAAACTTTCTCCCAATGCTGGTTTCTTTTTTTATTTATTTTTCTATCTGCTAATAACTAACCTACAGCACTGCACTGAATATTGAAGCACGTGTAATAATATCAGTTGCGTTTGTGCAGGTGCAAATCTCAATTTATAAAGAATTATCATATTTACCTTTTCTAATTCCAAGAGGTGAAATCGTAATACTTGTATGGCTTGTATCATCTGAAAAAAAGGGCAAAATAAACACAGTTCACATCACAACATTTACAGGATTCATATTTCTTTACACTTGTACAGTATTATGTGATAATCCGCCCGTCATAACTCTATGGAGTGGACTACAGTCAGCAAGAGCAAAAAAAATGTTTTTTTTTATAACTTTAACAGGAAGCTGAATTTCACAATCTAATTGGTCATCAGGCAATGGTCAGCTGGGTCAGTTAGAAGGGAAGACTGAGCACTGACAGCGGCAAATGTGGTCACACAGCTTCACTTCAGAACTGACCTGACATCTGTGCGGGAGTTTAAATCATATGTTCACATGTTTACTGTGTGATGAGGCGGACACTCCAGAGTATACCAAAACAAAGCAGAGTAGAACCGCGCCGAAGCGGCAGTTATTGAGAGACAAGAGAGGTCAAAGTGTGCGCTTACCAAATTGTCCAACTCTGGATTTGATGAAAATAAAGGTTTTTCTGCTCGGACCTAAAATAATACACCAAATGTCAAAGTTAGTTTGGCATGAAATGTGTTGCCTATTCCTATAATACAAACAATTCTCAGAAATGAGCTTGTGTTTTTAAGTGGAAATTCTGCAGAGAACACACACTATGTATTAATCATGTCAAAAGAAAGTTTTATTGCAAAAAAGAAAATATAAAGCAGGCATTAAACTATGTGCCCTGACGCAGCCACAACATCCAACATATTTATTTTTAATATTTCGAAATTGACCTGTTTGGCAAAGACTGCAATGTCCTCATTGAAGGAGTCTGAGGAGCAGACATCGCCGCCTGCTACGCCGGGCTCCCTCGGAGTACACGTCGCCAACTCGCACTTCTCAAAAACCAGCGCGAGCAGTGGGAATAAAGGGTGACTGCAAGAGGGGAAACACAGCCTGAGTACAAGCAGCACACCGGCTCCACAATGCCCCACTGCAAAAAATGTCCAATCAACCTGCATATCTGTCGGCCCCTACAAATTGCATATATCTATATAAATATAACACATTTGGATGAGATTATTTTACTTTTATCCCGCTGTAGTTTCTACACACTTCTGTCCAGACCAATGACCGCATTTTAAAATAAGGCAGACAACAACTTAAACAATACAATCTGGATTCAAGATTCTTTTTTAGACGCTGTTTGGAGTTGGAACACGCATCTGGAATATTTTACTCCTCGTTTTGGGGGAATTAAGGATTTTAGACTCAATATGTTGTGAATCGACTTGTTGAGACTGACATTTTTTGCAGTGCAAACTAGAAACGGCTGAGAAGTCGACAAAACCCAACAAAAAAAACAACACTGACACACTTTACAGCAGTTAGTGGGGGTTTAGAGAAATTATAGTCTGCAAAAAAACTTGAAATGAAATAATATTTTTGCAAAGTTACACTACAGACGAAGGCTACTGGAGCACCGATGTGTTTACTATAGCTTTAAAAGTGAGACGGAGGTGATTAAAAATAGGCTAAGTCTAACTACTGTTCAATCAACATCACGAGACAAACAGTCACCAAAATTATTTTCAAAAGCTACATTATAATTTCAGAATAAAGTGCTATTTCTAGAACAAACTTAACTTCATAAAACTGGCTTTATAGATTCTTTATTTGTGTCAGTATAAAATAAAAATAAAGGTAAGCGTCTGAAAACGTGAGTTAAAGAGATGAAGAGGATTTACTCTGCACTACATCCCAGATTATAATGATACACTGTGGATTATAGCACTTTCTGTGTATGTGTGTTAGTGAGCAATGTCTGGAAACGTTTTTTGTTTTTTGTTTTTTTAAGTTTTGCAATCATCAGTAAGAACGTCTAAATGCCACTGATGTCATACATTTCATTGTTTGAGAATGAGGTGATGCACGTATAATTATAAAGACTATTATAAAGATTGTAACGCGCTGTGGGTGTTACTGTAAACACGATTTTGCAAAACATTTGAGAAGTTTTTGCAGGCAGCAACGAGGACGTTTTAAATGAGTCCAGACCTTTTTAAAAGGATAGACAAATAACAGTAGGCTGTAATATTAAAGCAGACTTTACAACGTGGAACAATTGTTGTGATGTTGAAAATACTTTTTTATTATTATTATATTTCCATGCAGTCTGTGACTTTAGAGCTTGGACTGTGCACAGAGAGCTTCCATATTATTTTATAGCTTGTATTGGAAGCTCGAGGCTTACTCTTACTTACTGCAGGCTTCACGATGCCTTGTACAATGCGTATAAAATTACACATCAACAGAACTCCCCTGACAAACAATAGAGCTCCAAAATTGCGGCCAGTCCCGCACAAAACACTATTTGAATTTGGTGGTGGGAGAGAAACTCCAACAAAACTAACTTAATGAAAAGCTGAGAACTTAGGGGGGAAAATAATTGCACGCCTGTTCGGTTCATACAAACCTTACCCGTAAATTTGATCTTTATCCCTCTTTAAAACGTCGTTGACAGCAGAGCCCATGCTGGTGGGCATAACGTTTGGATGTGGAGCGTGGGCTCCGTAGTGCTGGCTGGCGTGCAGCGGCGGTCCGTGGTTCAGGTGGTGGACCTGGGGAAGCGGCCGGGGAGCATGCGGGTCCCCGTACATCGACGCCGAGACTCCGTCCATCCCACCGTAGTGGGCCAGCTCATCGTACTGGGAATAAAAAAAAATCAGAGCAAAAGTCAGCGGGCTGCCCGGTTACTTTTTAAACAAATGTGAAAAGTACAAAAAGCATGCCGTCTCATTTGGAATATACGCAAAGGAGATTGAAATAAGATTTGAAAATGCGCTGCAGCCAGGGCAAGAAAAAGTGTCATATATTCTATCTGATGAAACGGTTTGCCATTACCAAAAACATTATAACTTAGGTGCTCCTCGAAAGAGAGTTTGGAGGGTGAAAAGAGCGAATTAGTTTGGAGTCTCCTGTGAAACTGATCCACGACTGTCGTGGAGGCTGTCGGTAAAAGCAGAGGCTGTCACTTTGCTTGAAGAGTAGGGGCGCTGCAAAAATGTCAAATATAGCGGCTTTGATATGAATACTTTGTGAATTTGCCACCAGCCGACAAGAAGTTATCGATACGAGTGCCTCCCTACAGTGGATTTGAACAGGTAAGTGTATGAGATTTAAAACCTACCCTTTGCGCCATCAGGCTGCGCTCCAATAAACTCCTGAATCTGTCGTATATTTAATATCCCAGTCCCGTTTAGAAAGTGATTTAGAGGCAAGATTCCTTTTTCAACCAACTTTGCGACTTCTCCTATTCGCCAGTGTGGTTCAGTTGAAATCGTAGCATCAGGGAGTTTTGCAATTTTTCTTGTTTTCCCTCTTTCCTCTTAAAAAAAGAAAAAAATGCGCCAAAGTGAAGGTTACAATCGGCCCATCAACAACCTGCATGTAACTAAACTGTCGTGTCTCATGGCTTTTTGCCACTCCAGCTGTCAATCAAAGCCAGAGGTTGTCAAGGTAATGAATGAATGACGGTTGGTGATGATGTTCAAGAGAAGGACGAATCTTTTTAGTCCGTTTTCATCCCGCAAGTCCGCGTCTCCTTTAATGCCTCCAGATCGCTATCTTGTTTTATTATCACTGTAAAAAAGGGGAAAAAAAAGCAGTAGAAATTAAGAGACTGCGATTCAGATCTCTCCTTTCTTTCCCCCGTAGGTATTTCGTCTATCTGGCGAGACTGAGATGAGTGAGTGTCAGCGAGTGTTGGCAGGTTGGCTGCTAGCTTGCTTATAGAAACAGAGTCAGTTCGCAGCGCTGAGCGGTGGGCGAATGAAATGACGGATCCCGGAAGTAGCGGTGGCCATAGCCAGTCCTACAGCAGCTCCAGAAAAGAGAGAGGAGAGACCAAATCTTGTGATATGCAGAGTGTATGCGAAGCACAGGGACGGCTTCAACTGCACACTGGGGGTAAAAGCCAAACCAACACAGCTCCAACTCCCACCCAATTCCTTTTCGCCGTGAAGAGTCCTAAAGAAAAAGCAGAGAAGGCACAATGAGGAAGGTTTACCAACGCGGACACTTCGGCTGCAGCTCCTCTGAGTACAATCAAACACAACTCTGACTGAATTAAACTACATGAATCATGGTTTAGGGTAAAAAAGTTTATTTTAAAGCACATTTACGCATGACGCATGCACACTTTAACGCACGGTAAAATGTAACATTAACAAAATATACAAATATTTGAGCTTTCATCCATCCTTACAGTCAATGATAGAAGTTAAACTAAATATTATAAAACATCTTCAGGACATCTTATGAATGCTGTGTTTAATATATGACCATGACGCTTACTTGTTATCTGTTTTGTGGTTATAAGCCGGTGTGCCTAATATCACAGTAATACCTCCTAATCTTACAGCTAATTATTGCTCTGCTGTTTTTAGCAAATTAAACGACACGCAGCACCCCTCTAAGCCCAGAATGAACTTTTCCAAAAGGAAAAAAAAAAAAAAGCTTTTGTAGAGAAAGTAATTTTGTATGTTTCTTTCGTCCAATCCCCTCTCTTGATAGAAATCCGTGCCTTACCTCAGAGTAGTCAATTATCAAAGCTCCCCAAGATCATCAATCATGTGAGGAGATTGAAGTTTAGAGGAGGAGCAACGCTCTGGCCATCGATTGCAGTGAAGCCCTTTTTGGAGCCTGAGCACTTTTACGCACAAAACAGAAGCAGGCCATTTATCCCCTTTAATATTTAGTTCCATCAATGCTAATATGGCATCATGGCTGTATTGATAGGTTCTCACATAAAGGCTCCATTTATGGCTCCGTGACATTTTTGATGGTGGAAATTAATTATTCACATGGTTAGGATTAAGGTAGACACACGCTCAGGGACATGGGCTGTGGCTACTGTTGGAGGGTCAGTAAACTCTCCCAACAAACAAAATAGCAAACAGAGTTGATGAGGTCGATTACAGAAATAGCTGTTCTTTTTTTTTCCTTTTTTTTTTTTTTTAAAAGGAAAACGATTCAATAAATGAAACCGTGACAACAGTTATGTTTGTTGGCATAAAGGGGGGGGTGGGAAGTGTAGGACTGCAGGGTTTGACAAACGGCTGTGTGGACATTTCAACGTGCAATACCCCGGGAAGGAGCTGCAGAGCGGTGCGCAGAGAGCCAAGGCATTCACCGTCTCCAAGTCTCTCTTACACTCTGTAAACACAACCAGTCCGGCAGACTCTGCTATTGAAGACTGATATTTTCATAAGCTAAATACTATCGTTCACATTGATTTGTGCACTCACGCTTGACTTTTTTTTTTTCATCCTCCTCCTCCTTTGGACAACCACGGTAAGTAGTATGAACCTTATGTACTGTATCTACCGCTTTGTTGTGAACGCGCGTCATTTCACGGCGCAGTACAGGGAAAGTTTTAAAGCTCGACTATAAAAAATATATATAACATATTCTCATATGTATGTTTAAACGATAGAGTATCCTAAAAACCCAAACGCTGCAGCGAATTGTTAAATATACATACTTCCAGATCTTGCGATGTTACCGCGTTTTATTTCGCATTTATTGTGGAAATATGTGATTTGCCCCCGAGGAGAGTGATGTAAACACCCGAGGAGCGCGTGAAAATAGCAGAAGCTAATTATGCGTGTCCAATGTACGGCTCCACAGAAACACATCCTTCCCTATAAAACTTCCAGCAACGACTCCTACTAACGACGCGGACATTTTTAAACTCCTTCTTTTGTGAACTATTTATTTGAGTAATTAATGGAAGCCATACACACAAGACATCATCATTAACAACATTTAGGTTGCGAAATGGGTTAATTTCGCCTAATAACAGCTTTTGATGCGACATTACACGAGTCGGTGTTTAATTTTCTAATTTCATTTTAATTATCATTCACTCAATAGGTAATTCAAATTAATTTCGCTCATAAACAAGACCTGTGCCAACATAAACTCCCTTTGCTTATAACCTGGCCGCGTTTACAAGCCAGCTAATTCCAGGAGGACACCGATCAGACACTTACAGCTTTTAAGGAGTTTTAGATTTCTCACAAGTGGCTTTCTCGTTGCGACCCTTTTCAGGTGCACATACAGCTCTTATGCGTATGAAAAAAAAAAAATCAGAGGATGGCATTAACAGGCGGTAAAATTTCATCTGATGGTGTCAAATTGAGGTCAGTTTAGGGTTAAAGCTCTCGGTGTCCGTGTGGGACATGGCCAGCTGCGTTTGGATTCATTAGGGGGGGGGAGAGGATCCATTTCAAGGAAAACACTACTGGGACAATCAGCAGGCTAAAGATCCACTGCATGTCACATCCTAAAGGTGCACCAGGACCGCATGCCACCGAGCTCCAGCACTGAACTTCCACTCCTCTGTTTACTCTTTGCAGGATTTACAATCCCTCTCCCCCTCTCCTGCCCTGCAGGGCTCGGTTGTTCTCTCTCTCTCACACACACACACACACACACACACACACACACACACACACACACACGCACACAAGCCTGTTGCTAAATATGGAGAGAGAGAGAGAGAGAGAGAGAGAGAGAAAAAGCATTGTTGATTTAATTCCCTCAAAAAGATCACTGATATGAAACGAGCTTCAAATCCTCTTAGTGACCTTAAACACTCCTGGAGAAACAATTGGCGCTCAACCACAGGAACAAATAAAATCGCCCTAATCTTGTTTGTAACTTTGTTCTTCTTTGGCCCTCTTCAGTGTTTGAGATTATGTAAATGAGCTGAGCTAATGCACAGAGGCGCTGAGATAAGACTGGATCATAGACTACTGGAGAGGCTCGGGAAGTAAAAAAAAAAGCTTGCAGTCTGTCCGTTTCTTCTTCTTTTTTGCAGCAGCAGTTTGAAAATTGAAAGAAATGCAGCTACTGATGCGTAATGTAATTTAAAAGTTTACTTTCTGCACTAAATGAATGTAATGCAGCTTTGTGTTTGTTCCAGCTGTAAAGAAGGCAACGGGTCAGATCATCTCCACCCATTGCATTTGATTTTCCTCTTTTGCAGACATGTTTTAGATGATTTTATTTATGATTTGTTTATATTAACTTCGCTCCTCAGTGCTTCTTGCAGAACGCATTACCTCAGTCATCTAAATCTGAACTCTTTTTGACCCCCCCGAGTGAAATGTGACTATAGGGTTTCAGAAAGTGGAGTGAGCAACTCAAATACTTGTAAAAGTTTCGCGACTAACTGTAAATTCTTCAGCTCCAAAGCCTCATTTTCCCCTCCACCGATTCTCAGAGTCTGGTGTCAGAGGGTTAGTAAAGGGAGGAGGGGGAGAGAGAGAGAGAGAGAGAGAGAGAGAGAGAGAGAGAGAGAGAGAGAGAGAGAGAGCAGAACAACACCAAATGTAACTGTGTCTTTTCCCTTCATAGTCTGGAGGAGTTATACGGCCCTCTAGCGACACCTCGCGGCCGCCGCGGAGGCCGAGCTGTCCAAAGCTTTGTAATAAACGAGAGAAGGCCCACGAAATAAAAAATAATATTGACTCAATTTAAACAAAATATATCCAAAAATATGAACAAAACCGTGTTCTAAAATTAAAATGAAATGGACTGCAATCAAGTTATTAATTTCTGACAACACAGAAACGTACATCTAAGATAGAAATCTATTATAAAATGCAGATTTTGTTTTAGTGTCAAAATCGAGCGTGCCATGCATTTGTTTCTTTTCATTCTTAATTTATTTGCCAGCAATGCTGCAACCATAAATTCGGTTTAACTGTTTGCACCGTTCACAGCTGATCGTGTTCCAGGATTGTGAATGTCACAAAAACTAGAAAAATGTGGCCTTTATTAGTCGTAGATTGTCTTTAATGACGTGTGCAATTACTATTTTTTAATTTGTGAATTTGTGTGATTTGTTTTTTATTAATTCATTTTGAATGCAAGTCGGCCTTCGTATATATAAATCCAAATCAATTAGATAGCCTATATAATGATTTAATAGGCAGCCTTATCTAACCCCAAAACACACTGATGTTTAGGCTATTGATTATTTTAATATTGATATAATCTGGACGACTTTTATTATCTGCTATTACGCGATAATATAAGAGTTAAAATATAAATCAAGCGAAGCCTAACATTTTAAAAAGAAAAAAAATATATTGTAATTTGGAAACAGCGCGTCGAAGTAACAAACATTGTTATAATAACATATTAATGCTTAAAAATAATCTTAAAATTCGTCCTATCTAATCTTCTCAATAAAATTATTTCAGGTGTAAAGCTATATTGCGATCCCCCAATCTAAAGCTGAGTGCATTTTCCTAACGTGTAAAAAATAAATATTTTCTTGCCAAACTCTGTGCTCTGCTCCCTGTGTGCAGCCTGTGTGCAGCCTCTCGGCTCTGCTCGGCTGTGACTCAGTTGGAGCAGGTCACCGCCGAGATTAGAGCCCGTCGTTAACGCCTGTGCGGATACACCAAATGCTGATTTAATGAGCTTGCATTGGGTGTTTGTCCCAGAATACCTGGTGTGCATGTTAGTAACGCCAAAGACGATAATCCCTGTGTTTCCCCTTTAACACGTGGCTTTAGGGACAGCCTATACATCCACAAAGGCGCTTGTGGAGATTTGAGTATCAGTTCTTTTTTTTCCTTTTTTATTCCAGTGAGATTGAACAGGTCGAAGCCTATAAGGCCCGTTTCCAGCCACATTACCAGATGTAATTGAGAGAAGTTTAAGTAGAGGCCGGGAAAGCGAGGAGTTAATAGCGGTGACCCTCTTGCTGTGCCTCTGTCGCTCATCATTTATCAGGCTTAAGGGGCTTAAACAGGCAGCACAGACCCACCTTTTATTACATATCAAACCCTCTCTCCCTTATCTACATTATAGGAAATACACGCATCGTTGCCGGTTATGCGGATTTGGAAATAGAAACATGTCCAATAAAGTCGCCCTCCTCCGCTGATCAGAGAAAATATGGCTTTAGGCGCTGCAGAGACAACCCCGAAGGTTTAAGCCTTTATTACATTGTCTTAATTCCCCTCTCCACTTTGAAATGAATAGTAATTCCACTCGTGTGTTCTTTGTCCAGTACGGAAGCGGGGGAAATGTTTTCATGGTTCCAATATGATTAGAAAGTGAATAAAATTGTTGAAGCACGCTGCCTCCGAGTGCCATGCAAACTGTTAAACTTGTCCAGATGCGAAATAATACATGCCGCGTTCAAACTCGGGAGAGTCAGAGCCATCCAACATGCTGTAAAGACACTAGATTTGCATATCTTATCCCAACTCACGGCGAAGATACCAGGCAAAAACTATCTACACGAATGGATACTGCTTGATTCATATAGCCCAATTCATTAAAAGGTGAGAAAACCGTCTTTGTGAAAAGCTGGGATATATTTAGCCTGTCTTCTGTGACTTGCGTCATTCTCCTTTATTTGTCCTTTAAAGGGAGGCCATTAAAACATTATTATTATTTATGTGTTGGAAAAAAAATTAGGCTTTTATAGATAATGCTTTCAATGCTAAAATGTATTTTTATTTCATATTTGTGTACAGAAGAGATATATATTGTGTTTTCTTTAAGAAATGCTGCCACAGTGCTTCAGTTAAACTTCAGGGCCAAGCCTAAGTTGTCTACTGGTTTCCTCTGAGGAGAGCTCAGTCAGTCAGCCTGAACCAGCTGCATTCACATGGAGTGACGGATTTTGATATTCCAGTCACACAACAGAGTAAACACTGCTCTCCTATTCAATAAACATCATTGACATGGTTCCATATGCAACTATTCCAAATACTGAACTTAACCCTCATTCAGTATCGGCATTTTGTTATTTGTGAATGAAAGAAAAATCACAGTTACATTTTTGTTTAAACATAAATAATCTGAATATCTTTTTCGCATGTATCAGGTACATGTAACACATTATACTTTGTTCCCTGAAAATTGATTGTACATTTTGTAATTTCCCGATGCTTTCATGTAATGGCATTAAATCATTTTTAAACTGTCTTTCAGGTTTGCTCCTCTCTTTTTTTTCCCCTCCGGTCCTCTGCTCTCTTTTTTCAAAATGTGTGCAGACACAATTTTCACTCTGTTCACTGAATCATTTCTCACACACACACACACACACACACACACACACACTTAATCAAAGGACTGAACCCAAGAGACAAAAACTATTCATTCGAGTTATAATAAACTTGCACTTAGTGTATCTTCTCTCTTGGTAAAAGCATTTATGTAGTAACCTGTCTATGTCTGACCTCCCCTAACAGCATGGGACCGTCCCAGCAGAAACACCACTGCTGAACGTTTCAAAACACACACGACTTGCTTAACACAACACAGTTTTACTCATGACTCTGCTTGTTTGAAATACTTGCCGAAAACAATGCAGCTAAGCAAATGCAGATGGTTTGTTTGTTTTTTTCTTCTTCTTCCTGTTTACGTGGTCCCATTTCCATCTCCTCTCCGAAACCCACAGCCCAGCTCTGCCTTCCTCCCTCCCTCCCTCCACTCTGGTTCTGCAGGAGTTCACATGATCAAGCAAGGTACCCAGGTAATTACCTGGCATTGTCAAATAAAGCGACCACTGATTCAAATGAGGAGTGAAATATCAAAGACCGGCATTGCCTTTGCAGCCACTACTTATCCACACAGGAGACAGAGAGGAGATCTGAGAGCTCGGGGACCTGCAGAGACGCAACAACAACACTCAGCCTTCCCTTCCTAGATAAATATCACCAATGGAAGCAACAGAGCCAAACATGCCCAGGTTCACTAGTAACAGCGGATTTATTTGTATTACATATTCTACTTGCCCGTTATTAGCTCGTGGTATCCTTTATAGTGGCCGCAGTGCAACTTCAACAAGAGGGATTTTGCTATATTCCTGCTCCTTACTGATGTGCACACTGCTGAGTCCCTCTCAAACGTCAGAGGTTGGAAATCCGAAGCTGTCAAAAGCAAGGCGGTCATGCAATGTTTCCAAACTTCTGTTACAGCATTCATTCTATATTTCTGGATCGGACGAGAGGAATAAAGACAAACTGGTTGCCAATATTAGAATTGAATATCACGTCAATGTCTGGCATTGCGAAAGTCCAAAGTCCTCAGCGTAATTAGCTGAGATAACCGCAGCAATCATTTATAAGTTGCAGTTTGTATTTTTATTTTCCTCTTGCTGAAAGTTGCACAGGGCTCAAATGAACGTTTGAATTCAGTGTGCACCCCTTTTCTCCCACTGCATTACAACATAATTTAATATACAATGTAATTTCTTCCTGCGGACACCCTGATTCAAGCAGGGCTGACAACAAGACCTTTGACACTTTGACACAGTAAGTGGAAGGTGATCTCAATGAGCAATGTCATCGCTCTGGAAACAACCTGTGCGAAACCTCATTTCTGCTCCCTTCACGTTCGAACCAGACAAGCGGCATCCTGGGATTTCACTTGAGCACAGAGAGAGTACCTGTAATTTGACTTGCCACGTCTAAATGGAAGTTGAATAGGTTACATTGTGCAACAACAAATAAAATGCTCGCAATGCTTTAGTGTCTGTTTTTCGTGGTTGGAGGCGAAATAGGGTTGGTGACGATGTTTAAGTGTTTAATGCTATAAACACACAGGCTTCACTCCCTCTGGCATGTGGAAGGCTCCCAGGGACACTTTGCATGTAAATATTCATAGGGTGATGGGATGGGCTATTAATTATTAAGCACGGTAAAGAAGTGCAATACTTCAGCATTTAAAACATGAATCTTATTTTTTATTTGCTGCACCTGAGGATGAACATTTGGAGGAGACATTTTTCACAAAATGGTTCTCGTAAGTCTGGAAATACAGTATAAGGTGTTAGTGCTTCAGAATGATGACTTACAAGATATAAAAAGTAATACTTCTCAAATTGAACACGAGAAACTTGAGAATATACATAATTAACATGAGCTAAAAGGCAATATATAACTGAGCACAGAAATATATTTTTCTTCTGCTATATCAAAAGTAGTGGCATGACTGCTGCAACTTTTTAAATTTCCTTTGATTTGTCATATCTCAAGTGGGAGTTTGAGCACTTCCTTTGTAACTTTCCAGGTGAACTACATCAGCACTCATTCCTGCAGCTGTGCCTCATGACAGACTGTCACAGCGTGATGGAGCTGGAGTGGGGCCACCAGCGAGAGGTGGTTAGAGGTCCATACCTGAGCTTCACACTCCACACATCTGACACCCGAGGAGAGAAGTGGTCCTACATATGACTGTAAAGTTAGATATGGGGAGGTACAGTGAATTGGGAAAGAAAGTGTAATTCTATACTTGTGGTTTAATATGGACACTGGCAGTGTTGTGCCGGGGAGGCATCGTGTTTAAAGACACCATGTTTGCCCCTGAGGAAAACACATACATCTTCATTTCCTTCTATAGTCACAGAATTTCTCCCTCCGAAGCTGCACGCATCTCTGAAAGTTGCAGATATGAAACGGAATGGGCTTTCCAATTACAAGCAGAAGGAAAAAATGACCTAGATACGATCAGGTCTTTGAAAGTTCACATCCTATTGTGCTAGTGACAGAAATGAACCAGTGATCTACATCAATTGTGTTGACATGAGTCAAAATCAAAAAGGACACTGCCATTCCGTAAAAGCCCTGCGATTCAATTCAATTCATTTGCGCCCTGAAAAACTCAGTGTCATCTGAGTAGAATTGAATTAACAATTTCCCTAGCTGATTTGGTCTTTTAAAACCCTCATTACACAGAAGCATTGTATATATTATCAAATCCCTTAGAGGAATATGGAACGAGGAGTCTACATTCATCCTATCATCACCTAGTTGTAATATTATAATCAATTAGCATGGATGAACTAATTGTCCAATCTCTCACTTGCTAATTAACCCTGGAAATATAACTGGGACAAAATAATGCACCATTTTTATAAACGGGATGCACAAATTGAGCTCATGCTTTAGTCAACATGGTTGGTTTTCTTCAGCGGGTCGTCAATATGTATGAGCTACATCAAAGCGTAGAGATAGAAATGAGGCCTGCACAAAAGCGGAACACATTTCAGATCCACAATATGCAAATGTGTTGGTTTTTGTTGAACTCTGGTGTTTGCATAACATGGGTTGACATAGTCTATGAGAGCTTTTCTGTGCCACTTGTGTACAGACTACAAAACACACTGTCCTTTGGGATATTTTATTTTAAAAGGCACATTTGGAGCTCTGCATAAATACACTGAATTTCAATGCATCTGGTAACACAGCTCTAATTCGCCGCAGCCTTAATGTGTCTGAAATTACATAATTCTATGTAAAGTATAGGGTGTGTATAATGAGAGTGGATCATTATCACTCAGTTACATGAATGTCATACTCCATGTCACGTGTATGTCGCAACGCAGATTTACAATTTGGCCAGACAAAAAGGTGTCAACTCTAGACTAATACTGGTGCTGTCATGCAAAAAGTTCTCTACGGCTCCAGACAACAATTGAATACTGAACGAGACACTCCAGGAAATTCTGTGAGATGTTTGCTTGTGTAACTGCACACTTAAGTTTCCAGGGAGTTGCCCTCAACTGACTTACAGAATGATTCACTGACAGAAACCAAACAAACAATAAGCCTACTGTTAAAGCAACCAGTGACTGAATGTCTTTTAATTTAAACGTACTGTAATGGATGACAAACACAAATATGTAACCAGCTTTTAAAATCCATTGACATTAAGATATTTTTGTATTGCAAAGACACACTCATGTGTTAAAAATCAATCTCACACTCATACAAGGCCGCTTTTTGTTTTCTTGCATGAGCCCAAGATAAAGAATTGGCCCAAAATGGCAGCCAACTTTTTTTGTTTACGCTCTTCGGCCCTTTGTTCCGTGTTGTTGTCAAATTTAAAATGTAATACTATTTTTCACCTGACTCCATCTGTAGAAAAGATATCCTGCATTCTCCTTTAATATTCACTGGTTGTTAATTATTAAAGGTATGTATTTGAATTATAAATATACTAGTTATACAGAAGTAGGCAAAGCAGGCACATAGCCCGAGGCTAAATTCCTCCATTACCCATTATTTTCCAGTCTGCCGTCTCCATATGCCTGCCTCCTATTCCTATGTCATCTCAAAAAACACTGCGGCATTCCTTTGTACTTGCCTACCCCTCCCCACTTTGGCCACCCGAAAAATCTCTCCCTCCATACATATGTGTGCTGCTTCCTTGAAGTAGGATGTCACACTTGTCTTAAATATAATGAATCACTATCTTCAAGGCATCCCTGGATCCCAAACACTCCCCACAGAAACCTGCCTAGTCCTCCCCCGTTTCGAGCCTTCCTACATGTCACAAATCATCCGTTGTGGAGGGCTCTCTACTAAATCATTAACATTGTCAGAAATGACTGGGCCAAGAACGGGAAGAGCCCAGAGATGCAGCAGAGGCGTACGTATGTATTATGGGAATATAGAATGGTAAACAAAGAGAGGCAGCCTTATACCCGCTCTTCCTCTTCCTCTCCGTTCCCCTTTTGCCTCCCCTTTGGTTTTTTTATATTCCTCTTTCATGGGATTTCTGAACAACAAGAAAGAAGTACAGTGTGAGGAAAAGTAAAGAAACTGTCAAAGAAGTTTAACAACTTGCGAGAAATTCTTAACCTCTATTCTCTAAACTGCTGTGGAGTTTTTTTCCTTGGAGTTCTTTCCTAAAATCTTTGTTGTAAACACACTGTAAAGAACTGTGCTGTGCAATGTAGGAGATTATGTCTCTGGGCCATTTTGATAACAGGTATTTATGAGTCCAGCATTGAGAGGATAATCAAAAATATGACTTATTTTCCTCTCTCGGGTTGTCTAAAACTGTGGTGGCTTTGTTGTCACAGAATGACAATTCTCCTGTCATACAGCATTACAGTTTGCTCCATATATGTGGCATGTCTTAAAATGCAAGCTCTTCATGCGATGCTACTTATCAGGCGATTTCTATTTAATACTATAGCCACACTTATATCTTACGCATACACTCCTACCTATGCTATCATCCATCAAAAGGATTACTAATTTCCCTTCAATTTCCGTTGCTCTCCTAAGAATCTAAAGGATGATTGATAATAGATGAAGGGAAAGCACAGTGGTACTGTTTTTAACCTTGCTCAAGTCATTAATCCGCTTTATACCCATGAAGGTAGTAAAGGAGACAATGAATTAGTCATTAAAGCACAGGTCAGTTTATTAGAATTCCTGATTGAACTGTAAAACGACTTCTCCCGGGCTGCCTGGGCGGACGGAGGAATCTGCAAATGCAGGGAGAAAAAAGGAGCCGAGGGAAGCAGACAGAGGAATTCCTGCACGAGTGCATTTTCTCTTGAAGAAAATGACAGAGGGGTGTATCGGTAGCCATCGTTCACCTGACAAAAAAAAACACCCGCCTAATTAGCGCACGCTGTGTATCTCTGTATATAGTCAAAGAAGAATGACATGCCAAGGAAAATGATCAAAGTATAGAAATGATGCAGGCGTGACAGAGTATACACAAATACATATAAACACACACACACACACACAACCTGTAGTGGCCATTTATTTGGTTGAACTTGCTCCATGTCTCTGTTTGCATGTAATGTTGCTGAAGTGAGCGCTGGCTAATGTTTGTCACCATTTATTAAGTCATGTGGTTTTTGGCTCCACTCCACAGGGAAAGTTTAGTCGGCCTCGGATGTTTGCTGCGCCCTAAAGCGGAGTAATGATCTAATGGGTGGTGGGGGGGGGGTCACGTAGGGACTTGACTGAGAAGCTGTAATGGATAGGATCAAACCAAAACATGGCACAAAGTTGGCACTGTTAGACAATGGATTCAGTCTGTTCACAAAGTTCTGCTACTGCAGGAACATAACTGCTTGGATTTCATGTCAGAAAGTGTAAAAACATAATTGGAATTTAATATGAAATGATGAGCAACAACTTTGGTATTTTCCATATCTATTACTGCCAGAGGATTATCACAGAAGCACTGTTCACATTAATATTCTGAAATTACTTGGAATACACAAGTGTTACGTTTAAGAGTTGTAGCTTGTAAACACCATCTTCCACTGCCAATAGCCTGGATAAACACATATCCCAGTTATGAGAAACCAGAGTATGACAGCTGAGATATGCCATTATTAGCCAGCATTCTCAAGCATGTAAACATCTTACTCCATTAAATTGTGCTTCTGCGGCCTGTGTAAACTCTGTTTCCATAGCAGCAAACAGAATGTTGTTTATTTATGTAAACAAGGGTGTTTGTGAATGGGATATGAAGATCAATATAAACAGCCTATCCTAAATATGATCGGAACGGGGATGGGGATGTTGTAGAATATTCTGTTATCACCATGCATCACTTGGAGCACGTAAGATGGCTTTTAAATTCTGTAAAATAGTAAATAAATAAATAGTATTTTTTTAGTATTTATGTCCTGCTTGAATTGTGAGCTGCAAGATTGCTTTGAAGCCAATCACAGCCCAATGGCTTTCAAAAGCTGATTGCAATTGATGTTAACCAGGAAGTCCACTTATCACAGAGGTGGCAGTGGGGCTCTCCTCTTAATGTTTTGTCTATGCCACAAGTATTGAAATGAGTCCGTCTCAGGAATGCTTGAAACAGCCACACCAGGTGCTTTGTGCATGTGGGCACACACGGCCCTGACTTACACTGTGGTGATTTCTTGTTTACAGTCATGTCTACACACTGTCATCCCAGTCTGTCTTACTCCCTAACTAAATGGAACTTTCATTTCCTGGTTTGTAAATGAGTCTCTCCCTCTGCTTTTGTTAGATATTTATTTATTCAGTCTATGTGACAGGAACAATGCACATTAATCAACATCTCAGCTTTCACATCACTGTAAATGTGTCAGACCCTTTCTCCCCCACCCCCCCTTCCCTCCTCTCACTCCTGCTCTCCTCTCTTTCCCTCACAGTATAGTAGCCTCAGCGTAACTCCAATCAGCAAATCAGCACCGTAACTCTAATGAGTGAAATTGCTTATGAGGGGAATCTGTTTCCGATGGTGGGCCCGATGATTAATGTGCACTGACAACATGTCTTTCCTCGAGGAGCTTTGCTGGGCTATGGCAGCTGTGTGACGCCACCTCCTCAAAGATGGCCCCCTCTTCCTCTGAGAGGCTGACATCCCACAGGGATAAACTAGAGATGCTGCTGAGGATTTCAGCACAACTCAACACTAAATACGATCATAGTGGTAACATTTTATCCTTACTTTACATTCCTTAAAGTCGTGTTGTGCCAGCATGCACCACGTAGAAGTTGCCGTATAACTGTTTTTTCTAACTGTTGTTAGAAAATAAAACTATTTCAACTGCAGTCTGATCGTGGAGGGTTTCATAAAGTTTGTGTGATTTTACTGTCATATACTGTATATACCCAATTTGCCAGTTAAAGTTCATATTTAGAAATAGTTTGACATACGCAAAGTTTAATAAAACTGAATTCAATAAATTTCATTTTTAAAAACATTACAATTATCTCCATAGACCAGAGATCTTTAACAGGTGGTCCCGGACCCCTAAGGGTTCCTCAGAGTTATGTACATAATTTGGTGGGGGCCGCCAAATTATGTAAAAAAAAAATTTATTTTTGAAGGTTTCTTATTTCAAAAAAATAAATTAAGTCTGAAAATATGATTGCAAAATTTTAATAGCAAAGATAAATTGGTGAAAAAAAGTATTTACACAATGAAGGCAAGCTTTCTATAGGTAAGTTAGCCACTATAGTAGCCATACAGTTGAGCTCAAGGAGTCACTGTGCCTTCCAGATGTATGTTTAACATTAAAACATGATGCATAAATATAATCCATTTCTTTTCATCCATTCTGCCCAGTTTAATATGCAACTCAATTGTATACAATATATGGGGTAGGGGGTCCCTACTTGGTCTCTCTTTCAGCTTAGGGGTCCCTGATCTAAAACATATTGAAGACCCCTGCCATAGACAATATAGGTGATTATTGGAGTACCTCAACAGCAGTTGCGCAAGAAAATACCTGGTTCCTTTATAAGAAGTTGCAGGTACATTGCCTGTGTACATAAAAACATAAGGTGAGAAGTTAACTATGACTCCCAATGTGCATTTCGGCAAGAAACGTCCAATACAGAGCTTACAATCCCATTATCTTTGCTACTGACGGTGGCTGAAAGAAGTGTTGAGAAAACAGATTTTAAATTCTGCATCTTAAATCAACTTGTGGATTCTGGGTCAATTTTGGATGACTTCAGAATCTACGGTGCCATGTTTTGTTTAATGAAGTGTTTTGAATTCGCTGCCACTCTGATTCGCACCTCTGAGCGGTTGCTTCTCAGTATTTAGAGCTGTTCACATGTGATTGGCCCACTAGCACAGCAGCTAGTGGTTGAGTGGTGGTGCTTCCATTCACATGATGGGTATCGAATGTAGAATAAAAAAAAAGTATCAAATCAAGTACTCTATTGGTATTGCTATCTGCAACTTTGGTTGCACCAAGCTGCATGACAAAAGTTTCATGTGTGATGTTGGTCTTATAGGGGACCAATGAAAAAGTGTCCCACGACCACACAGTTTCATACGAGGGAGATCTGGTGGCTGCATGTCACACCTCTGGCCTCAGCTGTTCAGCTGTTCAGCTGTTTCAGGGTGAACATTTCATCAGGCTCCTGTTAATGCTGAGAGATTGCTCACAACTACTGGGCATGCATGAATGTCTCTTTAATGCTACATGAAATTAGCTGTTGTTTGGACACTTGTTTTAAACAAGTAAGATAATAGCAGAAACAACCACACTCCTATACTAACTACATAAGGTCTGCATATGGCTATATATCATCTGCAATAAAAGTGTCATGGATATGCATGAATCTATTCATGTTGTAACTAGTGTGTCTTGGCTGTATAGCATGTGATGAGTCTAGATTAATAAGGAACTATTCATCTCCATACTTCACACCTCAAGAGAATTTCTTATCTACCGTAACCATTCTGAAAATTACATTACACAGACTCTGAAACCCTTATCCTTGGTTTGTAAGGCTCTAATGTAACATGCACCATTATCAAAGAATTTCTACCTAACGACCCAACTAACCCGAACACTCCTTACCTCATTCCAAGCTCGCAGATGAGATGAGACCCCACTGAGCCAATGAGCTTCGACAAAACTGACTTGATTGCCGGGGCTTTAGCGTCAATGATCCTAGAATAACAAGGAGCATATTGTACCATCAGCACAGGGCTGCACAGCCAAGCCTGTTCCAGGTTAACAGGCTCTTAGATGCCTGGGCTCAATGATGGAGGTAATGACATTGTCATGATCCAGCAATACAGGTGAATAGGTAACCATATGGACAGAGGGAGGCTTCAGAGAGGCAGAAAACTGGGGAGCAGAACAACTGGACATCTTTTACATTTAAATAATGTGTTAAATTACAGTAAATGATGAAAGTCATAAAGAAATCATATTCTCTACCTATTGAATCTTTTTAAAAAGTTACAGGGTGAACACACAGACAACTATAAAATTAAACAAAAAACAAAGAGGACATGATATTTAGATCACGAGTGACTAATACTGAGGGATAAACAACAATAAATGTGCTATGGCATCGTGTCACTGAGGCACATGTACAGTTTTAGCTTATAAGCAAGTCATTATCACAGTGAGACCACTGACGTTGCTGTGCATCCCTGTCAATATTTTGAGTTGAGCTGCAGTACTTTGCACAACTCTATATGAAGTCATTTGACACTCCTATCAAGCATGGAAAATCCATTTCTTGTAATTTCCGCCGTAAAGACACCGCGTCAGCCTGTCCCTGCCAGGTGCCACAGCAGTGGGGACTGAGCGAAATGAAATGAGAAAAAAAAAAAAATGTAATTATTAGGATACGATTGACACCAAAACAAAGAGCAGTCATAGTGAATTGGCCATTTGTTTTTAATTCGTTTAGAAGTTTTAAATCACAACATATGACATCTGTCACATGGAGGCCTGTGATGTGAGTGAGATGGAAAAAGCACTTGTGGCTCTATTTGTGGTGTATGCATAGTAGTATGTTTACATATGGCCTCATGCATGTGTGCACACATAACTGCTTGCACATGTGTACTAGAGCTGGGCAATATATCTATATTATGTCGATATCGTGATATGAGACTAGATATCGTCTTAGATTTTGATTTTGATCGTAATATCGTAATCTGGCGTGTTGTCTTTTCCTGGTTTTAAAGGCTGCATTACAGTAAAGTTATGTCGTTTTCTAAACTTACCAGACTGTTGTAACTGTTCTATTATTTTCCTTTACCTACTTAGTCATATCCACATTACTGATGATTATTTATCAAAAATCTCATTGTGTAAATATTTTGTGAAAGCACCAATAGTCAACACTACAATATCGTTGCGGTATCAATATCGATGTATTTGGTCAAAAATATCGTGATATTTGATTTTCTTCATATCGCCCAGACCTAATGTATACTGTATGTGTACAGTACATACAGATTTGTATGCATCTATAGATGTTTTTTGTTGTTGTCTATGCTGGTACATATAGGAATATAATTACACTCACTCTGTTGATTCATGAAGGCTTTACTGTTCTGTTTTAGTTGAAACTGTTTTATAAAGGTGTTAATTCAACTGTATTGTGAATCTGGAGGCTGCAAGTTTGTGGTGCTGTTGAAATGTATTGCGTTATACTGACATTTGTTATTTTGTCCACCCCATTTGTATCAATGTGGGTAGGCTAAATAGCAAAACCGCCTCTCTGTATAATGCAACATAATTCAACAGCACAAACTAAATCCTCCAAAATGACCACACAGTTGAATATATAAATATCTAAAAAAATTTGTCTCAACAAAAAATGTGAGAGGAGGATTTATTGCAGGTCTTTTGCATTAGACTGCGTTACTTTTAGCAAGTACTGTACATATACCTGGGTTGCTGATCGCGATAGTACAAAAGAAAAGTAGCATTATCATTGCTTTACATATCGGCCTGTCTGCTATCACCACTCATAAGTCCCTGTCGCTAACCGCCTTGGGAGCTCAGATAATGTTCCTTGGCTGGCAGAAGACAGGTTGATAGTTGTCAGGGGCAGAAACAGAATAAATGACAGGGTTTCATTGGGGCGCCTCTAAGGCGCATTAGGGACCTCAGGATCCCAATCCCCAAACACAGGATGAAGAATCATTTTGTCACAAAGGCACAGGGTCGCCCATCACTGTCTAATGCATGCCTTGATTAATCGTAGGCATGGAGCAACATTATGTCCTATTCAGGGTGATGCTTAATTGCCTCCGCCATCCAACTCATCCATTGCCCTAATGATTGTACGTCTGCTTCTCTGGACACATGGTTATTCAGGTGGACTACAGCTTAGCAGGACAGGACCCCCTTAAACATCATCACCAGCTGAGAGCTTACCCTCTCCAGACACCTTTACCTCCCCCTAACTGCGAATATGTGGATAAATGGAGCTGGCTTCATCGCCCGTAGCCCTGTGTTTATATTCACCGCAGAATGTCTGCGAGTGTTAATGTATGTAGATTTCATTTCTGATGAGTGATTATTTGACTGCTCATTTTGCCTGAGATTTATGGCACTCTCTCTATCTCCTGACTGCAGTGCCACTCTTATCTTTAATAAAAGAGATGAGGACATTAATCAGGTTTTGTTGGCGGCCCTTACTAAGACATTAAATGTATTGTATGGGGTAAGTAAACACGCTTCACATCCTTCTCTCTCACAGTCGAGAGAGAGAGAGAGAGAGAGAGAGAGAGTGAGGGAAGGAGGGTGAGGGACAGAAAGAGGCGAGTGAGGAGGAAAAAAAGAAATCCCTCATTATATTTATCATAATTTCACATCTGCTGTTTTTGAAGCAATGTACCATGAGCCCATAAAGTGTATTACAACTGTGCATAAATTCAACTGATTTGTGGCTGGAGTAGCTAATTCCTTGAGTACATTTTAGAAAAACAAGCACTGAGCCCTGAAATTGCAATTCCATAAAGGCTTTAAATTACTGAGTACAGAATCAAGAACTTGCCTGATGTGCCGCGCATGGTGACCGTGTTATAGGGAAAGCAGCGCTCCCCGAGATAGAGACAATAAAACCTGAGATGAGTGAGCCATTTACTCAAACAAAATAAAGGAAGAGAAGACTGGCTGGCTATGTGATGAGGGGGAGTGACTATGCCCGCATCTCATTTTACCCTTTTAACCATGAAGATGCGTTTGAGAGGACACATTTAGTTCTCCTCCCTCCCCCCCCACATAATATCTATCTCTGTACTTCATATCGGTGGAAGAGTTAGTGGATGGATACTAGCACTGCATGCCAAGCTTCCTCATTCAGAGGCAGTAAAAACGATATGAATCTCATCATTAGTAGAAAGGGGAGGAAGTGTACTGTGGGACACTCCTTGACATAGTCAAGAACAGACAAAACATACACACATTCCTACAATTGCGCACACAGTCAGTCATGCACAACCTCTATCCATACATTCTTTTCATTATCTCCCAGAATCCCTATCAGACAAATACATTCAAACCTATGGGAAGTTTATACTCTCCACTTCCACTGACTTGTATGTCTTGGTAATGGTTTCTCCACAAATCAATAAAAAAGAAATCCTGGGCCCACATTTGATACAAAGCCTTATTTTGTTATCATGCAAACTTTAGGTGTCACACTGGCTTAGGACGTATTAATATTTCATGTCATTCTTTCCAGCCACTCTCCCTCCTATCACCTCCACTTTGCTGTCTCTCACCTCCCCGCTTTCTCCCTCTTCTATCTAGAGTCATTTGGGATCGGCATGAACAAGATTTTCATATCAGGTAAATGAATATCTTTATCACAGAGGCAGGAGCGTGGATGTTCAGGGAGCGGGAGAGAATAATCACACAGAGCAAACAGTCCTGGGGAAACAGAAAGGCACTCGGTAATAACAACCTCTCTCAGTCTCCCACACTGCTCTCTGTGTACATCTAAATAGCCTGCTTACTGCGGTGGATGCTGCGGGATCAATGGACTTCCTGTGGCTTAGTGCTGACCTTCGACCTTTAATGAGCCCCTAGGAAGAAAATAAAAGGATACGGTGGAGTTACAACACAAGTTCTGACATTATTTTTGATCAACAAATAGAACATACATGTTATTGTTTTTGTTAGAATTGAGACATGTTAGCATATGGATGGCAATATCGGTCTGTCTGGCCACCACTTTGGTCCAGACTGAAATATCACAAAAACTAGTTGATGGATTGCTATGAAATTTTCTACACAGACTCATGTTTCTCAGAGGATAACATCTACTGATTTCGGTGATTGTTTAACTTTCGCGCAATTATAGGTAGGGCTGCTCAATTATGGAAGAAATCATAATCACGATCATTTTAGTCAAAATTGAAATCATGATTATTTAACACGATTACTCATTGACTTTTGTAAAGATGTTGCAATTATTGAACTTAAAATAAATTAAAAAAGTTAAACAAATCCACATGAAATTTCCCTTCATACTTTTCCCATTTTAACTTTTTTTTCCATTCAGAACACAAGACAAAATAAGAGTTTACTTGCAAATCGTAATGTGCAAAATAATCGTTTTGCTCGATTATTCTGTTTTTGTGATAATTAGAAGCCAAAATCGTAATCGCAATTCAAATTCCGATTAATTGCACAGCCTTAACTATAGGTTGACATTTTTGGTTTATTTGGGAAATATTTCAACAACTATTGCATGGGCTGTCATGGATATCCATAATGTCAAAAGAAGCTCCACCAGCAGGTCAAAGTGTCGACTTATTCTGTGAATTATCTCAACATCTACCTGATGGGTTGGCACAACATCTTCTACAGACATTCAAGGTTAACAGAGGAGGAGGCTAATGACTTTGTTGACACCCTGACTTTTCTTTCAGCGCCACCATGAGGTTGACATTTTTGGTTCAGAGTGAAATTTCTCAACGAACTACTGGATGGAGTGCATATAACTATTGCGTCCCTCTGATTATTCGTCTAGTGAGGTCGGAATTTTTGTCCAATACTTTGGTTCTGCAAATCTAACACTCCCATAAGCCTCAGCTGTAGCATACTTTGTGTTTTAAGTTATTTAGCAAATGTTGAAAGATGGTGAGCATGGTAAACATTATACCTGCTAAACATTAGCATGTTAATATTGTCTTTGTGTGCATATGTTAGCATGCATCGCTGTGCCCACTAGCATAGGCTTTAGTCTTGAGTCTTGTTGATGATGGACTTAAAACAATAATATTGATGTGCGCATTTCAATAAAACAAAAGTTTGAGGCCGCCTTATTAGCTATCCAATGTTAGTAAGTATTATTGAGGTTTTAAAAGTATGCTAAATCAATTTGTTTATAGGTTACTGGTTTGATAGCATTTCATTTACCTGTGTGAAGAAATTTGGTGCAACTTAATTATTTTCTAATGTGCAGCGCAGAACAAAAAGTAACCATCTCTCTTTTTTACTATGCCCAATAATAGTTGATTCAATGGCTATAAAATGTGTTCATTAGAATGTTATAGATAAGAAATATTGAAAGTATACCTAAAAGTGTCACTTTTATAGTGAATGAAAAGGATAATATAATCTAAAAAGGGTGTGATTATATTCAAGTCTTGTCCTCCAGCATTATCTTGGAGCTCATAAAGAGATGAAGTTTAATATGATGCTTTCAGTCAGTTTAATTGAATTTTAATTGCCACTTTGGACAGAAGGTTTAGATCTAATCAATAAAATATTAAACTTTTGGGGCTTTGATGTGGAATGGTCTCCCTGTCGCCCCCGGTGCAATGCATCCTGGTACCGGAGGGTATAAAATGCCCGTTTATGAGCTGAGGTAGCTAAGCCAACACCTTGCTGTTTTCCATAGTGTTTCTGCAGAATACAGTGGATAAATAACACAAGGCGAACAAGCTGAGATTCCATTAATTACACTGGTGTGGAAGAGCGGTCGGTCACCTTCAAAGGAAGGCCTTTAATGTGCCAGAGCTATAAATATTTTGAAATGTCACACCTTGGGAAGACAGCATCAGGCCAGAGCCGGGGTGATAAATCAGAGCCAGAGAAGAACCAGGAACGAAAAGATGGCTCTTTGGTATTTTAGAAATAATTACTGATACAAAAGGGGTAATGAACGAAGCTATAAATTACGTTAAAACAGACCATTAGGAGAGGATTAGTTTATAAAACTCGTTGCTGCTCCTTAAAATTACCCTCTCAGAATATTGCGTATTTTACTCCATCCATAACTCATGGAAATAAAAAACATGTATGCATAATATCACACTCTGTTGATTAATGCTAAATTAATTGATTTTGTTCTGCTGCTTTAAAATGAGAATATTTTCTAAAGACCCCAGATATGACATCATCATAACAGTTCTTTCTAACTAATATAATGCCAATGCAATAACGTCCACAGTCACCTTTTATGGCAACTACTAAAATCTGCAATGAATCAGTGTGTCTTTTACTTTTTATCAAATTTCTTTCAAAGTTTGAGCAAGTATAGAGGTATGACCCCGGACAGAGACCCATGTGCTATCTCCTGTGTGTGGGCCAGTCATCGTCCACCACCAGCACCACCACTATCACATTCAGTTATAAATCTGAGGGATCCTTGGTTAGGCTGCTGCACGGATGGAAGGAATTTATCCTCAATCCCTATAGAGAGAGCCTGGGAGAGAAAAATGACATGGCCCATCCTCTAAGGCTCATAAAAGTCTAAATTAAATATCAAATGGAACCACTGATGGATAGCGTCCCCTCCATGGATCCCCAGCGCCGCCTCTGCCTCCACTCCCTGACACGACAGGTGCTGCTCACATGACTGGAGAGCCAGACAACTTTGTTAGCAGGATTGTTCTTGGTTCAGGTAAAGCTGCGATGAAACAAAATGAGGGAGTCAAGTAAGTGAACGCAACAAGGCGCCATTATTCCTTGCTGATTCCTGCCATGGCTGGAACCTCCCTTCCTTTCAAAAGGAGCCTTAAATATTGTGCATGTATGACTAAATGAGGATGTTTCTTTAGATGACTTAAAAGTGCAATTTGTCACATATATGAATTACAGAATATATGATTCTCTATATCCATATTTATAAACTTATGATTCTCCCATCCTCAGCAAAAGAACACTTCCAAAGATTGCTGTCAGGCGGGAACACCTCACTGCGAGATACTGTAATACTAATGCCAAGCCCGCCACAATAGCTGGCGCTATCGCCAGGCTAAAACTGTACATTATGAATCATCAATTGTCGCCCTGCTTTGTATTATCCCCAGAGAAAATCCCAATCTGGGCTTGAGCCCACGGCTGATGGACACCCCATTATTCACTCGCGCTTCTTCAGCTCTGAGACAGGAGTGGGGATAGGCAGTAAAACGACGGCCTCAAGATTAATCCTCTGCTCTTTCTCCTGCTTCCCGAATCAGAATGAAATAGAACATTCCCTTCCCTTAATCAAAAAGTTTTTATCATCTCCCCCCTCTCCAACTCAGGAAGTGGGGATAATGCTTGTTCCATTGCTCGTCCTGTGAATTGACATTGGGGAGGGTGATGAGAGGGATCTGCTCTTGCTGCCTTTTGTACTGTAACAAGTGAGCACAATTTAGATGAGCTGGTGGCCGTCGATCAATACGTGCATTATCTCCCATACGATGGACCACACAAGGCTTAATAATGGGGCTTGCAATCCCTACAAACCTCCATAGCGCCCACCATCACTGAATGGCCTTCACAATTAAGATAATGACATGGTGAAAGTCAAATAGAGCAGAAGTTCACGGTGCTGCTGTGCAATGAGGGACAACGTAATGACAAAGGAGGTTAGAGAAAAATAAAGCCTTTTGCCTCAGGTTTACCTCTAATATTACGTAAGGAATCTGCTCATACACAATTATATGAACAAAACAGGAACTTCACACTCGTCTCTTTCCTCTTGCTCATAAAGGCGGAGGATGTGTAGCATGCAGTGAGATGTGATTTGGTTCTCAGCAAGGTCACGAGCATCAGGTGAGCTGTGAAGTTGTGGTTTAAGTCACCCGAGCCATCATGCCTCGGCCCGCATCACTTAGCAGAGGGGTGTGAATTTGTTTTCACCCAGGCGTTAATGAACTGTGGGCTTTGTGGGCTTAATGAGCGCGTGCTTCTATTGAGCAAAGGTACCTGGGAGGATAATAAGAGTTCACAATTCAGAAACTTCTCCCTGTCCACAGTTTAGAAAGTGTTTTAACTTCAGGGCTGTTGATTGCCGCTGCTGCAGTTTATCTCTAACCTGCCAAATCAGCTGCATGAGGAAACAAGACTCTGGGAGTATTCATCATCCATCAAGAACATGCAGTTTTGTGCCACGACTTCTGGCTTCCAGCCAAGTCTAAAGCGACCCATTGTACAGCAGCCAAAAGACAAAGGCAGCTCCCTCTCTGCTCTGTGAGAGCAGTGTGTGGAGGTGTGGGTGGTTATGCAGATCACTAATTGTACAGGCCACCGGGGGAAGGAGAGAACGGAATTGCAGCCTCTCTGCAAGACATGCCGAGGGAGGGGAAGGATGGACTGGTGTGAGCCTCCCTCCCTTCCCTGTTTCTCTCTTTTTCTCCTTCTTTTTCACTCTCTCTCGACTAAATTGGCAGCTGGCAGGCAAATGAATGCGGTGTGAAGTGAGCCCACTGAAGTGCAGGGTCCTGCTGTTCAGGCAACAAAGGAGCTCCATGCGAGACATCTGCTGTTCAGTTATCAGAATACATTTAGTCACGTGCCTCCCTTCCCTCGCTCTTTCTCCATTCCTCTTCCACCACGGCCCCGCAACATCCATTCTGTCAACTGAGGAGCTGAGCCTTTCTTTCTCCCCACTTCTCTTCAACTGCATTCTTCTTCAGATCACTCCTCCGCTGACACACTCCCCCCCCCCCTTCTCATTCTCTCATTTGCCACCGTAATCCCTCTCTCCACCTCTTCTTTTGCTGCCTTTATTTAAACAGTTTAGGTCTGGCAGATAACCCTGGAGTGCTTCCTATCTGGTCCAAAATGCGTTAACCCTGTATGAATGATCACAAGACGGCCTGAGGAAACGGCAGACTGAATCTTAATGAGCTACGCTCGCACAAGCAAAAGTAAATTGAGCTTACCACCATGATAAATTAACCTAATGAATGCAATTGTTTTGTGGCACGCTAGCTTGGGCTGGAGCCAGATGGTCAATACTTAGCGCTGTGTTTTGCGTTTCCTGTCTTTTTTTCTTTTCCTCCGTTCTTTCTTGCTTTTACGCACAAGAAGCCATAAAGAAATAAAAAGCCCAATAAACAAATCAAATTCCAATTGTAAATTTGTTTCTTTTACCTACATTTCATCTTTGCGGTCGGTAAGCATCCATCCGGCACCTTGGACCAGGGCCTTGCAGCTGAGTAAAACAAGCAACTGTGGTGACATCATAGGGGTCTGCAGAGGAGACAGCGGTGTGTATTTCTCCCCATTTCCTGTCCCAACTCACGATATCCGTGTTTACTTTAACACTTAATCCCTGTAAAGTGTGTCATTTGGTTTGCACGCTCTTCACTCTCCACTTCGTCCTCCATCCTCTCCCAGTGGTGCAGGCTAGCATGAAGGTTGCACATCCAGGAAGGGACAAACCCCCTCCTGTACTGCGTGTAAACTAGATGACTTCCTCTAGGCAGGTGGCACATATCCAGATGTTCTCTCAATTTCCTCTGTGTCTCAATTTCCTACTTATGTGTACGCCTGCATGTATTGCTTGACACACCCCGAGCTGGTGACCTCTCTGCTCTCCCCACAACATCACCACTGGAGCAGTTTACACCATAATGACTTGTATCGCCCGAGGCCCCGCCACATCTGTGGCTCCCTTCCTCTATCTCTGTCTCTCAGTCTTTCTCTCTTTGTCTTTCTGCATCCCTCACAATCAACCTGCCCATATTTCTCCTCTTTATACTTTATTCCCTTCCGTTTTTTTTCTCACTTTGCCAAGTCTGTCATAGACTTTCCCCATCGCTCCGTCCTCAAGCAAGTGCTTTCCTGCTTTGGTCCACAGCACTATTACCGGAGGGAGAAAAAAAACTTGCAAGGCTCACTTTGCAAGGACCTAATGCATGTCTAACATGACACCTATCAGACATAATAAACAAACACATCATTCAATGTCAGCAAGCTTGAGAAGGTAGTGGCAGCATCTCATTGGAAGGGCCTAGTGTCCAAGATAAAGCACAGGGTAGGGTCTGGCAGCATTGAGTGAGTCTAATGTCACAAGGAGTGACGTGTGCTCCACCAACAACAACTCAGCTCATTACCCACTCAGGAGGGGAGGGAGGGGAAAAATGGTGCATCCAAAATGTGACCATGTGCTGACCAGGCATTCTGTCTCGTTCCCACCCCCCGGCTGTATATGGAGAGCAATGACCTCTCACTCAGACAGTGTGGCGTTCGATCGATCATACGTGACATTTGTGACATTGCATGCATCCTAGATATGCATCTCTGCGGTGTCAACTTACCAGTCAAACTGTCTCACAGGCAGGACATACACATCACATTACATGTTCGGCAGCTCGTGTTCCACGTACGTTTTGACTCTGATTGATTCTTGCACTTTCAAGCAAGGTAAACTGTGCCTCTGTGAACGTAGCGAGGTGACGACACCTGTTTCACCTTTACAGCTGATATATTGTACTCCATGAAATCCAAAACACACAGACAAATAATTGACTTCATCATCATAACACAGAGTGATTATTTCTCACCAGAGATGTACTGGGTTTTTTAAAAGACACCACAGCCAGCTCTGAGGTATTGTACAGTTCCCATCTGGATTTTCACGCACAGACACACACACACACACACACACACACACACTGTCTTGTTTTCAGGTTCATTAAGCCCCTGTGTTACCCAGAGTGGCTGACAGGATGAGGAACAGTGCAGAAATCTCCCCCTGCAGGTATCCATTCACATTATCATTGGGAAAAAGCCTCTCTCGTCAGTGCCCTTGTTAAGGCTCGAGGGGGGACCACTAATTAGAGAGACAAGAACTGCTTGAGAATAAGTCCATTACACCCATGTGGACCCAAAAGCTTAAAATACCTGGAATATCAGCAAACTCCCAGCATCCCCTCCAATCACTCCCCATCTGCCGAAGGCATCTTTTCAAAAATGGAAAAATATGGTGAAAGAGTTGTAAGAGATAGACAGAAATGAAGGACACAAGCTGTCAGCTATTTTAAAGGCTTTATGAAAATGATCTTCCAATTAGAGGTGATGATCAAATCAGGCATGAACCTCTTCTTGATGGTTTCTCTCTCTCTTTTCCTCTCTTTGTCTCTCACTCTGAACGTATGTGTGTGTGTGTGTGTGTGTGTGTGTGTGTGCGTGCGTGCGTGCGTGCGTGCCCGCAGCTCAGATGAATTCATGAAAGGAAATTTGGTTTGTTTTCTCATCACTGGTAATTATACTAATACATTGGAAATGCCTCCTTCAAAGTTCAAAGACCCACGTGGGGCACATCATTATATAAGATAGGTTTGGCTGAAATATATATCAAACTGATTGTCATCACTCATGGTTTATTCTCAAAAATGCAGCCACAGAAATAGCAACAGGGATGAAAAATGTAATAAATAGATTTGTAACAAATTCTGACTGAATATTTTAGCCTATAGTTTAAGTAACAAAAAGAGGGTCAATACAACGAGAGGCGTGCACAGCTTGCAGTGGTGAGCAACTAAGTTCATTTACCTATACAAGTAGTGTATTTTCGCTATACTACAGGCAAAAAGGACTATAGCTCTCATCCGGAAGAAAATGGAGGCACCTACAATTGATGCTTGGATCAAGACTATGGTGCAAGTAATGTCCATGGAGAGATTAACCTATATACTAATGTATGTATCAGACAATTTGGAAACCATTTGACCAATTTATTCATAAAAAAAAAAAAAGAAAGAAAAAGGAGACATATGGGAGCTTATACAGAGGGAAAATGCGGGACAGATCTAAAACTCAATAAGTGGTGAACCCCAGAAGGGGAAAGGACTGGGGCATGTACTGGAGGGTAATAACAGAGGTACAATTCTTGTTTGTTATCGTAGCTTTGTTGGAGGTGCCATTGTTCTGTGCATATGATACTGTCATATAGTTAGCTTTTTGTTTTTTGGCTTTTGTAATACGGCCGATGTTGGGAGAGAGATTTTGTGAAATAATTGTATTATTGTATTACTGAAAAAACAATAAAAACATTGAAAAAAAAAGTAGTGTACTTTACTTGAGTATTCACATTTTATGCTACTTAATACTTTTCCTGCTCTATATTTCAAAGGGAGTAATTGTGTATTTTATGTTTGCAACATTTCATTAACAGCTATAGTAACTAGTTACTAGATTAAGACTTACACTTTTTAAATCAAATTTCAAATGGAGGACTTTTACCAGCAATGGAGTATTTCTACAATGTGGTGTTGTTGCTGATACCGTTTACTACTCCTTACAGTACACAGCAACTTAAAATCACGACACTATACATGTGCAGGTGTAGTGCGCAAAGTTGTCAAGTTCTACTTAACTCCATTCTTTTGCCTTTTTATTTTATTATAACCCAACAAATGATCCATTAGTTTTGGATGCAAGCTCTAAGTAGGCAGCTGAATTCAGCCTGCAGTTGGCAGTATTTATGCAAGTTGATTTAACTGCTGGATAGGGTCCTCTTGTGAAACATGAGTCAGTTCCAGCATTTAACCTCACCATACTAATTTATTCACCATGGCATAGGGTACTTTATCATCTGCTCTTTGGGGAGAGACAGTCATCTCATTAGGCAGGATTTAATGAAATGCAAGGATAGACTTCTTAATTCCATAGATGGCTGAAACAAAAATCTCAGCGTAAATCCTGCACTCCTCTGTGGCTCTATAAATTGTAGCAGCCAGAGGAAGAAACGTAAGGGGAGGGAGGATGCCAGCGGAGACTTTTGGTGAGGGAGAAAGGAGATGGAGGTAGATATGTGTTGAAAGTCCACGAATGGGTTTCGTAATTGCTGCATTCCTGGCTTGAAAGTTGTACTAAACAACACCTTGGAAACATATGAAATTAAGATATGTTGCTTTTCATTATAATGCATCATATGTAATATTTATTGTTCAATAATATTAACATCATAATGGATTCTGCTGTAAGCCTCTACAGTATACAAGTGTTCCTCCTGGCCAAAGAAAATCCCAAATGTAGATATATCTATACTGACAGCAATAGGCCTGTGCATCTTAACCACACTATCCACTGTTCTTACAAAGTCCCACTACTTTTCTAGCCTCAAGCCAACAAAGATATGTTAAATCCTTTTGATTGTACAGACAGTACAGAGAAAAGAATTAGGGCAGACTGTCGACTGTTCTTGGCAAATGTATGTGTTCATTTCCAGCCGGTGACTGCCGGGCCCGCAGACTACAGCCACCAGAGGAGGAACACACCAGCCAATCATCAACAGCACGACGCAGAACATTAACACCATAATTTACATAAAATTACTTACATACTGGTGTGGTAATTTAATTTGTTTGACCGGTACAGTGCAACTGCAAGGAATAGATTCATACATGCACCACGAGGGAGCTCTGCTTACTCTTCCACATGGCTAATTCTTTCACACAATATTATGAGGGGAAAAAATAGAGACACTACAGAAACCTTGATTTCATTTACAAGTCCTGTTTCCCGGTCAAGACGCATTAAGATAAGGATGCACGCGCACACATGCATGTGCACATACATGCAAATGAATTCATAAATAAGCACGTGCTAATACAAAGATAACGGTGTGTTTGTCATATGCTAATAAGACAATGTACATATTAAGCTACTTCAGCACACAATACAGAATTACAATGTTTCAGGTTCTCGTTTTCCCTTTGTTTGGATTTCATACTTTAGAAATCCTTCAATCCATCGTCAGACAATTCAGACATGCTTTCAAATATAAAACAAAAATCTGATGCTCATGTGCCTCACACATGAAGCTTAAAAAGAATTGAAGTCACAGTGACATATGGGACATGGAGCTGTAGTATGGACATTTACAGAGCTGGTGCACACAACAAACGAAAACACTTCTGAGTGGGGTAGACAATCCATAACTTAAAGGTAATACTGTCCGTCTCAATCACAAAAAGCAGCTTCAGAGGCAGCCCATGTTAAGTTAAATGTCAGTTATTAAAGTGTCAACTCTTGAGGACGTCTGACAATCACCACTTTCGTCTGCAACACAAGACTGAAAACAGTCAATGCCTAAATTGCTGATGCATCTGTCACTAAAACTACAAAAGTGGCAGAAGCAGCAGCCTCAGAAATCATGACATTACATGTTAAACAGAAACAAATGCCATGGCCTGAAAGCACCTGCATCTAAAGCCATTAGCCGGTATAATACATGCATTGGCACATACGTCATAAGAAAAGTAATTTGGCTTGATGATGAGTCATCTTTCACACCTTTGCCTGAACTCAAATGAATTTAGGCTCAGCCCACACTGTCTGTTAAACAAGGTGTAGGCCTGTAACAGAATGGTCAGCCAACATTTCAGAGTCATTAGGTCCAGTGATCACTCTGCAGGGTACTATAACTGCAAAGGGATATGAAGCCATTTTATAGGACTAGAGGGATCACTGGGTGCCAAAACTGTTCTCTCATTATGTTTCCAAAATTGATAAGGCCCTCATACACATGGCTAAATAGATTCAAGGGTGGTTTCTAGAGCCAAGAATAATGATGTTTTAGCCTTTATCCTGGAAAACACTGGACATTTTGGAAAGAAGAGATGAAGATAAAATGTGAGAGATTAAACTCCGGATTATTACAGTTTGGGTCTAACGTTTGTAGTTTGGGTGATCATTCCTACTTCTAGTCAGATAATCAGATTTAAATGATACAGTCAAATATCCATTTTCTAGTTTCTAATTGTGTGTCCAAGTGGTAACGTTTCAATGATCTCTTGGTATATGACAATGCATGCCAGTGTTGGCTAAACAGCTGCCGTGTTTACAACTTGTCGTTCGTTTCGTTTCCTCTCACATTAGACTTTGTTGTAAAGCCATGTTGCCATGTTCCCAGATCTTAGCAGTTACTGTGAAGATTAGAAATGATAGAAATGATGATCAAAACTATAAAAAAAAATTGTTGTACTACATTCTTTGATTATGTGTAGCACCTACATTTTGCCAATACCAACTCTTTATTTATTGTTTACTCATAAACTCTGGCACTCAACACCTTTCTCTCCCGCTCCATCTAAAATCATCCGCAGCATGTCTGACTTTCGTCATATAACAAGGAAAAGTATGAGAGAACATAGTACGATGGGTTTTCAGTCTGTTTTCTGAATGGATTTTTTTTTACTTAAGGGAGAATTACAGCAGCTCTTATTCACCATCAGCCATGGCTGACCTGACAGGAGGGCTGTCACCTTCCCGTCTGCCCGGCCGCTGTTATCTTTAACGTAAGACCCATCAGCATTGACAGGAAGAAAAAAAACACCACCACTATCAGAGAAAAGAATTTAATGTCCTATTCACCCCTCCGCCCTGCACTGTTTCGAAAATTGCTCAATCTTTTCTTTTCCCCCTGTCCCTGTGCCATATTATTATACATTGTTTCTGAGGAAAAGCATTTTCTATTATTGCCATTAAAAATATGAAAGTTTAGAAGAAAAAAAAAAATGAACAGAGCATGTAGGATGTAGAAGAACATTTGGGGGAGAGAGGTGAGGGTAAAAAGCGATTGAAAGGCTGTAATTATTTGAAATAGTCTGCTAATGTGTATTATCATGTCATTAAATGTAAATGAGATGGAGCTAAAAGACCCAATGCAGAGGACTTGGGGCTTGCTGTAGAAAAAGAAAAGGGAGGGGGAGAAAAGAAAATTCTACGATAAAAAAAGAAAAATGTCAAGGCTATCAAGGCTATCAAGGCTATGTTCATATGTGGGAACATAAACATTTAATAAGCTGACCAGGCTGCGACAATTCATTTGAACATCGGTGCTATACATTTACAAACAGCTTGTGCAACTTACCAAACCTTTGAGGCTGCTACTGACACGCAGATAAGGAGAGGGCGGATGGTGAGAGCGATTTAGTGGGAAGATCCTGATGCTGTCTGAAGTCCCAAACACAATTGTCTTGACTGTGAGTGGGTGTGTGTATGTATGTATGTGTGTGTGCGTGCATATGTGTTTACTCTTGCATTTGATCCCTGATGTGAGCGAGCATCATTCCACTTCAGCTGCTTAATAAGGCTGTCTGGGCCAGCGGCTCCTCATGGCCCCCAGCCCTGTTATCAGAAACATTAAGCTGAATATTAATGGCCTGGCCCGAGACGCATGCCATTAAGCTTGGTTGGCCATTTCTCTCTGTCCTTTCCCTACCACTGTACAGGAATTAATGAATCGTGGGTAAAACAGGGAGCACAAAAGAACGAGTGAGATAGAGAAAGTGAGAGAGAAATGAGGGGGCTCGGTCGGTGGCTATTTCTCAAAAAAGCAAAAAGATAAATACGAGCAGAAATGTAGCATGTCTTGTGTGGACAAAGGAGAAAGAGGAGAAAAAGAGTTAGGTGGTAACATATCTAAAAATAAACTCCTGGATGTATTTCTCTTTCTCCTGCTACATTAATAACACACCCACGACAGAACTTTGTGTCTTGCTCAAAGAAAGAAACAACGAAAAATGATTTGGTAATGATTATTTGTTCGTCTCTATTTCTTCTGGCTGAGCAGGCGCAGGGGTTTACGTTTGAAATGGAACAGGGAGAGGGGAAAGCACTTATTACTCCCTAAGTTCTGTGCTGGTGCAGCCTAAGCAAAGTGAGCTGTGAGCTGGATATAATTTGTGTAGAATAGCCAGAGGAGAGCTTTTGATATGCAGAAGAGCTGACCTCTGGACTGCCACTTTAATTGGGTTTTTAATTTTCCAGGCCATCTGACAGTATCAAACATGATCCCTGAGCTTTGCCCCACTGATTGGAACCACCGTGACAAGAGGAGCCTGACATCCTCTCTCGGCTCACAGAAGGGAGGACAGCAGAAAGAAAAAGCGAAAAGGAGCAAGAAGAGGGGAAATAAAAGCATGTTCGGCCAAAGGAGATTGGAGGGCTTGGGATGGAAATGTGGCCTTAATGGTGAGGAGTGTCGTATTGTATGGGGCTGAGGCTGATTCTGTGCTGTTGATGGGATACCACCCTCAGAGACAGGGAGGAAAAGTGCAGGCTGCTGAAATAAAGGCTGTCACTTCTGACTAGCGACAGCACACAGGAGGACCAAACCAGACTTCACCGCTTGGAGAAGTGCAGCAGTTGTATACAGTACATTGAAGAGAGAACAGACAGAATGTTGCCCTGTAAGAACCCAAAAGAGAAATTCAACTATAACAATAATTTTCAAAAAAGAAAATCTAAAAGTCTAAGTCATCAGGTGTGATGTTTATGTATTCATGAGCAGAAAGAAACTTCAGCTCTCATATCTGGAGACGTAATAGCACGGAGCGGAATGGCTTTCAAATGAGGCTGCATCGTCAAATCCAACATGGCCCATCAACACGCCAACCTCCACAATTATCACCTGCGCCAGTCCATCTGGCTCGCTATCGTCACACAGACAAGAGTCTGTCTTGTGGTTTTTGGACAGGGGTTTCTTACTTGTGCCTGTTTGTTCAATCTGCAAGACCACACAAAGAGTTTCAGCCCTCTAATCTCCTAACCAAACAGGACAGCAATTACACAGGCAGATAACTAGGGGACATTTTCATCCGCAGTGACAGTACTGGCACAGAAGTGCTGTAGACAGAAGAAGAAGAGAGAGAGAGAGAGAGAGAGAGAGAGAGAGAGAGAGAGAGAGAGAGAGAGAGACAGACAGAGCGAGAGAGAGAGGGAAGGAGACTGTTGTCCTGTTTGAAGAAAAGAGAGCTTCACCTGCCAGTCAGAATCCACAGAGACGACTGTGACACTCACTGTAGTCATTACAAATGGACAGGGTTATCTCAAAGACCACTGGAGGAGGTTGAGCAGGTCCCAAACCTGCCAACAGCATGTGACAGTTATTGACTACCTGACATATTTAGCCACGTTATTAATGTAATGGAATTTATTTGTTGCAACGTGAAACTCGGGAGAGCGTATTTGAATTGGATTTCCCTAACCGAGCCTAAACATCAAACTCTTAGTACAAGTAACCATGAATATAAAATTTGAACGATAAAAGTTAAAAGAAAATGACTCATGTCCTTGGAAAGCGTGAGAATGTGAATGAAATCGGTGGCCAGGATCATCATTCAGAATTAAGTCAGTTCCATGACATGCATTAGACAAATGTAGCTATTTTTCACAAGTACTGGAATACATTACAGTTGAGATTGAGAGTAATGTACCTTTCTTGGCACCACTGAGATTCTTCAACCTTTAGTCATTAAGAAGTGGGAACTTTTCCACCTTTTCCTTAAAGTTCATGTTCTCATTGAAGCTAAATTACTTGTCCAAAGATACTCGTAAAAAACCCTGCGATGACAAAACCCTTTTAACGTGTCACGAAACGCCGCGCTGTTATATATTTGTAAGTGTGAGGTGAAGTGCCCGCTAACCCACACTATGCAGTCAAATCTGCATGCATAAGCATTGACGCACGCACGCACACACACACAAACAAGGCTCCTATAAAGTCACGCTCACATACACACACGTACATACACAGAAATCTCATTAGAGCCTTTGTTAATTGCAGCAGACAAATGCTAATGGTTCAGGCAACAAAGCAGCTGTGTCTATGAAAAATGAGAATCCACAAAGTAATTATTACATCCAATATTAATTTAATTATACCGTTTTGTGCGATACAGTAATTTAGGAGGGTTTTTCTAATCACACACACTCTTGAAATAAATTAGGAGTTACGGAGGCACAGGGGAGCTGAGGATTTCTCCAAAGACTCACTAGGGGGGAAATAGCATCATTCTCTTTCCCAGAACTGGGATTTTCCCATTTAAATCAAAACGCCACTGTTGCTCTCTCATCAAATGTGAGACGAGAAGAAAAGCAGTGTGTTTTTTGTGCCAGAAAAACACAGCCACTTTATTTAATTTTTTTTCTCCTGGTGGCCATGCTTTGCTTTTGGTTGACGAGGGAACCAGTGAGATGGTATGGCTGTCAGTGCATTGGCTGCCTTTGAATGAAAATTTAATTATTAATCATCTCTCCTGGGCCTGGTTTTGCCTCTTCGCCTCTCTCTTGTGAGCTCAGAAATGTAATTGCGGTTGTTTTCTATATAATCAGTAGCCAGAGAGTTGGTGCTATTACAGACACTCGACAAGGGAGCTTTTGTTTTAATCTTTTGATTCCAAAGTCAGGTTCTTTTTTTATCTGCTGTGGTGTACACAAAAGCAAGTTTGATTGGCAGGGAGTTCGCATCTTTTTTTCTCCCCCCTCTCTCTCTGTCTCTCTATGTCATGTAAATTGTTATTGTCTTTTACCTCAAATTGCCTGAGAAGTTTGTCAGATGAATAGATCCACAACAGTACACTTTCTTCTATAGATTTGTACACTCCACAAAATGCATGATGGCCAGTTATAATTCTAACAAACACACCTCGGCCCTCAGCTAGTGCAAGGCTGTATCTCTGCATGTACAAATTGGACAGATGCATGTTAACAGTCTCTGCCATTGTACCTCTTTTGTGTGCGTGTCTCACTCTCTTTCCCTCTCTCCTATTTTTTTTTTTTTTTTATATTCACACTTTTTAATAAAGCAGAACATCTCGCCTCTGGACGTCACATGGATGGACAGCTGTGCCGGTGGACGAGGTGAAAATCAACCCCAGGACATGTCAAAGAGTGAGATTTCCAGTCCTAAAATTAGATAAGAAACCTGGGTGTCTGTGAAGGGTGGGAAGAGGAAGGAGAGAGAAGAGGGAAGGAGCGCAGAGGGGTGAAATAAAGTGTTAAAGAAGCACGTCCACCCCTGGCCAGTTACTATAAATCAGGTCCCTGAATGACTAAGGGTTACACCTCAGGAAGTAGCTTCCTGGAGTCAAAAGTGCAATGGTATTTATATAATAAGACTGTTTCATTCCAACATCCCCCAGTAACAGAGTAATGGGACCTCTGCCAGCAGCGCCTTTAATGCTCTAATAGCGGAATTAAAACCAGGGGATGGCAATGAACGGATGTAAATTAACAATCACCTCGCTATTACAAACTTGTATGTGCACACACACTCACATCCACCCACACACACACAGGAAGTCAGCACGCCAACTTGCTCCCTCGGTCAAGCCAATAGGGATTTACAGGAGCATCTGACAAAATTGGGCCATTGTTTTCTTAGCTGCCCTGTAGACATTTAAAGTTAGCCCCACTTGGAAAGAGCTAACTGTGTCACCTGACGTGCAGCCAGTGGTGGAAGACGTATTCTGATGTTTTAGTTAAAGGTACCCTGTAGAGTTTTCTTGTCAACAAACAAAAGTTATTTTTTACATTTTTAGGTTTATCTTAAACTGTGATTTCTTGCAGTTATGACGGGGTCCAAGCCTCCCCGGCACCAGTTCCCCCCTGGCGCAAGTCGCCCCTGACAACGCTAAGAGCCCACGAAAGCGGAGCCCGCGAAAGGAGAACCCAAAGCATGGCGGCAGCAAGGCAAAAGTCAGGAAATTTGACTAAGTGCAAGCTCCAAAGTCTGTAGTGAAATGCAATAGCAAATTTCCCATTCATTGAGTAAAAGGCCAAAACGCTTCTACCTCAATTATAGCGCCCCCTAAAGGCCGATCATCACCAAATCTGGTATAGAGCCGCAGAGTGGCATGTCGAACAATAATCTCAAGTTTTGTGATGATAGCATTTACTGCTGCAGAGATATTGCCATTGCAATTTTCCAATTTAAATACATTGAGTTATTTGCCAAAACGCGTCTACGTTCATTATAGCGCCCCCTAATGGCAGATATTCGCCAAATTTCGTGTCGATAGCATTTACTACAGCAGAGAAATTGCAATCAATCGCAAATGTCCCATTTAAATGCATTGACTTATTTGGCAAAACGTGTCTACGTTGATTATACCACCACCTAATGGCCGATCTTCACCAAATTTGGTACAGCGCCTCAGAGTCGGCTCTCAAACAATGGTTGTAAATTGTGCATACTTTAATGTAGCACAATTATTTTGATAACTTTTCGTCAGGTCGGTCTGCAGATGCTACGTACCAGGTTTCGTGCAGATCGGTCCCAAGTTGGTTTTGTGCATTGTGCAATATTGCGAAAAAACTTCTTAGCAGAAATGGGCGTGGCCTATATCATCAGATTCATCTCGATTGAAGGAACACGTGGATGTAAGGTTTTGTAATGTGCAATGTGAAATGTGGGAGTTATAGGCAAAAACACGTATGTCATTATAGCGCCACCTATTGGTCCATATGTGTAATTTTTGGTATATGAGGTCCATGAACCATTGTACATCTACACTGTAAATTTGAAGTTGCTCACATTAGTGTAATTGGTGAATCCAAACCTGGGTTCCATAGGCCACGCCCACTTTGACAAATCAGTACCCCACTGTAGGGGTGGCCTCAGGAGTGGCCCTTGATGGTACCCTCAAAATTTCGTAAAAATAGGATGAGCCATTCATGAGATATAAAGTTTTTGTACGTGTAGTGCCCCCTAGTGGCCAATTTGTTTTGGAGCCCCAGAGGGCAAACAAGAATCTAAAGTTTGGCTTTGATAGCATTTATTTGGCTGAGATATGGCAAAGTTTGTGTTTTTGTAGCTAGCTACACACATTTGTTTGTGTGTAATTTGCGCAATTTTCATCCAATAAAAATTCTTTTGATAACTTTTTGTCAGGTCGGTCTGGAGATGCTACATACCAAGTTTTGTGCAGATCGGTTGCACGGTGTAGGAGGAGTTTGAAAAAGTAGGTTTATGATAAATCGCGATTTTTTGCACATAAAAGTATAGACAAAAATAGGCGTTGCCTATATCAGGAGATTCAGCTGAATTCAGGGAATGCATGGATACAAGTATTTTTAATGTGTGATGTACGGTTTGGGAGTTATAAGGCCAAACACATTTATTTTGCTATAGCGCCACCTAGTGGTGGAACTGGCTGAATTTTTGTGTCCGAGGTCCGTGCAGGGCTCTGGACCACTCCTGAAAATTGCAATTGGGATTCATTCTCAACTTCTCCTATTCAGTGGAATAGATAGAAACTGGCACATCGAGTCGCTCACACCCATGCATGATACAAACAATACGGGAATCCACTCAAAAAAACAGTAGTAGTTTTTGACTACTAGTGGTCAAAAACTCAACAGGAAGTAGAAGTAGCGATACCACAATGCAAAACTTGTCATGCTTATTATGTTAGAATATGTTATATATTATAATGTTATAAAATGGAAATACTCAAGTCAAGAATAATTACCTTAAAATTGTAGTGTAACCAAAAGTAATAGTCTTCAAAGTGGAAGTTTGTCTTATTTTAGTTAAACATTTTGGTATAATAATAATACGGTGGCAACTTTTGTAATATATATTGACATTTATTTATTTTTGTAATATACTGTATATAATTGACTCTGTTCTTTTTGTCTTCATTTGCTGTTTTATCGTGTTGCCTAACCTTCAATAGTTTAGGACACAGAAGGTCAGGCAACCTGTGCTGTTAAAATACTTACCACATAATTAACTGCAAATGTTATTATAATTAAAGGAAATCCACACACAGGGATTTTACCCTCCTTTCACCACCGAGCCCTATGTTCTCTTCTGGGACAGGAAACGTTTGAGGGATCAAACTTAGTTCACATGTTACAGGTGGTTAAGATATAGCCACAATTCAAATGATATTCCTCTGGGGAACCACTAGCCCTTGAGTATTTACAGTAACAATAGGGCCTGGCATGCTGCCCATGTTACTGCCACATAGCCATGTGTGAGTGTTTAGTAGGAGGGTGAAATGGTGCAGCAGGAGAAGAAAATCCAGGTCCCTACTGAAACAAATGATGTCAATTTTTCATGAACTTATCTGTACTCCCTAATGCTCCTTCCAGGACTGATATTGCGCCATTATTCACCAACCTAAGTAGAAATAAATTGATGGATTGTCATTTGAGTTTATTCAATGGCTCAAACCTTATGGAAGGAGAAAAGAACAGTCCTTGCCATTTAGGATAATGGTTAAAAATGTGTATGAGTGTTTAATGTCCCTGCAGTGTTTGCTCTGTAGGGGTCTCGCGGGGAGAGGAAGATGGCTGTTCTGGGTCACTGGGGTGGGGAAGGGGAGAGCTTAGTCGATTAGCCAAACTCTTTTTAACCACATCAGGCCCGACTGGCAGGCAAGCAGGCTGGTAGGTTTGGGCACACTCAGGCTTTTTGTTGTCCTATTATTCCGCTCGATGATTGAGATAATAATCAAGGCTTTCTCTCTTACCCGCTACACCCCGCGCCCCTGATTCCTTCTGTCTCGTTTCTCCTTTGAATGTCCTGTTGTTCCACTCTGTCATTTCCCATTGCTATTTGCATTTTGCCCTCTCTTCTTTCACAGACAAGGTCATTTATGGATTCGGAGCTGCTGCTTGTAGTTTTCTGCATCACTCCTTATCAGTCCATTTTTCTACTATGCATAAATATGAGAATTGTGTGTCTACAAGTTTTAATCTTAAATTCTATTTCATAAATGCATCTTTAAATGCCAAAATATCCTTTAACCTGATGGTGAGGCTGTGGTCTGGTGACTCTAACTACCTGTGACACGTAAGAACAGGAACAAGGTAAGTCAGTTCACTAAAGTACCCTGGTTGACCTCAGAGGGCCGTCCTGTTCAGAAACAAACAGTCAAATATGCCAACATATGTCCATAGACCTCCATCAGACAGGATTTTCTTGATATTGTGACAGATGCACAGTGAAACCCATACTGTAATTGAATGTGCTCCTGTCCTGTTTTTCTCAAAGCCCACCAATCTTCTTATATGTTGGCAAAGTCTTTTGTTTAAATTTGCTTCTGACTCATGTTTGTAACTTTGGGTTTTAGGTTTTAATCTTTTAAATGATTTTCATTGGTCTTTCAATTTCAATTATTTTTTGCTTGCTTATTTTTTGTTGGCTCTTACTGTATTTTTACAGATGTTTATCATGTGTAGCACTTTGTGACTGTCTGTAAAAGGTGCTATATCAAATAAACTTTTTTAATTAATAATTATTATTATTATTATTATTATTATTTTGACCTCAGATGGCTCCATGTTTATCTGCATAGCATATACTGTACTGCATTTTACTGTACAGGGCACCCAAACCTCTTTACTGTTAACAGTCAACATGGTAATGCTGAGCTAATCACATCATGAAAGAGCTATTCAGTTAAACACATTTAAACAAACTCTGACACAGATCTTATGTCCAGACTACATATGTTGAGGGATTTAAATACAAGGTGATTTAAGATTAGGTGCAGGGCTCGCCCCTCCACCTCTAGTACCCCCTGCAATGCCTGATTCCCCATTTGCTGTTGTATAAAGCCAAATAAGGAGATTTGAAGAGATAAAAGTAAAGGGAAGTTAAATCTGCTAACACACTAACAGTATCGTGGAGTCTGGTACAGTGCAGTACATGTCAAACTTTGAAAAGCTTCCTTTCAGATCAACAGAAGACTCCCCAAAACAAGGAAACTGAACCGTTGCTTAAAATCTGTGGGGTGTTCCTTTAATACCTTCAAAAGGATAGGAATAACATGTACAGTGTGATTTTAGTGTGCATTACGTTGCTTACTACAATAACTGACAGTGAATACAAACGGATGCCACCTGGTGGCCTTGACACATGCAGGTAACTACATGTTAATCATGGCAGATTAAGGAAGAAGGTGAAGAAAGCAATGTCCTGTTGAGAACCATAAATAGAGCAATCCCTAGATGTGTACAAACTGAGTAATTTGAGGAAAACTTACATTTTATACGATTTACACTTAGACTGGGTAAACCCAACCCAGCTGCCGGCGATTTAATTTCGCCCTGCAGCTCAGGCTGGAAACGTGTACGTTTATCTATCCTGCTTCAGTTACAAATTTGCGGGAACCAATCACAAACTGGCTTATGCACCTGGCGCGCTATTGGCGGGTTTAACACGATGACGATAGAGAAGCGACCAAGCAGCTTTTTGTTTACATTCAACATGACGGCCACCAAAGCGCAGCAACCCGTTGATGCCACGGTCTCTGCCACATCACTCGGATCGTTGGTCTGATTGGTTGAAGGACTATCCAATTGTGTACAGAGTCATTTGAACTATGCTCGTTGATCACGCCTCTTGTGCAGAGAAAATACAGAACAGACTCCCCAGACTTATGTTCAATCTTAAAAGATTGAACTTGGTCTGGTGATAGACAGACTAATTTACACTACAAATTACCAAAGATTTTGAGTTTTTGCTAAACATATACCTTTGCCATATAGGTAATTGTTTTTTCTAAATTAAAAAAAAACTCATCTACTGATGTTGTGCAGTTCCACACCTGCTTCACTTTGGGATGTTAACTCTATCCACATACTGTATTTAACAATAAGCGATCATACAGATTGATCCCGATATGTGGCAGGGGTCAGGTAGGGTTTGAAGGTCAACAGAGGACAGGTGTTATAGTAGGAGTAAACCCAGGCCTACTAGATAGAGATATCATCATGGTTGGAGGGAACCTTCACGTGACCCCAGCCTGCCATTGGGAACTACACAGATAGATGTCCTTATCTTTCCCTGCAGCTCCCCCGCAGCTAACTGACAGAACTGGGATCTGTCAATCACCGCTGACATGTGATGTCTTACTCAGCCAGGAGATGGGACAGCACCAGACGAATCACTTCTAAATGACAAATCACTGTCGTGGTGGTGGTTTATCACTGTTTTGTCTTAGTACTGAGATATGTCTATCACTGATTGAGGATAAATATGTGTTTGGTCGGGAGTGATATGTGTGAGTTTTGTGTGTTAGTTGGGTTTAGAATTCCTCCACAAAAGGGAACTTTAAAGCACTAGAAGATTCACTTCAGTTAAGTGGTGATAATTGAGTGCTGATCTTTGGTCCTCCCTTTCCCTTTAAAACTGACAGTGTTGGTGACCTCCTCTTTCGTTTCCTTTCACATCCCAGCCGCTTCCTTATATGGCAAGCTATAATGATACACGTTGTAAAGTCTGTGTAAGCACTACCTTCAGACACTAAAAGTGACCCTCAAGAGTGTAATGGGGCTATATTCCTCCTGGCATTGTGAAAAGGTGAAAAAAAACAATTTATAACTCTTTGTACTGCCACTTAAGGACTCCCATCACTGGTTTATTTGCGGTGAATGAGGAAGCTTGTAATTTTCAGTGTTTCTCCAGGAAAATAGGTATGTTTAAGAGGGTGAATAGCAGGTTAAGGGTTAGTGTTTTTACGGCTCTTGTGTACGTGATTTTGTGTTTCTTTAGAGTGGGGACTAAAGATGAGCACAATGAAAACATGTAATGACAATATGGACACACGTGTGACCTACAAAGGTCAACATAGCTGTATTGTCAACTGCAAATGTTAAGGGATACATCTGGTGATCAAGTCCCATGAAAATACTAAAGACCAAAAAGCAAAGAAAAGAGATTAAAAACACATAAATGAGCCACACCGTAATTTATTTTGAGTCAATCCTACTGTACATAACAGTCTTCTGCTACCACAAGAAGTGCCGATGAACTCATAGGGGAATTTGGGCCGCTGGAAAAAAGAAAAAGATGCTGCAACACTGGCGTATCACAGTAGTTTGACAAAAATATGCAAGACTTTACGGCTGCCGCCTGGAGCCAACCATCTGCTGCTGTCGGGCTTCTACTTTTCAAAATAAAAGCATGTAATATGTTTTAAATATGCAAGCATTTCCATTCTATTCTAAGATGGTGCCATGGTAGTTTATTTGAAGGTTTTAAGAATTGCTCCAGTGTGTGTATTATTTAATTATGAAAGCCTGTAAGTGTGCCTCATGCTGCTAGTGCCATAATCTCACGTGAGCCTGGTTTTTGCTATTTCAAAGCGAACAATGTTCCCGTCTGAAATTGGGCCGATAAGGGACGGAATTTGCCAGGGCCGAATTTTTGTCCCAGTCCACCCCTGCCCACAAGTGTACTAAATGTGTATTTATCCGCAGGTGAAAATAGTCCCCAAAAAATGCAGTATTTACTCCCATTATGGGAAATTATTTAGACTTAAAAAAAGTATATATTTATGACCCATTTTTGGGTTACAAATATATTATATACTGAGCGATACATATGGGAAAGTTTAAAAGTGTTGAGAGATGGACTTCATAGGATTTGTTGACAGTAACACATATAATATTACCAGCCTGCTTTTGTGGATAGCTTGCACTATACTGAGGAATAGTAAAATATATTTGCAGCTAAACTGTGAAAAATGTCCAACACTGTAGTCTTACTTCATTGGATTCAGCTTAATCAGGCTGTTGCTACTGCGTGCAGTATTTTCTGTACAGTGTTCGACATAGGCATGAGTCAACCCCAATAAGCTTTTAGTTTTATTAACTTTTAAAACTGGAAGTTATAATAGTGTTTTACACATGGCCATTTTTATACTCAAAGGCTTCCTCATCTTCAGAGCAGGTTTAATTCTTAATAAAGCCATCATATTTCGCTCCTGTGCTCATAAAGATTACATTGCAAGTAAGAAACCCAGGAGCAGTTGGTATTAGCAGGGCTGGGGAAATTACATCTTCTTTGTTCAATAAGTGCTTGGACTGTTAATCGGCCCAAGTATAAGACTATGGCCCACAAGTGAAGTGAAAGCCTCTGAAAGCCGAGTCCATATGTTTGTCTGTGAGAGGGGAAAAAGAGGGGGGGGGGAGAGAAAAAAATATGAGCAAGTTGAAAGAGAAAAGCTCCTCACCATCAGCCGAGGTTCCCATGTATTTATATGAAAGATATTTATTCAATTTCTGAACTCGGGACGGCGGATGATAATCCGTTAAATGTCTGCACACACCTTCCCTGCTACTGGCACCTTATTAAAATATGTAGATTAATTTGCGACTGGTTCTGCATGTGATTAGAGCGGGTGGATTGGGTGCTCGAGATTCAGCTCATATTTGTAATCTTCTAAATTTAACGGCGAAGTGAGAGCTTGTCAATTAAATGGGATGAAATGATGGGGAATAGTAAGATTCATCTTCATCTCCTTGTTTTATGCTCGAGTGGCCACAGAGTTATCATTTACAGGGCTTCAGATAATTGGCAGCAGTTTTGTTGAGCACCTCCGATTCAGGATGAATTTGTATTCTTCAACCAGATAGCGGCCTCAATACGCTTTGGCAAAGTGCAGCAAAGGCTTTGTCAATTACAGCATGTGTCACAGGGAAAAAATATCATGTCACTCCAGATGAGAGAAAGGCATTAAGAGCGGAGTGAGGTAAAATAAGATATTATGGAATCTAATGGTATTTATGTCATTTGATTTGAAGGTGGTTGATTTGCACTTTTCATTCTTTGCATGTCAGGCTTTTTTCCTGCTAATTTGACTTGCAACCAAAACTTGATTTCAAATATAGGTTGTTTCTGTGACAAGCCAGCAAGACAAGTTAAAACTGCTTGAATGCTATATATATTGTCCTCCTTAGTACAGTATCATTAGTGGCAGTGAAGTCAAGATACTAAATGTGAAAAAGGAAGTGGTGTGAGGCAATACAGACAGTTTTTTTTTCTTGTTCTATGTTGAAACCAATTTCCATTTATCTTAAATTCAAGATGTCATGCCCTATTTGATTAATTTGCATTGAAAGAGAACTTCAAAATACAATCAAGCTCTTCATTTTGTGGTCAATACACAGCCTCTCTGACCAGGTATTCAGTAGCCAGCCTCCATTAACAATAATGACCTTTGTTTCCCTCTATAGTCCATATTAGCAGCTGGTTTTTCTTTGTCAACCTTTGACTGAGCTGAATGAGACAACAGAACAATGATCTGACAATGAGGTTTCCGCACAGAAACCTCTTTGTCATCAAACACAATAACACGATTTGGGTTAATTAAATCTAAGCTAATAGGCAGTGATTGAGCCCCACATTTGACTCAAATCAAATTAGCTGTGCCTTCAGACAATGTTGGTGCTCCATGACTGTGGTATGGAGAGGTCGCTTAGGTCTCTGGAACAGGTTTGGATTGAGCTGTCCGGAGGAAATTATCTCCTGCTTAAGGCACAATCAATATGGCAAAAAGTACATCACAATAATGATATACATGACATTCCAGGGATTGGTATTCCTCGTGAGTCATATTCTTTGTATTGCTAAATTATTTCACATTGTGTTTCCAACTTTATCTGGGTCACACCTAACTATCAAACTCAGTTGCACTGTACTAAGTTTTCAGGGGAAGTTAAAGTCAACCTGTTGTGCTCTGTGACAGATATAGCCATGGGGCTCTCCTTCTCCTTTACCAGACCTCAGTAAAGACCCCAGGGCTCAGGAAAGACAGAGGTGAGAGACACACACACACACACACACACACACACACACACACACACACACACACACACACACACACACACACACACACACACACACACACACACACACACACACACACACACACAGAGCTGTCTTGACAGTGTCTAGTTTCACCTCCCCTCAGCACTTTTCCATCCCTCCGGCAGAATTTTGCAATTCCACTTTGTCGGTCAAAAGTTTCAGCTCAAAACTAAAACTCTTCTGCTGCATCATTTTGTATGTGCTATACAAATAAAATTGAAGTTGGACGACCAAGTCGTAGGTAGTCCTTTCTCCGTGCAGGAGAGCCTGCAGCAGAGTTGAGCTAAGGTTGGTATGTACTAGGTAGATTGGTCTGGACAGGAAAGGTAGTCTGGTGCTCAGTGGCCAACCAGACAGCGAGACAGGATTAGAGGCCGCTCCTGACATTTGGCACAACACCCAACTGGGGGCAGAGTTAATTTAACAGTGAGGGGTCAGGGGTCACAGGTCTGACCCAACCACTGTTGGCAGGCTGAGAGGGCTATAAGACATGCTTGAGTGCCACCATTCTGTTAAAAAATAAAGTATACTACAGTGTACATAATCCACAAATATCAGAAAATGATATGAATTTAGCACAAAAAACAGATATACAGTAGATGAGATCATTTCTGTCTATGAAGATGGGTGTGTCTGTAAAAGAGAGAGCTTGTGTGTATGCTAGTGCAGTGTGCATGTGTGTGTTTGCACATGCGTATCTGTGTGTAAGTGTGTCTCACAGTTGGGTGTGTGATGGGTTCAGAGCAGGAGTGGCAGGGCCTCCTTGGTCCTTCAGTCAGTCACTTCCTCTTGCTTGACTGCTTTGCTCAGCCAGGCTGAAAGCTGCTCCGTTGTCAGGTTGGAGTGTGCTAATTAGGCTCCAGTTTAATTTTCCAGGATGCTCTACTGCCCTTTAAATGGCCATTTCAAATTCAAAGTGATGGTAATTGTACCGTGGCATGCTGATCTTGTAATCACCCTGGGATATGTTTTTCTTTTTTTGCTGGGTATTTTATCTATTTTCTCTGTTACATTCTCTCTCTCTATTTGTTGAATCTTGTTGAAATCTTTCTGGACCTTTGTTGCTTTCTGCAGAGAGATTTTAAGTGGCATGCACAAACTCCATTGCTTGCGTATCTCTCACCAGGCTCTGCAGACTGTGGGTCAAAACTACCAGGGGTAGAAAGTGGGTCAATTACATCTTCTGGTGAAAAGTAGGGAATTTGGTTTTTACAGTCTATGGTTAAAACCAGGCTGGTCACATGCAGTAAGCCAAAACAAAAAAGAAGCATAAAAATCACAGTGACAGTTCTCCTTTGCTCTGTTATTGGCACTGTAAATAATGTAACTCCCAGAAGTCACTGGGTCACAATCTCCGCTAATCTGCTACAAGCAAGCACTGGGCAACTTTTAATGACATTCAGCAGGGTGGGAATGTGCACAAACTAAGAAAAAAGGCAGAAAATGGGCAAATTACACTACTTGGAGAATGTATTCAGGGTGATTAACCTCATGTTACATTTTTTTCATTTGGCTTACATCCCAGTCTAACTCGCCCAGATTAAACTGGTTGATGAGGAGAGCAGCTGGAGTTATGAGAACACTGGAAAAAGAGTAATTTTGATAGCCTCCTGGAAGAGTAATTGGGGTTAATGAGTGGTACTGTATTAGAGGAAATTATTACATTTGGACTACAATGAAAAATGTCAGTGGCAGACATTACACAAAGAAAAATCCAAAGCGACTCTGGTTAATGTTACAACATGCATTAGCCCTTATAGAAAAATGCTTTATGATGCTTAATGACACTGTGTTTGCTAGGGGTGCACGATTCAGAAAATGTCACGATTCGATATCGATCGTTTAGGCTCAAGATTCAATTCAAAATCGATTTTTGATTCAAAAACGATTCTCGATTAAAGTATGTAAATGTAGTTACTTTTCCCATGTGATTGCAGTAGACATACAAAAAAATTTAAAAATTATGAATCGACTTTTGGAATTCTATGAATCAATTTTGACTTAATCAAAATTCTTTTAGCAAAATAAAACTTGTAAGAATATTATTAATTTCACTTCCTGCATCCTAATTGATTCCAGCGGGTGCATTTCCTTTTCTTAAAAGTGGAAATACCCTTGCTGTTTGATGCTATTTACTCTTGTCCTGGGCTAGCTTTGCTTTGTCAGGTGAGGTTTTATTTCTTCTTGAAAGGGATTCCTTGAAGTGACTTGGGTGTCAGGTTTGTGACGCTTCCTCTTTTCAATTGTCTTTGCACTCCGAGGAGATGTGAGGACGGGCGGCTCCTCAGCCGTCACAATATTGATACTGCACGATGGCTGTCGAGGCACAAGCCCCTGCTTCTAATCTGCCCTGACAGACCATGCAGCACATGAATGATAGCAGGTGTGACATCACAAATAAGAGAGAAATCAAATGAAGTGAGTAAAGAGAGAAAACTGAATAAAAATAAGAAAAAGTTTTTGGGGAGTTTTTTTTATTTATTTATTTTTTACTTTATTCTTTCATAGAAATGATGGGTAGGTGGAGAAGAGATGGAGGTCTATTGTCAGATTCTGTATACACTCTTATTTTGTTATTTCTCTTTTCTCTGATCCAACATCTATTATCCTTTTCTCCTTCTGTTCTGAGCTGGCTGATGGGACGCAGGGCCAGGCCATTCATTGTGTCGGTGTCAGCAGTGGATTTATTTTCTCTTTAGTGTGCAAAGGGAGATGCAGGACAGGATGCTTAAGACTGTAGAACAAAGGCATACAATAGACTTCTTCAAAGACACCTTGAAGACACTGATTCATCAGTCAGGCAAGGAGCCCTGTGGGCAGGTGTCTGGCCACAATGGGTCACTCAAAGATACACATGCATGCACAGCGCGCACGCACACACACACACACACACACACACACGCACAGCACACAACAAACACACACACACACACACTCACTAACAAAAGGCACAGAGAGAAAACACACATGCCAGTTAAATCAACTCACTAGCTTTCATTGAGATCCTGTATGATAGATGGGTCCTGGGATGTCACCTTTGTCCCAGAATGCAATAGGGCCAGCAGCATGAGGCTATTTGTTAAGTTGTGGATCTCACAGCCAATATCTTCACTTTCTTCGAGTCGGACACATGTCGCCAGTACTAGCCGGATCAATGCTGAGGAATTTCTTTACTTTTATTTATTAATCATTAGTCATTAATATCTCTGTTATGTAGTATATAGTTAGTAATATAGTAAGTATTAATCGCTATAACATGACAGAATACAGCCATGTTATAGAAAATGATATTTCCAGGCGCCTGGGTAGCTCATCTGGTGGAGCAGGCGCCCATGTATAGAGGTTTACTCCTCGACGCAGCGGCTGCGGGTTCGACTCCGACCTGCGGCCCTTTGCTGCATGTCATTCCTCATCTCTCTCCCCTTTCATGTCTTCAGCTGTCCTGTATAAATAAAGGCCTAAAATGCCCAAAAAATTATCTTAAAATAGATATTTCCCAGAGCCTCAATGTCTATAGATTGCTTGTTTTGTCCAACCAAGAGTCCAAAACCAAAAGATACAGAATTGACAATAAAGTTGCAAGAATTATTATTTCTCAGTATTATGTATTTTTAAAACATCTAAATATCTTTGGGTTTTGGATTGTTAGTTGGACAATATAAGACATTTGAAGACTCTGAGTATTTTCCTCACACAATTTTTCGACATTTCATGGACTAAGCGAATAATCAAGAACAAAAACAAACATCAGATCAATCAGTGACAAAAAATAATCGTTGGTTGGAATCATAATTGACAAAGGTCTAAAACTGAGAAAAGCATTTTGTCTTAAAAATTATTTAGACAGATGATTTCCCATTGATCGATTAATTGACTAATCACATTCGCAATTGTTTCATGTTACGTTTAAAGAAAACTGATAGTATCACCGCTTTCAATCTGCTTTAAAGAGGCCAGGCATGTAAGGGAAAAATCGTTAATATCAGCAATAAATTACAGATTTATCTCTGGAGTCATTTTTGTTGTTTGGAATTGTGAAGGCTAAAAATGATCTGTGTTTGTACGTTGGAGCAGGTGGGTAAATACAGAGCAGATCCATATACCAGCGCTGTCAGAGTTTGATATGACAATAAGAGGTTTGCTTGGTCATATTGTGTGCGTCCAGGGCTATTGTGGGGCAATGTAGAACCATGTGTGAGTGACAAGATGAGAATGGGGAGCAAATGTCTGATCGGGCACCATTCTACTTTCAATCCACTATGAACAGGATGTGGTTCTATTTTAAAAGGAGTCAACTATGGGTCACTTGTATTTTTCTTAAGGCTAATTTTCTATGAATCTATAAAAATTCAATATTCATAGTTTTCACAAGAAAACAGGAAAATGCTAGCGCTTACGGTTGAGGCATACATTTTCAGTTATTTGATTACTTTCTTTTATTGCATTACCGTTGCCTACTGATAAACCACATTTGCTTCTCCTGAGAAAATTATGTTGTTTTTCCCTTACTTTTTTGTCTCATTGCCAATGTCCGTCCCCCCCTCTTGTCCCACAGGAAAGACTCTTGAAATTGTTCATTTACCGAGAGGAAGAAGTTGAAGGCCAGGACATTCTTTTTTTCTGTCAGATTTGTAAAGATTATTCCCATCATGATCCTATTAGCCACAGGGAGAATGTGACTACTTAAGATGGATTTATGGAAAAATAGTTATCCCCAAAAAAACATTGGTCAGAGGATGAATCCAGCCAGCCAGCCCCCCTCCCCACCCCTCTCCACAGAATTTATTCCCTCTGCAAATTCAATTCAAGAGGCTACATTTGTGTTCTCAAGGCCAACTAGTCTGAAAGTCATAATCCCAGACCACAAGTACCACTTCACGTTCCCAGCAGGCTTCTTTCCTGGAACTTTGAGATTGCTGAGGCGGAGCTGATTTGGCAAGGGATTAATCTGCCTCAGCACCTGCAGTCTCTGTAACCAGCCACTGCCTGTCCCATTGAGACCTCACAACAGTGGGTTACCAGAGGTAAAACTACTGATAGCAACAACAAATAAAGCATTCCAATCCATTTTAAATTGTGTCATAACATTTCACTTTATGTTTTTTTGTTTCATGTAAATATAGGCCTACAATATTTATTCATCAACAACATAACTTTTGAGCTACTGCATGTACTCATGCTCATTCTAATCCACAACTCCCTGAACTCAAAGTTCATTCTTGGCTCGTTAATGAATGGACTTCTTCTCATGCACTCATCCTAATGAGTGAGGCTTACCTTCCCCTGCCCTTCCACAGTTTATTTTCCTCAGGTCAGAACCCCAGCTCAAGGCCCCCATGGCTGGCGCCATATGTGAGCCAAGTAGGGGGTGGTGCAGTGGAAGCCTGCTGGTCATGCCACTGAGCCCAGGTAAATTCCCCGAGCCGGATCCCCCCCACCCAGGCACCCAGGGGAGAGGAGGTGTTAAAACCTGAAGGGCCTTTGCCTAGTCCCCACTGAGCATGCAACCATCTGCTCCCCGCCCACGCCCAGCTGGCCACCTTTGATCCCACCAAATTTGAACTAAAACGAGGATGATGACTGAGGTCTTCCAGTTTGCTCTGGAGAAGTGGGGGGGGGAGAGAGAGAGAGAGAGAGAGAGAGAGAGAGAGAGAGAGAGAGAGAGGGGAACAGCAGAAGTTCATGGACACGGATGGAGAGAAACTTGGTGATGACATGGCTATGAATCCCATTTTAGATAACATGCATTGTCTTTCACTGATGTGGTCCCGCCCTAAAAATTACACATTTTTGTGAATGTGCATGCCGATGTGTCTTGGAGACCACATGGAATCTGTCCACAGCTTGTCTGTGAAGGATCATAGAGATTTTACATGGTGGAGCCACACTGTGTTAAGGTCTGAGAGAAATACAAAAAGTCATATAGAATTGGCATTAACGTAACATTGCATGCTGTACAATGAGAACATTACAGGTAGATTGTTCATTATTATTTAAAAAATATATGAAATCCTACTATTTATCTTCCCTAATGGCTAGGAACACACATGGTGATGTAATTGCATCCCATATCTCTAATTAAAACATGTCTCTCAAACAGATGTAAAATGTGACCCGGGGTCAATTAAAATTGATATCCAAGTGATCAGAATTACTCTCTTACACAAAAATGTATGGATCTGAGCCAAATGGCTAATTTCCCCCCATGATTAAAAGAGGATTTTGAACTGAATGACTAATTCAGTGATGAATCAGTGAGAGAGCACACAATCAGCATTTTGCTCCTGCGACCCAGGACCAAATTGATTCCACAGAAAATTTCATGTGAATAATTAAACGCATTGATTAAACAGTGAGATAATATTTAATTGAGGTGGCTCATTAGAATTCCATGTGCACCACCATTAATGGGTCATTAACACAATTAATTAATTACGCACCCTCTAACAACCAAAAGGAATTCAATCTATAATGAGTACATGTTTTTGAAGAAGTTAATTAGGTAATCCCCGCTCCCACAAAGTCTTGTGTACAGAATCTAATGTGAACTACAATTACTGCTAAAACTTGCTGAAGTTGTTGTCAAGGCTGTAGCCTAAATAGTTCTTCTTGATATGGGAAAAGGATGTGTGTTATGTAGCCTACATGTTCAGTGGACAGTCAGACCTCCTTGTATTTCTATTAGGAATATGTCCAGGTTTGACAAAGGTGATAATTGACCAAAACAAAGTGGGGTCTGACAACCTCAGAAGTTCCTTGACAATAAGACATACATTTATAAAGAAATAAATGTTTGCTTGATAATAGGACATATTAAGTTTGACCATAAACGTTCTAATGTTAATTCTCCACCTAATAATACTTTATGGAAAAAAATATAAGCCAATTTGTTCCTCAGCAGCAAAAAAACTAAAAATCAAATGGAGGTCTGTAGCATTACACGTTTCTATTTGGCAATCCTTGACATGAAACATTTTGGAAATGCCTGATCTATATTCTACAGAGGGAAGAAGGCAAGGTGGAAAAGTGACAGCTAAAGCAGCCCTGTGTGTGATCAGGGGTGAGCTCCCCTGGTGCGATCCCTCACCCCTGTAGCGTGAACAATCCTCAGACGTGATCTGCCAGGCTAACCGGCTTGCATAAATAAAATCAGTTATCTCCCCATCCCTTTGCCTCCCTGTCCGCACTCGGGCTGTATTTAATCACGCGGGAGCTGATGGGATAGGGCCGTTTTTCTGCCGGAATAATCAGAGGGCCTCCATGTGTCCTGGTCATATGTATTAATCCTGTCTTCCTATGGCTGGCCTTATCAGCTCCCAAAGCCCACCTCTCATGGGATCTAGGCTGCTGTCTCAGCGCCCTCTAATCTGCCCTGAGAAATTGTTAACAGGATGTAAATGCGTCCAGGGATGATATACGGCTTCTTGTATAACATACATGTTATTGTTAAGCGTTTTGCATGCAGGTTCTGAGATTATGCACACAGAGAATGGGAGAGATGGTATTGATTGATGGAATAACAAATGTCGAATATCGTTTTAGATGCAAATGATCACACGGGGTTATGGGGCAAATCTTTTTTTTGCTGCTTATGGATATGGACAAGGATGAAATAGTGGAGGGATTGGAGGACTTATCTCATGCAGCTATTTTAGTTTAATGGAATGCACATGGTGGTGAGGAAGAAAGGTGGATTCTACCATCAAAATTGTTTTATTATACAAATGTTTGTATCGGTGTGGTCTGATGAAAACTTGGATTTAATGCGCTGACCGAGTTTAAAAATCTCAGAGGAATGATGTGAGTCATGTTTAATTTTTTAAAACATCTTAAGGTATCATTTGCAATTAGCGTTTAAGACACTGAGGGAGTACATGACGTGTGCTTTGTTGTTATGTCACTAATCCAGAACTGTAGAAGAATCCTCTCCTGCCAATTTCAGTCAGAACCTGGTTTGAGTCAAAGTCAGCTTCAGCTTACATTCTGATGCATTTCTATTTTGATGTACACTGTTTCATCTTTATTCTGTCAGCAGGAAGGGTACTGCATCACAGATATGCACTGGAAATGTTCGCACAAAGCTGTCAAGAATTGCATTTTTGAAACATCAATAAAGTATACATTATATGCTGTCAACTGTAAGCAGTATATTGCATCTTATCAGCATACACAGTATTTAAAAAAAAAAGCTTAAATGAGAATCACTGTGGCTCCGTTCTGAAATAGAAAGGGATTTAATAATCTACATCCTCCAATCATGAATGTCTTCAGTTTGTTGTCTTTTACTTTTCTTTGTTTTGTGGTGTTCAGAACAGAGACAGTCTTTGATGTCACTTCCTGTCAAGGTTGGTTAGGACTCAGCATCAGTTGCGATGGACAGGAAGCCCTGTGATTTTTCCGTAGTACAGTAATTAGAACCCCCCCTTTTTTTTTTCTTCCCTGCAAATGTGATGCAAAGCATCTCAAAGTACTGTCTCCCATGATTAAAGACAGCTCATTATCTGTGGCTACTCTCTGTCTGATTCAAGCTCCCACAGAGCAATGTGTGCAACCCAAAGAGATGCACAATTGTGTCCTTGTCGCCCAAAAGAGGATCTGCCTTTTTCATATTTCAGGTCCCACCCACACCAGGGTTGGATGATAAATTTCATTACTTATTTTGGCTAACATATGAGCTAATTATTCATAGTGAGGGGTTTGTTTCTTAATGGAAGATTTTCTTCAAATAACTAATATGCTGTTAACTAGGGCTGAAACTAACAATTTCATTATCAATATTTTTGTGTGATGATTACTTTTTAGATTAATTGTTTAGTCTTTGAAACCCATCACTACTTCCAAGAGCCCAAGATGGCTTCTTCAAATGTCTTGTTTGACCAAAAGTCAAAAACCAAAAGATATTCGATTCACAATGATGTGACGAAGAAAAGCAGCAAATCTACTGAAATGTATTAATAGATTATCATAGTTGAGGGTTACTTTTCTGTTGATCAACTAATTGATTTATCAACTTATTGTTTTAGCTCTACTTTTAATGTCTTCATAACACCTGAAACATTGCTTTACATTTCCAACATACCTCCCCACTGGGAGACCCTGAAAGTATCGTAGGACCTGACAGACATTGGCAGGACAGAGGACTAATAAAACGATGGCCCACCTAAAGGGCCGCCACAGAGAAACACACAGAAAGGCAATTGACTTGGAAAGACTGAATGATACATTTGTCCAGCAAACTATAAATATCCAAATTCAAATGTTGAGCCTGACTGCATGGTGGCAACTTTTAATGGAAATGTTACAAATGAGGCCCTCAAATAATGAATAATTTCTGACCACTCTCAGCAGTGTCTCTCAGCAAGAGGGTGCCAAACATGGACATTTTTCAAGCCGGGGACTGATTAGGCTGAGGATGGGACTCGGCTGGAGGACGGACATCGTGGCGCTTCCCCAGAGAATAAATTTGCACCTGGTCCATCCGGAACAATGGCGCTCTGCCTTCGCACTGTGCACTGGGCTTAATTAAAAAACATGGCTAATTTGCACACTCTACTTTGCTTCAAAATTGGAATCTACTTCACCACGGAGTCTGTTAATTTACACAGGAAACTACCAACTGAGAGGGGATGGGACTGTGATGGGTTTGACAGGGGACTGGACAAAGAGCGGACACAATCAAAACATCCACACTGCGAGGCCCGGGAGCCTCGCTCACTCCCCCCCATAGCTGTTCCACACAGTGTTCAGGGAGGGAAAAACTAACTTTGATTCAACATACCAGAGGAATAATCCGAAATGCTTCATAGTGTGGGATAATCTCCATAAAGTGAAATCACACAAGGGCGGATGGTGGAATGGGAATCCTGACACGTCTTTTCTGACAGGTAACCGGATTGATGATTCCACAAGAAAATGTACATTGCGGAAAAAGCGGATGAATTATGACAGTTTTCATATTAAGCAGACTTATCTGCGGCAAAGAGCATTAAGAGTGCCAAGTACATCGACCGATACTATCACAAATTGACCTGCCAATCACCTCGCCCTGGCTTCAAAGGTGCAGATAAGGTATTTAAGGTCATTGAAAGCAGCTTCCACTGTCTGTTGGTCGTCCTCTTTACTATTATCAGAACCATGTTTCGAGAAAGCGCATTGGTCTCTCTTGCAACATGAAAAAGATCTTGGATAATTCACCCAGGGCTCAAAAACGGAGGCTATTTCACAGCTAAGATTTTACACGCAAACTGAAATAGCCCTTTAATACTTCCCCCATGTCTGAGAAGACTTGGTAGGGATTGGGTCGCCGGGAGGGACGACTTCCCAAGGCTTATGAGGTAATCTCATTGATATTTATTCGTCTAATGATGAGTAAGAATGTAAACTGATGGCTACATTCATTCCAAGATGACCCCAATGAGTCTTTCATATTAAAGTAATGAATTGTACATAAAAGGAGCTCCAAATCTTCTAGTCAGACGTAGAATAAGCTCTAATGCAGCGCAATCCCAGCAAGGTATTAAAGTTAGCAAATGGTAGATAATACCACAAGATTCAAAGATGTATGTCCAACAATGATCCTGTAAGGGTGAAGTAAAGCTCCTGGCCAATTGGATGTAACTAAGACTTAAATAAAGACTCTGATATTGTAGACTGAAATTTATACTGCTGTCCTCCTTATTTGAAAGCTCTCACATGGAATTTGGATATAGACTAAAAACAAATTCCATCTTCAAATAGCTTAGTGTGCATGTGATAATTACATATTTTCACAGCTCAACTATGATTTAAAGAAAGGGAAAGACATCAAAAAGTGAGGCTTGAGTTGTTCCTGAGAGATAGGGGGAGGAAGAGGGAGGAGACAGAAAGTCGAGGACGGGGAGAGTGTTACTTTTTGGGGGAGATCACTCCTCACGTTGAGCTGGAGCTGTCGTACCTGTCTCTGCGGCGCTGACAGGCGGTTTGTTTGGACGGGAGGGTCAAGCAAGGAGCAGGGGAAGTGAAAGAATGCTAAGGACACTCAAAGTTAGTGATAGCAAGAGGGGATTGGGCAGCAGAGGTGACATCGTGATTTATTGACTCCTCAGGGGGGTCATCTTGACCCGAGTTTGAGTTCACTGTGACAGCCACGGGTAATAGGAATTTTCGTGCCGATATCTTCACTTTACAGAAACTGTGCAGCATGCGTTATGCAAAACCTCATCAGGACAACTCATGACCTATACTTTAAAATGTTACACTTTTACACATTATGTCAAAATTATTAAATTAAAAATTAAAAACAGGCTTTCAGTCTAGCATGAGTAAACCAAAAATCTAAACTGATAATCTTGTGTTTAAAAGATTACAAAGCAGCAGTGCCTCTCACTTCAGCAGAGGCCTGCTCCCCTTCAGCTGTTGTTTTTGTCTTTTTTTGTTTTGTTTACTCAACATTCACTGGCGTCCATGTTGTCATCACCTGTGAAATGACTAAGCTCCGAGTATAAAGCTCTAATGAGAAAACACACAAAGGCGCTCATTTGGCATTGCAGCATTACACAGAGATACAGTATGAACCAAATCCCCGCAGCTATCCAAACACGTAGCTTTTCATATGGCCTGTTGTTGCCCGCCGTTTGGCTTGCGTGGCCATGGAGGCAGCTGTTGACACTGTTACCATTGCATTTCCTGTTAAGCCTACCAGCTGCCTCTCCTCTATTCTCCACGGCCCCCTGGAAGGGTGGGTGAAACAAGTGTTACCAGCCGTCTCGACGACAGACAGCTCCTTTCTGCCTCTGGCTGTTACTGTATCGCCAGGCTTTCATGGCACAAAGAAAACCAGCGAGCGTGGAGACCACAATGGCCTCACAACGCACCTCACCGAGCCCTCTCTTATTAACACACACCCTTCATGCTGCAGGTTCAACCTACAACTGGAGAGGGGCGTACGGAGGGTGGACTGCATGCCATGTGCACAATGATAACATGGCTGCAGATGTGTGTATGTCAGCATTAAAGCTGACCACAATTGAGATGCAGCTGACTACACAGAGGTTCATTTAAAATAAGATGTTAACCAAAAAGCAGGCTACTAATGAGTCTGTGGCCATATCTTTGTAGGAGCATCAGTTGACATGTTTGACGACAAAAACAACATACAGAATTGGATTCCCAAAAATGGGAGAAGCAAAACAAGAATTACAGCTTCAAACAACAATAAAGATACCCTCGTTCGCAAAATTGCTCAGTCATAGCACTGCAAAGTATCCCTCTATGGAAAGTGTAACTCAAACAATGTGTATGTTTGTGACTGTATATAAGCACCACTCCATCCCCCTCCAACTTCAAATATTGACTGCCACAAAGAGTATTCAAGTAATTAGTTTATATGCATAAGGAAGACAGTGGAGGACTTGTGATGTATATGTATTATCGCCATGTAAGGGATGTATGTATAGCAAAACAATGATTGCCTATTGTGCGAGCGAGAGTCTGTTTTTCATAGCGCTCAATCGATAATGAAATATGACCATTTTGATGGGACGGGGGCTTTTAAGAGCAGACTTTGAAAAAGTTGTCGTCGTTATTGATGCCGGCAGTTTTCTCTTGTGGATGCAGGAGGGGGAGGGGGGTTGCTGAGAAGGTGCCACATTATTAAAGCAGCGATTGGAGATAGCAGGATCGGTAGGGTATGGGAAGAGATAAGAGAAGAGTAACCATGTTTAAAGTGTGCTGTGATCAGCCATTGCATGAGGGAAAGCAATGACAGGTGTACTGTAGATAGGCTTGCTGCGAGGAAAACAGGAATGGGTGACTCCTCTAAAGCTCTGCCGCTAAAATTAGAATATTTTAGAAGATGTGAACAATGGACTGTTAGATCAGGGGATTAAGGATTCAAAAAAAGTATTTTTATTCCAACTGATAATGACACTCCCTGCATGCGCATACTGTTAATTCAACAATGGTGGAAAATTTTGCTTTACCAAGATGAAGGAGCTGTTCTGTCTTGCTTAGGAATGACAACAAGTAAGGCCAGGCAACAGTGGAGGACAAGGCCAGCCCTGAGGTAGAGGAGGTGTAAGAGAGGGTGTTTATTTCCTACTTTACAGACCTGCCTTGTCAGCATATCATGCTCCAAGCCAATGTCTCAAACATGAAACCGCAGTGAGAGAGACACCTCAACCGCTAAAACATTCGATAAATATAATAAACATCCCTGTGAAACAAATTGTTCATAAGCTACCTGTTTAATTTTTCAGATCTCCTTGAACCATATATTTCCTTATTAGTTTGGAGACGTTCGCTTGGCTTGAGTGGATGGATGATGCTGTCAGGGGCCTGGGCATTATGGCGGCTCTGTGTGAGTGATTTCTACCAAGGAAAGCCTATTAGGCCTGACAGGGGGATGATGATATTAGGCCATCATCATTCAGGAGACACCGCCCCCACCAACCCCACTACACCCTCATCCATCAGACAGCCCAAAACACCCAGCCATGCTCCCTCCTTTCCTTGCTCCTCCTGACTCCCTCAGCCACTTACGCTCCCTTTTCACTACTTCCCTTCTTTTTTTACCCTCCCTCCCATTTCCTGCCTTCCCAGACTCTTGCTCTCGCAGTATTACCCTCACATTCTGTCTGGTCCCATCATTTTCTCTCTCTCTCTCTCTCTCTCTCAACACAAAGACAAATTCTGCCCTTTTCTTAGCCCATGAAACATTTAACATTTCATTCCAGATCTTGGCAGACGCATGTAAAAAATGACCTAATGAATCTTACTTATTGTCTACCCTGAGTGCAATCACGGGCTAAATATGAGATTCCTGTCCCCTGGCCTGTATCCCTTGTCTTCTTGGCCTTCCCTGTCCTTACTCATCCACTGCAGATTGAGATCTTTACCTTTAAGCTACAAAAATTGTGCATGCCAGAAAAAAAGCCCTTGGGTAAGCATTTAGTATTGTTACAATGAAGAAAAATATGTTGCCTGTGCATTCAGAATCATGGTCTACAAAATCAGAGGGTGTAAAGCGGGGTTTATACTTAGCTGCCAGAGTTACGCCATAAACAACGTGAAAAGCCTCAGAAATGTAACTACACATAGAGGCTACGGAAGCTAGAGGGATATCATGTGGAGACCGCAATTAACTGTGATTGGTCAGCTCGGGCTGGTTGTGTGTAACCCACCGTCGCTCTATATCATAAAGTAAATGAGACTGTGTAAACAGTGCATATAATATAATTAAAAGCACTGGAGCACAGACAGACTGATCAATTGTGCATGCGTTGCAGTGGTGCTATCAACTGTTGAAATCCAACTATAAATCAACTGCCATTAAACCCAGCTCAAGAATCTTAACTCCTACAGACAGGTTTGATTCCCATATAAATCACTTCTAACTGAGTTGCATGGCATATTTACTTGTTTCTTTTCTGCATATAGGGCAACATTAACCATTTTCTTTTCCCAGAGGATTAGACACCAAACAACAAACGGACTGAACTCTCTTTAGTAATCCATCTGACCCGCGAGTCTCACTCTCTGCGTCCGCACCCTTTTGTTGGAGTATGAACCTGAGTTAGCCCTACTGACCTTAGCTTTGGACTGGGGTGCCCGTAGCTGCGACCCCTGAGACCCCGAGTCCTGCAAGGGCCGAAGGAGTTCCATTGATGAGAAAGCTTCGCTGGACCTTCGCTCTAAGCTTGTTTCACATGCTGATCAGTGCAGCCAATGGCCGCCTGTTGGCCTTGACAATGGACGATTTATGTGTCAGCAGTCAAACGGTGTCAACAAGCCATTTCTCTCACAGTGTCCATTGTCAGCCTTTTTTCTGTTTTAGTTTTGTTTAAAGCCTTGATCAAACATGCCATTGTCTCGTGTTTGAATGATCACTGCTAAATTCTGCAAATATAGGTATATCGTCTTGGTGGAATTTGAGTTCTATGTACATGTGCTTTAGCATATAATACATGGAAACATTTAGCAAGAAAAAAACTGTTCCACACCACTTAATTCATCCTCCCACGATACAACAAGAGACACTGAGCTCTCTATGTTAAGTAAAGAAAGAACAATTTAATTGGAGCTCATTATGCACCACGCGCGCATACATTTGAAGAGCTGATGATTCCAAAACATCCAGGCCCACCAGTCCCTCTGAATGATGTTCGCAAAGACAGGTCCACCACAAGACAGCCCTCTCCCAGGAGAGCATTACACATCTTCAAACAGCATTCATGGTTTACTGCTCTCCATCATTTGTTCTTTGAATATTGTCAAAACTTTCATTATGACATGAAAGGGTTTGCTATGCAGATGCAGGTCAGATGCTTTTTAAGACGCTCCGCCCATAGATTCTTTGTTTTTGTCATTCTCAGAAAATGGCTATGAGGTAAAGATACTACTCCAGGTATTAGTCAATAGGGTTCGTGATGTCTTCATGTATTCTAAATGTCCCTCAGGCCATCACAAGGGGCCTGCACATGACAAACTGACAGAGTTTTCAAAAACATATAGGAATATTGAAGATATAGAATTTTCTCTGTTCTTCAACACATGAACGCATATACTGTCACAATAATCCCAATGGTGTCACATAAATCTATGCTTACTTGATGAATCATATGTGAAGTTGTGATTGCATTTGTTTGTGTCAAAGATTATGAAGCGGGACGTAGCGTGAAAAACAAAAAAAAGATTGTATAATTGACTGAAAATAAAAAATAAAATATGTGATGCGCACTGGTTTTCAACAAGGAATTATTGTATTATTTGAGCTTCCCAGTCCAACAAAAGTATAAGGTATTTTTAACATGATGTGATTCTAACAGTGGTTTTGTTAAGTAACATGCACTAGCCTTCTCAGAGAGTCTGATCATCTTGAGTCCTAGCCCCAAAATAGATTGGGGATTACCTCGGAAGTGAATACGTCAATGTAATCAAAATGAGAAAGGCAGACCACGTTGTGAGGCAGTGGCTTTAAAGGTTTTATGCAAAACATGATATCTCTCCCTGCCTTTCCATTAACTGGCTGTATTGAATTACTTAATATGGTATAGACATTTTGCCATGAAGCAATTAAAGGATTACTCTAATATAAATCGCACTGGCTGTTTTCTGTTGTGCACACCCATTCTGGTTCAGGGCTCCAGCTGAGAATGTCGACTACACATGAGACATGCAAGAGGAGGAAAAAATATATATATTCTGATGACGGTTAGGTAGTGTAACAAAGAACTGCACAACCGTCTATCATCAGCAAACGAATGTTGTATCATTTCCAGACAAAGTGACAACAGAATTTGGACACTGCAAACAACTTAATTTGATCAGCTTTATGTAAAACAGTCATTTGAGGGGGGAGAGCCGGTGAGAAGATTAATTGTTAATGTTTACAGTGGAATTTGGACTGTGTGTTCAACACGATAATCCAGCCAGAGACCAAACAGAGTAGAAATAACAAATTAATAACAATGGAAAGCCTTTGCTTATCACAGACTGCTGTCTGTTTAGTGTGTGAGGAATACAGACGTCTGCCAGTCCTAAACACTTGCACATACAATGTAACATGTTTATTTAAGACCCAACCGTGGTTACGAGCTCCATCCAAGGAAACGTCTGTCTCTTCCAAGCATATTTAGAATGTGGTCAGGAGTTATTGACTGCTGCATTTTTCTTATTTCCCCCTCTGTTTGTCTCATTAGCATCATTAATTTGCTAGAAAAATTGCTGCTGAGGTGATTTCTGTGGCACAATTATCCCTGGCCAAAGTCAGACAAAGGCGAGTGCGTTCACATGTCTGCCATCACGCGGTGCTAATGACAAGTGAGGAAGTCTGGTTGTCATGTGGTAATCAGCTCTGCCTTCAGTCGGAAGACATTATTAGCCAATATGCTATGGGAAGTAAGCTCATCGGGCATTAAACCAACAAACAATTAGCATCACCAACCTCTGCCCTGACCTCTTTAACCATGTTCCATCAATACAGAGGAAGAAAAGTATTGAGCTCTTATGCTGTTACTTGAGCTACTTGGACTACTATGTTTCTAAGTGCAGTGTTTTTCAGTTTTATTTTCTGCATTCCATTTTTTTTTTCTTCTTTTTTTTTTCCGGTAGTCACACCAAATTGTGTTGATGTCTTGTGTGTGTGTGAGTAACCAGTAGTTAAAATAGCTTTGCGTCTTTAGCCTTGCAGATCTTTTCAGGCACTGAAACAAAGAGTGAAAAGGTTTTTTTTTTGCACATTACATGCATAAACGTGCAAGTGCACACACACCACAAACGTATTCAAATTATTGTACCTTGACCCTTTATTGAATATCTGTGTGAGTGTTTGTGTGCTCGTGTCACAGGCAGAAGATGGTGTCAGTCCTTAGCCAACCCCCACCTCTTTAGCTACTCCTAATGCCCCTTTTACCTCCCCATTTTCTCCAGCCTATTCAAACCCTGTCACTCACTGCTATGAATTCCATTTAACCTAAAGAGCGCTGTGCATTCACCTGAAAGAATGGAAAAATATACACCAATAGTTGGTGAGCATTTGTGACACACAACTTAAAATGTGTGTTGCTTTTTAAAAAAAGTGACAATGTTCTCTGAGCTAATGTTTTCTTTCTCCAAGTATTGCAAATCCAAAACTAGCATCTCACAGCTGTACCGTCAGCCATCTCACTTTTTCTCCCCCTGAACAGTGAAACTAAAATCCTAGCATAAGGTCACATATTAAACAGGAGCAGAAATGAGGAGTCAGCAGAGATGGCTGGGAGAGAAATGTGTGTCTGGGTCTGAATGTGCTGAATGAATGAATGCAGGTCATGATTTATCGGGCCCAGAGAGCCACTCTCCGCCTGTCCTGCTGAGTCCTGATGGCTGCAGCCTTTATGTAAAACAAACCCAGCCTTTTCATTCTGCTGCTCCCATCACACCACTTCGCAGCGGTTAGAAAGCCAGACTGCATTCCTCAAAGTAGCCCAACAGCCACAAAATGACCATAGGTTTCTGTTTTATTGAGGTATGAGCTAAAAATCCACTCCACATGAGAGACAGTTATTACACAGTGAAGAACAGTTTGGATTATGGAGAAGGCAAGGAGTCATGATTAAAAACAAAGGGGTGGTTCATTCTGAGTTCTGTCTAACTGGAGGGGGGTGGAGGATTTAGCTGACTGCGCTAATATTCAGCAGGTATCTGTCATTGATCATGATTCTGGCAACATATTAATACTTCCCCTAGAGCTTAACATTTGTAAAGTTGAGTTTATGTGAGGTATAATTGGTGGCTTGTGAAATCTTAATGGTTTGATCACTATTTAAGCACAATTAATCAAAAGTTCTAATCTTAAGAGATGAGCCGTCTTCTGCAGCGAGGATTATATTTTGTTTTAAATATACATTCAGTGCCGATCAATCTGTCCTTTCAGAAACTTGAGCAAGTCTGCTTACTCAGGCCGATCAGGGAGTGTGTGCAGAGGCCAGCACGTTTCAACCTACCACTTAAAGCTAAAGGGCTTCAGAGTTTGCACTGAAAACGACCCCTTTCAGTTTAATTACTGAGAATCTCATTGACCCGACATGTCCTTTTTTGTCCAGCAAGCGAGGGAGGGGCGTCCATGAACGGTTTGACAGACGCTGGTGGTTGGAGGTGTCTGTGATAACCCCACAGCGGAAGTGTGTGTCCCTCCACTGGCCAGCAGTGTTTAAGGGACTGACAAGTGACCAGGACAAAAGCACTCAGTCAACAAGCTGTTTAATATCCATTATTATGGAGTGAACATTGGGCCCCTAGACAGGTAAACACATCTCCATTGATGGCAAGATAGAAATATTTTCTTTCTTTCTAACCTCCATAAAGTGCCCCTTTTCACAAAGGCAGGGAGCAAACAATACACAGAGAAAAGCAAAGAGGTTATATAGGAGGGTTGACATTCTGCTCCATTGGTAAATAATAGCGTCAGCTAGCTGGCCTATCTATAACCTCTGAAACTGCTGTCTACAAAGATAAAATGTTGGGCCTGTTTCTCCAGAGCTTTCGAAAACGATCAACGCGGCTGATGTGGTGATGTGGTTTTATTTGTCTGTAATGTCACACTCAGTCTGGGCTCTCTAAAAAACTGTCTCGAGTAAACACTAATGACAAGAATGCTCTTAGACACTTCAAATTGGACGTAAAGCACGGCACTGAAAAGCCATTGCACCCCAGTGGATCGCTAATCTGTTGAACCTCTGAAGTGGATAAGACCTTGATGAAAAAAAAACCTCAGGAGCTCTTCACAATACAGATTGATGATGCGTAGGGCAACCTTGTGCCTGCTCACACAAAAGAAAACCGAACTCGTTTTCTTTTTTTTCCTTTAACAATCTTTCTCATAAGTGAATTTAAAATCTTGCATCTTTGCCATTTTGCAGTTGAAAAACATCAAATTGCATGTTTTACTATTGTAATTGTGCATTTTTATGTACTGTTGACACCCTTTCCTCCTTTGCCATCTTTTAACCGTGCGCTATTATGACTTCTCTCTTGTAAGCTGTGAATTAGATGCCTGCTTTTAAGTTTAAATGGAGGCGTATCCTTTTCCACGGGCTCTTTATATGAGCCCTCTGTCAAAGAGAGGGGGGACAGACACTTGGTATGCTGTTATTTTGTGAACTACTCCGCTTAGTGTGAAAGCAGAGGGCACCTCGTCTCAGCAGGAAGTGGACAGCTCTTCCCCCTGTAATGATGCATAACTAGTACACTTCCATTCACTCTCGCGAGCCTCAATGAGGATGGCCTCTCAAACCTAACTATTATAGTCTAGCAAATGTCAGAGAGTCAGCTGCATTCAATATTATATTTTGGTCTTTTTTGCAGTTTGATTACTCTCCATTACAAACACTCAACCCCCCCCAAACCACACACACAATCTCATCCATTTCCCTCTGTCTGGCTGTCCATCTCCACCAGACCTCTCTCTCTCAGTCTGTCTCTCTGGTTCCTCTACTATCTTTAATTTCAACAAGGCTCGCTGCTGATTTTCAGTCCTGTTCGGGTGGCATAAACAAGCACAGTGGGTAATGCTCATTATATTAAAAACAGTTGGTGCAACAAAGAACTCTAATCAGTGGAGGCCTGCATAAGCAAATTATCACTGCTAAATTAAAACCCTAAGCACGGGCTAGATGGTAATAATATTGTAGATCTCTAGAGTAACAATCACAACCTGGGTGCTTAACTTTATTTTTTACTAGGCAGACTGTTTTTACGAGCTCTAACAGCATCATCAAAATGTCTTTATTACAGCATGCATATTACAGGTAACGTAGATTAGTATCTGTTGAACCGTATGCATGAGCGTAAATGTGGAGCAGTGTTATGGCTTTTGATTTTGGAGAGCACCCATATTATTTGGAAGATGTATGACAGCAAAGCAACTCATGATTATTACATGTTCAGATTTCTATGGTCCAAGTCACTTCCATGGTTGTTTTTCACAAAATCCACTGCTCCGTGGTGCAACATTAAAACTCCATTACTAGGGGTCTCATTTTAGTTCGTAATAGGGTTCATATTTCAAAACACTTCTTTGTTCTCTCAACTGTTGATTGTTATTCATGCAATGCAAAATATCATCTTCATATTCCTTGCAAGGCATACATTGATGCATATCACAAACTCTTGTCTGCCTCCCACCTTTCACAGCACAGCTTAATGTGATAGCGTCAGGATTATTTCTTGTTTAAACTTATGGTATCACAAACGTGCAGAAACAGGAAATTTGCATAAGCATCAAGAAGCTCCATTCACGCATCATCTTACGGGTTTACAGGATTTAAATGATATACAATGTTCCGTTACTAATTTTATACCTTATCCTGTCGGAACCTGTAAAAACACAAGTATTTGGGCTTTTACCAAATCTTTGTGTTTTGTTGGGTGCATATGAGGCAGTAGGGATTTTCAGGGTGTTTAGTTCCGGTCACAGTGGGCAAGGGTGGAGGATTTTTAATGGGAAGACTCACATTTTAATGTACCACAAGAACATGTTACCGTTGTACCTCTTTCAGCCGTGGCCCTCCTGAATTCAAGCCGATTATGGATAACAACCACATTACAGCGCAATACATCAAAGACCTAGCTTACTGCTCAGTAGGGAGCCACTCTGGCACATTTCAAAAATCTACCCATTCAAGAGCTCTCACTGGAAGCATGTTATGCATTAAATGTGTCACACAGGAAAGTGTCGTCTGATCCATCGGATTCCAGACCTCACTGCTGCTGCCTTGTACTTGTGCTGGTTTCATTAAAACAAAACAAAAAGATGAGAAAAAGAACAAAGAGTAGCATAAACAAAGACTTGAAAATAGCAACGTCATAACGTTTGAATAGAAAATGCATAACATTAACTATTAACTGCTTATTAGGTTAACTAGGATCATTACAAGTAATAAGAATGTTTCTGTATCATATTTATGCCATTAAAGATTACTTGTGACTATACCCTTTTAACTCATCATAAGTCAGTTAGCTGAAGCTAATACAAATGTTCGTTAAATGCTTTAATAAACATGTGTTTCATTGTTGCTCCCATTCTAGTTCAGGTATTACTCACTCTCAAAAAAAGAATAAACGTTGAAGGAAAAAATGTAATTAATTTCTAGTCAACCTCCGAACAGACAAATCAGCATTACAGCAAGGCCGCTGTATTTATAACTTATACCATGCAGCATGTCTTTGCACCTGATCAATTTGGCATCTTTTTTTCCCCATATAATGGACATTTGCACATACATTCTGGTCCACTTTGATTTAATTGCGTTCTTCTAAACTAATTGCAGCGTTGTTGTGTTAATAAGGAGACGTTTTTCACATGCAGGTGTGAGGATGGTGGGCTACCATGGTGTGTTTATATATTTGCATAGCTTCACACCTGTTAATGAAATTGCTTGTTTTTCCAATGAATCTCCACGCTCCTCTAATAAGACTCAGTTTCCTCCCACAGCTACCCTAATGACTGTTATCACACCACCTTCGCAGAGACCAGCTCAGGAGTTATAATAACCTGCGTACTGTAGCACTGCAGTTTGTGTGTGTGTGTGTGTGTGTGTGTGTGTGTGTGTGTGTGTGTGTGTGTGTGTGTGTGTCACAGGTGATACTTGATTCATGTGCAAGGGATGAGGGAAAACCAGCAGATCCATGTCTTGAACCCAGGGAGGAGCCATGAAAAATGTAAACTACGTCAGATTTAGATAAACTAAACTTGTTCTTCTTTTTTGTTGGTCTTTTAACATCCACATATAAAAAAAAATGCATACATGCTTTTCTTGCTTAGTTCTTTCTTATATACACACACACACACACACACACACACACACACACTATGCCCTATATTATACATTCTTAACTTTGCTTTTCATAAACCTTGGATCTGCTCTATAAGAATCCTGCACTCAGCCTGACACTGACACATTTTGCAGGCGAGAACAGGTGAGGGCCTGCCAAATCTTTGCCTAAACCCATCAACAGTCTTGAGAGCTGAAAACATGCCAAGGCTGCTTCCGATAACAAGCGGAAGATGTGGAGATCCTCCTCTGGGCAGTAACAGAAGTCTCTGAATAGTTTTAAGAATTTTCATCTTTCCCTCAAAAAGCCCCTCAGCCACTCACCCGTGACTTACCACGCCTGGAACTGTAGACATTTTCTACAAGCAGGCTTCTCCATTACCGGGAGCTAAATTAACAGCATTTAAGTATCTATTAAAACACCAATGCTTTGCTGCCTCTGGCTGGCCTCGCCTTGCCCTTATTCCATCCGCTGCTGCTCATTAAAATGGCATAATTGCAGGTAAGCATCCTGCAGTATCAACACGCTTAATTACCAAAGTGAGAGAGGTTCATGGTGCCACATTGGCCCAAATAAACCTGGGTAGCAGTGAAATAAATAACAGTTATCATTGGCAGTCCAGTCCATTACTGAGGGCAGGGCCTCCGTTGATGTGTCCCCATTAACAAAAGAGAAATGTTTTTTCTGTAATTCCTTATCAATGAATTGCCAATTAAGTGATGATAATATTTTCAACTATACTAATAACATTCTGTCTTTTATATATATATATATATATTTTTTTTTTTTTTTTTTAATTTAACAATTACTTAATCATGCATGCCTTCTAATCAAGAAATAATTTCTTTTTCAATCATGGCACTGCAACTGATCTTAAGTAATGTGGAAAAAAATGTTAATTAAAATGTTAGTCAGGCTGTACAGTGTACTTATTCACTGTTAGCCCATCATTTGTTTCTAATACAATTAAAGTCTACTTAAAAATATTGAGTTTGATTGAATTACTTCACCAATCTTAGTATATTATTCTATTATGAAGGTATCATTGTTTTTACTAGCATCCTTGAGTTGAACAGACTGTTTTAACAGATTTTCAGCCTGGACCACACCCACTTATCAGAACTGCAGCACTGTGGCAGCTTCTAATTGGCTAATTCACTCAACAACAACCAATGTGTTTTATTGCGCTAATGTCATTTAACAGTAAACTTCATTAAATGTACTGCATTGTGTGTTTATTAGTGAACGACAACACCAAGGGAAACCTAGTCATTGTAGCTTATTTATTATTTATTATCATTTTGCCGCAGACTTAAACCTCAACGATTTTCATTTAAATAAATGTCAAGTCACTATCTATCGCCGAATGAGGTAGCACAATGGCGATTGAGCCTGAGACCCTGTTTGGATCTGTGGGAAGTGAGATCCAAAAACACACCAGCAATTACATGCCATTAGTGCCGCCAAAGACAACGAAACGGAGATCTTCAAGATTGTAACTTTAAGCAAAAACCTTTTAGTATATTAAACTGAAATTGTTACTTCCAATCTATGAGCATTCAAACCTATATTATTCAAACAAATTAGTTTCTCTGTTATCAATTACTTACATTTAAGGCAATCGGTTGCCAACTTGTACAGGTTAACATTGTTCAGGACAGTATTAGCCTGTAAACCCTTACTTATTTGGGTTGGCTTTGTGTGTTACGCTTATCACACTGGATTGTCTTTAACACGTTCACACTTCCCTCCTTCCATGTGCACACTGTTCCATGGTTTAGTTAAGGATCTAGGGCACAGTAATCACACACAAATCTTTTATTTTTTTTGGCAATCTGCTAGTTTTATTTCTCAAGTTTTTTTTTTAACTCATAAATAGGCCTCAATCTTGCCCTTCAAAGACCGAGAAATACAGAGTATGGAGCTGTATTTACCCTCTGCTCATGTGAAGGTTTAACTTCCGTGCTAATCGGCTCTTGGATTCCACATTTGTCATCCGCCGTCCCCTAATATGCACTAACTGGATATATATTCTATGGGAATGCTTTCACTTTTTTAACCTGCCTCTGAACCGTCAAATTTCTGCTTGCTCTTGATCCGTCCATTTTATACTTTTTAGGTCCCTTAAACCCCCATAAAGCTTCTTAGTAACAGTTGGTCGATCAAAGCCAAAACAGCCTTTCCATCCTCTCCTGAACTGAAGCACAAGTTTAAGATTGTCTGAAAGGGGACTTGGTGCAAAATAAAATGGCATTGTTTGCCACTGACTCAGTAAACCAAAATGTGCCATTCTTAGGCTAAAGCACATCACGTTGGAACTTAGAAGCGCTGGTTTCATTCATTATACTAAAGGTTTGGTGTTGAAAGTGTTGGACGTCATCCAAAACTCTGCACTATAATTGTGTTATGTTAAAAAGTCAGAGAGCACACTGCAGTGAACTGAGCACTGGTGTTACCGTTCCACCTTAAGGGTAGGGCAATTAGAAAAGCTCATTTTTATTTCCTTTAACAGAGAAAATATTTTGTATTTTTACCAGGATTACACCTAGACATACAAAGTTTACAAAGTTGAGCCATAAGTGCTATCATAAATAATACATTATGTTGAACCTGAGTGCCTGTCTGCATTTTTTAAAACAGCATACTGCAGGTTGTTGCTTTTCTGTGTGTGTGTGTGTGTGTATACAAGCATATGTGCCATCAGTGTAAAAGCACATGTGCCCTGTGTGTCTTTGTGTATGAGAGAGAGAGAGAGAGAGAGAGAGAGAGAGAGAGAGAGAGAGAGAGAGAGAGAGAGAGAGAGAGAGAGAGAGCGAGCGAGAGAGAGAGAAAGAGAGGAGCAGCAGAAGTTCATGGACACGGATGGAGAGAAACTTGGTGATGACATGGCTATGAATCCCATTTTAGATAACATGCATTGTCTTTCACTGATGTGGTCCCGCCCTAAAAATTACACATTTTTGTGAATGTGCATGCAGATGTGTCTTGGAGACCACATGGAATCTGTCCACAGCTTGTCTGTGAAGGATCATAGAGATTTTACATGGTGGAGCCACACTGTGTTAAGGTCTGAGAGAAATACAAAAAGTCATATAGAATTGTCATTAACATAACATTGCATGCTGTACAATGAGAACATTACAGGTAGATTGCTCATTATTATGTTCATTGAGAGAGAGAGAGAGAGAGAGAGAGAGAGCGAGCATGTGTAAGTCATGTGTGAATATGTGTGTATGCGCTGTATGCTCGTGCTTCTCTGTGTATGTGCGCGCAGGGTGGGAAATTAGCATCCGCCACCAGCCCATGGCGGGTACTTTTTCAAAGTGGCGGCTAACTTTGCCTTGTATAACAGCCACAGTGGCAGGTGGATTGTAAATCTATTTTTATTTGTTACTACTTAAAACATTCCTTGTAACAGATTGGACAGCTTTTGTCAAAGAATGCTGTTGCTAAGTAACAATAATGCACTTTTGTCAATTGGTTTTCAGCGCTAGTCCGTGAGTCACGGACACAGCGCTAGTCCGTAAGTCACGGACACAGCGCTAGTCCGTGAGTCACGGCGCTGAACGGACCATGACACATATAGCTGAGCTGAGGTACAGACGAAAGGAAAATTATCGGTTACAAAAATGTGGCGACATATTCCCGGTGTTAAGAGGCCCACCGCGGAGTCAGCAGTAGCTATGAATGTACAAACTGTTGAGGGCGAAGTAAAGAAAAAGAGAAGGTACTTTTCGAACAAGTGGCGCATTGATGACAAAGGGAAAACGAGGGAATGGTTAGCCTACCTTCCCGACGACCAGTCCACGCACTGTACTTACTGTCGAACCTACGCGTCGTCAGAAAATGCAAGCAATTCACTCGTTCGAGGAACAACTAACCTTAAATTAGAGGCAATAAAAGACCACGAGTCATCCAAGTCTCATATCAAGTGCACTACCATACAGCTGGTGAAGACGGGACCCCGGGAGCAGAGTGTGGCAATAAAGGCTATCTGCTCTACGCAGGCTTTTTTTCACATCACTTTTTATTTGCCTATATTAATAAAATATGTATTAATAATAAAAAATTATGTATTGAAGCAAATCAAAATATGCTAGTGCACTCTTTTATAAATTTGAATTCCGGGAAAAGTGGCAGGTAAAAAATATAAGTGGCTGGTAAAATTGGGCATCTTTTTTGCCCACCAGCCACAGTGGCTGGTGGGCAAAAAAGTTAATTTCCCACCCTGTAGTGCGCGTGTGTGTAGGTAGTTATTATTTGGCGGTCTGGGTCAGAGGAGGGGCAAGGTATCAAAGATCACAAAAAGTGTATGACAGCTGACAATTTCAGGCTTTTGATTAAGATTTGTTGATATGACCAGTCCCTGGGTCTTTCCCAAACTCACTCCAGGGATTCTGGGCTGCCTGACTGTGCCGCAGACAGAACAACCCTTCAGTTGACAGAATCAGGCGGTACAGGCGCCTTCTCCTCATCGCCTGCCTTACCTCCCCGCTGAAACCCCAGTAATTAGAGTCTGGGCAACATGCAGAAAAAACACCTACAGAGAGCACAGTGTCATGGACATCTCCAATTATGCAGCCATTTTGCTCATGGATGCATCCCGCTCACTCTCTCTCTCTCTCTCTCTCTCACACACACACACACACACACATCATTACAGGACTAAATCAGGTTTAATCCTGACATATGCTTATTATTTACCAAAGTGTCATGTCAGCAGTAACACCAGGAAGACATGATGTTGCTTATTACTGCTATTTCGACCACTAATCCCTATCAAGGTCCTCCCCTATACACCTTGTGTACACGTGAGATTCATTTCAGCATTCACACAAGGCAGTGTTAGTCTATTTTTGTATTAAAATAGCAGTCTCTTAAAAAGGAAAGAAGTAATGGTGCATGTTAAAGCATAACATAGTTTTGGATAAAACTAGTTGAAAGTTGCATATGCATTTCAATTGATGACAGTAATAATGTCTAATGACTATCTTCCTTTAGATGTTTCCATTAAATCATCCCTGAATAATACCGCATAAATGGGCTATTATCTTCGACAGAAAAATAGAAAAAAAAACATGCTTAAATTCAAGAGTAGCCAGAAGATGCTGTTGACTGTAAGCTAATGTCTTTTAAAAAAACACCTTCTCCCCCTAGAAAAGAGGAGGAAAAGTTAATTGCAGCATTTGCTCATTGGGGAGACAGAGGGCCACTCAAAACGTCCCCTCATTTGTGAATTAGAGACACGCATTTAGCCACAGGAAATGTAAAGTGGGATTGCTCACCATGAAGAGGAGGTTAAGTGCACTAATGGAAAGCAGTTAAGTGTTTGTTATTGTTGCTCAGTTATTTCTTTTCTCTTCTATATTTATGGTTTGTATTCGTAGATGTAAATTTTTTTGAATGTTTTAATGGCAATTCTTTAATTCATCCATCCAATAATAAATGGTGCTGGAGTGTACTGTTAAGTGCACTTCATTGTCTCGTCAGCTACCTTGTCCTTGCAGTGTTTTGGTTTTGTGCGATAGACAATACATTTAAGTGGCGTTAAGACGGCAGAGGTACACTGTACAATACATCCAACAGGACATCTGTAAGTCACAGGATTATACACGATACAGTAGTAAGTCTCAATGTGAGCTAAATATCTGAAATTATAATGTCGTTTCCTGTGCAAACTGGCTTGTAAGCCTTTATTTTGAACATGGCACCTTCATATTGCCTACATTGCAACACCATCATAATAGTACAGTAATGATTCAAGCCCTCCTCTGTGCATGTTTGGCCTTTGACGAATTTGAGAAACAGAGTTTAATTATTTGTGCGGCTCCCTCCAGTACAACTTGACATGTATTGTAAATGTAATCCTGTGGAATTAGTATTTTTATTTAACATGGTTAATAGCATTTCCCCTAGCAGAGATTTTGGAGAGGAGGAAATTAATGGATGTATTGTGGCTACTATTGTTAGCTGTGGCGAAGCACACGGACATAGCAAAATGCATGAAATTGTATTTGTCATGTTTAAACCAAGTCAGTGGCACGTTAAAGTAGGTGTCAGAGGAGAGAAAATCCTCAGTATTGCTCTGAGCTGGCTTTGACACAGATCTTCAACATAACATGCTGCCACTTCCAGAATAAAACAACGCAGGCAAGAGCCAGCAGACTTTTGGAGCAACCCTTTCTAATGAGAATTTTGTGTAATTGATGTCACGCTATGGCAAGATTGGGATCATTTCTCAGTTTCTCCTCTTTGTTTGCTGCCATTTCAGAAATACGCCCTCTGAACTTTAACAGTCATTTATTCTTTCATTTCCTTCTCTAAACAAAAGCGTGGCCCTCTTTATGCTCATCACCGTGCCAATATGAGAGAAACACCATCTTGTCACGCAATGTAACAAAACCATTAAACGTGCAGCATTAAAGGGAGACGAAATGCAATTAGCCGAGAAATTACTCTGATCTTGGTGACATTTGGGAGAAATTGTAACACAATATACGAGGCCGACGCTTGATTGACAGCCTAATCCAAGTTTGATGGGCGCGGGTCCACGTTCACCGAGCAGAGCGGGTCCTCAGCAGATAACGAGTACAGCTGCTCAACTCTGATAGCTATGTCCGCCATGATTCGTCACCGGGCAAATTCCTCTGGTTTAAACGATGATGAAAGTATCGACCATTAATGACAGGATCATCTCCCTGCCTGAAATAAACGCTCTAATCCCTTTTGCCAGGTCCATGAATTCCTAATATGAGTTATATAAACTGGAGCAATAAATCACTGTTAGCTCAGTTGTGTTTGGAAAATTGTACCAACGCTCTTTGCCCACTGTTTAAAATGCAAGATGGGCAACTGAGGACATCTTCGCTTAAACTGTAACATCCAATGAGTTATTGCTGGGGATAGATTAACTTTCTCACAGCAATAAGAATTGCAAATGGGTAAAGAATACGGTGGAATTTCCCTTTGCTATTGTGAAGTGAGACGTGTGTTTGACTGCAGCCAGTGGATGGTGATGAATATCACAACCTTTCATCGGCTGGGGTCTTGGATTGGTTGAACATGAGTGATGGGAACATCATACTCATTGTATTATAATGAAATTAATCACAGTCAAAGGTAAGTGAGCCACAGAGATAGAGAGAGAGAAAGAGAGAGAAAAAGAGACAGGTTAATAGCAACATCTGAAATTGGTTTGTGTTAGTGGGCCATATTAGAAACTGATTAAAGATACAAAACAGTCAAAGTAGATATTCTTTCCTTTGACGTGCAGCTTTTTATGTAATACTTGTACCGTGCACAGGGATCTGTGCGTTCGGGAAAAGTCCAGAACGGCCGTCAGCACAAAAACAGTCTAATAAAGCGATATTAAAAGCCAACAGCAGGGGGGCGCTAATACGATCACTATTATGCTACGTGAAAAAAAAAAAAAAAACTGAGGAAGAAGAGTAGGCCTACTAGTCTAGCTATCAACAGACCAAGCTCAATCTTTTAAGATTGAACATTACAGGGCGAAATCAAATCGCCGGCAGATCGGGCTGGGTTTACCCAGTCTATAGGCCTATATCATTAGACGTGACAATGGCTAGTAGAAAACTTAAGGAGAAAGGTGGATGGGAAAAATTCAAAGAAAAGAGGGCCAAGTCTCTGGAGCCTGATGCAGCAAAATGCAAAAAGCTCACAGAGTTAATTTCACATCAGCAAGAGGTACTAGTAAGTGCCAGGAGCAGGACACATTACAATAGGCTGCCTTTATCCCTATCTTAGCGAATTGCATAGTCAGCTATCAACATGGGTGTGCATCATGATTATGAAAATTACCGTGTCATTTAGTGCTGTCAAACTTAACGTGTTTACAGTTTTTGCCCATTGCTTACACACTAAAAACGAATGCTTAGACCAAAGCCTCAATACCTAAACTTCTTGTAGCATTCCTTAAACACAGTGTAACCATAGCTTTAACACACTGTCAAATTTGCACTTTGTTTGCAATTCTTTAACACACTTACTGCGAAACACTACACACATTTTCTTACATTAGACACTTTGTTCAAAAACAAAATCTCCTGTTGTCATTGGGAAAACACTCTGTTCAAAATGCAAAACTCATCTGGCAATTGTAGGCACTTACATACAGACCTGAAGACACAGCACAGAAAACAGAACACCAATCGGTCTTAGCACTACAAATAGGCCTCAGGTAAGCCATTTTGAGAACTTTGCAAGCATGGAGGCTATGAGAGTCAGCGTGAGAGAGAGAGAGAGAGAGAGAGAGAGAGAGAGAGGAGTCGGACGTGGAAGAGACATCGCCTGTGATGTTGACGAGGTCTTGTGGCCAGATCCCCACCCACACCCACAAGTATATGTTGTTTTTTTTCCCCCAATAGCAATTTACAGTATCCAGTAATAGTTTTTTTTTTTTTTTTACTTTTGTTTTGTTGCTAAATTTGATGATTTGTGATTCTATTTTTCTTTATTTCTGTAAGAATGTTTGTTTTTTGTTTTTCTTGGCTTGTGTGTAGAGTTTTGACGTAACGAGCCAAATTCTGCAAAAAAGTGTGTAAGCAATAGGCAAAAACTGTAATAATTTCTGTTTTTCTGGTTAATTTGAAACATTAAACGCGTTACAAATGAATCACGGATTGACCGAGAGGTTGTAGTGAGCTCACTTTTGCCGCTAGGATGAAGACTATGGTATTGAATTAAACGGTAAAACATCAGGCATGCTTTGGTACCACTCTAAACATGCTAACAAACAGGGAAGGGGGCTAAATAATTCACCAAATTTAACCAAAAGTTTAATCAAAAAATCCTAGCTTGCACTGTCTGTCTGTCTTCCATCAGAGTGCAGTTTTTCCTTGTCTTTCATATTTGCGTTTACTATTGTGGAACTGGCAAAGACCTGGTGGTTGTTTGTGAAAGCTTCAGACAAAACTGATAGGGCCTAGTCATTTTCATCATTTCACAGCCTTTATATGAATCAAAAGTGTAATATGACATTGACAAAATACGTATTAAATAGGTTATTCAATGCCAATTCTTTAACACAAAGCAACACATATATCATCAATAATAGCTAATAACCTATCTTTAAAATCATTTGTTTATTCAGGTTGAAGATAGTTGCAGCACAAAAGATGACTAACACTCAGTGTAGTTTTGGTATAGGCCTACAGAATATCTAATCCCCATGTTCAGGTACAGCAAGTAGCCTACTTTATCTCTGAAAGTGTTGTCAGTAATACTCTGTACTGTTTTATAATTACAAGTTTGTGTAATTTGGGGTATTTATTTTCAATGCAGATGTAAGGGCATTGTACATTTTGTTTTTATTTGAAGGCTGAGGCTTCATTAATAAACATAACCCCAATTATCTTCATTAGTTTTGAGATGTTACCTGCTGTGAATACCTTGTCTGATAGGCTACAGTATTGTGGCATAATATCAGGACATCCTGGCTAGTAGGGGTGCACGATTCAGAAAATGTCAAGATTCAATTCAAAAATCGATTTTCGATTTAAAAAAAAAAAAAAAAAAAAAAACGATACACAGTATGTAAATGTAGGTACTTTTCCCATGTGATTGCAGTACACATACAATATTAAAAAAAATGTATTAAAAAGTATGAATCGATTTTTGGAATTCTATGAATCCATTTTGAATCGGTAGAGCTTGAATTGCGATTCGAATGTGAATCGATTTTTTTGCACACCCCTACTGGCTAGTGTCTGTCACGCACGGCTAGGGGCAAATGGGCGGATGATGGGCCTATTTGGGAGAAAGTCCAGGGCTGTTTTTTAGCCCCAGTCCGTCCCTGACCGTGCTGTACTTGTGTTTCAACTAGAGCTGTAACAATTCCAAATTTTGCTGTACAATTAACTGTCTCACAAATAATTGCGAATTAACAATGTAATTGTCTCTTTCAAACGATGTGTTAATGTATTACTTTTTTAAACAAATTAAAGTTCTGAATGAATCCCAGGATACATCTTTATCTTTATATCACCGTTATGTGACCCAGATAATGCAATAACACAAATACACAGCCTATGAAGTAAACCACGCCGGTTTATTATCATACCATTTTTTTTGTAACCGTTTCCCCACTTGTCATTCTTGTTTCTGTGAAGGTGTATAGGGTCAAGTGCCAACAACTAACAGTTGAAATTATATTAAAAATAAAATAGTCCAATATAGACCAATAATAACTTATGTAATTACAATTTGGCATATCTAAACTAAACCAACAATTACCAGTCATACGCCTTAAGACCTTAGCTAATGTTAGCAAATGATTGCGGTTAAACAAAGAAATGGGGATTCAAAAAAATGGACAATTATGTAATAATAGTTTGAGGCCTAATTTCAACCACAGCTTAATGTGTGAACATGCCTTAATTCTAATGTATTTATCAATTTGTACTCAGACACAAGTTATATTTTCACAAAAGTAGTGTATTTGAAGTCATATAAACTATATGCATGTGTCAACACGTGGACTGTAAATTGTCCTTGAAAACATAAGGCAACATCATAGGAAGAAGGGGAAAACCTTGGACGGACACTTTTATTCCAGAACGAGAATATCCACACATGGAAAGCCTGCCAAAGCAAGAACACATTCCCTATTTTACCTCCCCTCAGCAAGATGATTGTAGCCTTTTTCCTTTAAGAGGAGAAGTGACACAATGCTGCCAAAACGCAATGATTAGGGTGAGTGGAAGGCAAAAGTGAATGGCTGATGAATATTTCATAAATGTTAGCAGCACTTACTGGACACAAGGCCTGATTGATGGCAGACTGGCTGTAAAGGCTTGGACGCTGAAGGGCCTCAGCCTCCTTTAAACACTAGTGCTTACTTCAAGCACCCCCGTTAATCGCAGAATAAAGATGTATTTAGGTGAAGAGCTTTTCATTAATGGCCTGCTTTAAACAAAAGTAGCTGCATAGGATTTTTGTCACTGGAGTGAAACGCAACGGGCTATAGTGAATGATAGAAGGATAACAACAGGCATAACGAGAACATAAAGGGAACATTTTGTTTTCAGTTTAAACTCTAACCTTTTAGACACACAACTACACTACGAGCACAACTACAGTTTAAAGCAATCACACTGAGTGTTAGAAGCATCAGAAACAAAAATGCTTTAGAATTCAGGTGCCGACATCTCATAACGCTACTGTTACAGAACACTGACGTATATATGAGATTTTTGACTTTATTAATATAATAATATAATCTGTATTAGTGGGAACATGGCCTCAGTATGGAATGCACTCTTCATTGCCCGACTATTCTGCCCTTCACTAAGGGAATGCATTCTATATCCAGTCTTCGTCATATACTGTATCAATCTGGTTCACGTTCTTGTCTTTGCTATTACTGAACTATAGTATATGATGAATATTTTCTTTTCATACAAGAATGAGCATATACAGCGTGTGCTTACTGCCCCATGCCTCCAGATCCCTCTGATATATGACCCTGCCTGTACAGATGTGGAGAGACACCCAAATCCACTCTGGAAACACTTGTCCAGCCCTCTTTAATTAAAGCGTGTGCATTTTTCTGTTACCGACAAGTCCATTTGCAGACAACCATCCATCACACATCTGCCCCCTCTCTGCAGGCATGTAATGTATTGAGTAAAAGTGATTTGTGGTGGTAATCCTTTCGAGAAACTGAATGAAGTGTAAGCATTGCATGTATTTTTTACCCATCTCCCTTTATTCCACAGTGGATGAATAGTGCCCTATAGGCATTGGTATCGTATAGATGGCAGCGAACATTATGTTGACTAAGGTTTGGTGGCTATTAACATGTATTTCTAATAAAACTAAAGCCTTAAGGATGACTCTCCATCTCATTTTTCATTAGCTTTAGTGCCCTTTACCTGGAGTCCTCTGCCAATTCTTCAGCTTTGCTACGAGCCTGCTAATAACTTAAATCTCATTCAGAACATTATGGGAATGGAGGATTTGAGCAGTTATAAATGAGGTATTAGTGCAGAGAGGGTGGACGGATATTGCTCCTTGCCATAAAAACTGTCACAGGGGAAGCCAACAATATATGACAGTGTTTGTTTATGATATTAGAGACTATTTGTTTACCTTTTTACCCAAATTTCTGGCTCCAACACTTAGCTGAGAAGGCCGGAGATATTCTATATTTTTGATGAAAAAAAACAAAATCATCAACCCGTTTGTCTTTCAATACTCTCCGACTTCCTCAGCTTTTCTGTAGCTCTGAATCCCGAGCCCATTCATTCCTATTGAATATATAAATCTTTAACAGGTCACAAATATTTAGTTCCATTTTTAAAAAGGCTAAATCATTTCCCAAATCAGCTGGTCACTAGATACATTGAGAAGCATTACTCAAACAGGAGTAACCACTGTATTGACTCAAATTAAACTACAGTGCCCATGTTAATCCTAACGAAGGAACATGTCACCCATTGCAACAGTGTGGCTCACCAATTAGTTTTTTTTTTATATCCTTTGGACAACAGTCTTTAGTACAGAGAAATACGCTATATCAAGCTTTTAAAGATTTACTGTTTCAACACAATTTGCAATCACATACATTTAAAAAAACATTGCTATTTTGTATATATTAGCAATATTAACTAATCATAAACTCATCGTAAAATGTGTTAAAATGCTCAGGAGAGTTGGGGGTCATGAATGCATCCTTTAGTGGGGCAAGCACTAGACATGCCCAGCCCTGCTATGTCCCAAAGGCCCTCCTGTCAGCTGTGTGCCTCCACCACTGTCACCAAGTGTAGTGTGTGTGTGTGTGTGTGTGTGCGCTGCAGAACAAGACCCAATTTGATTTGCTTCACTGGCCTGTGAAGCTCGGCTGTGAGGCAGCACCTCTCTTTATTCCCCTAATGGTTTCCCTTCCCCACTGCTCCTTACCCTTCCCCAGACGCCAGTTATGTGCACTCTTGTAAATATACATATACACGATAGCGGGAGAGAAAGAGGGAAAAGGCTGCGATGCACAGATCGAAAAACAGAAATGGAAGGGAGAGAGAACGGGTGAAAGGGAGTTGAATCAAAGTGAGACAAAGGGTGCAGTAAAACAAAACAAAAAAAATGGTGTTCGCTCTCAAGAAGAGGCAGTCATTTCCTCAGAGGCTGACCTTGGGGCTGGGGTCGCTTTAATCTGGGGACATTAAGAGCCTTTTGATGGGCCAGGCAGATGCTGGAGTGGTGGGACCCGCCTATCAAAATGGGAGGAGAAGCACCAGAAGCAGTCCATTTCCAGGGCTGGGGGCACGAGCAGGGTTTGTCATGGGTGTCATTTGTGTTTCACTGAGGATGGAGTTGAGGGGCAACAGAGGTTAAGCTTTCTGCTGCTTTTGCCACCCACTCTATACCACTGCAGTACATACATATGGTGTTGTACCAGCGCTGTGCAAGTAGCTCGCTCCCTCTCCCCTCCCCCATGAGCGATCTAAAAGGTAGCTCTTGTGAGTTGAACCATGTAAGTGAGTGTGATGGAGAGACATGTAAATTGCACTGCATAGGACATGCAATTGGCACAGTCTATAGCTAACTAACAGCATGGTTCGGCTCAAATAGGTTCTCAAAGCGTCCATGTGTGACTTTGACTTTAAATGGTTCATACCATGCAGGTACAATTCAATCACATATGAAATGAGTTTGCTGCAAGTAAACTTTGGAAATGATTTTCTTTGTCAAGTCTAATGTGTTGAGTTCAGCGGGTGTGCGTGTGGTTGTGGGTCTTGGAAAATTGCAAGGGCTGTGTGTGTGGGGGGGGCGCTAATTTAAGAGGCTTAATAATGACCCCCTACTATTCTATGCAGGAACTGCCTTCATTCGCCCATCACATCACATGCATGGCATGACATGGAAACAGGAGACGCATGTCATTTTTGACACAGCTTGGCACTTGCTGGCTGCAGGGGAAACTTCTACATGAATCTCTTGCTGCAGTACCTGCCTGTTTCTTGGGGGAAGAAAGGAATGAGTGGAGAATCACTGATTTCTTTTTCATCTTCATCTTCTCTTCTAAGATTGAAAGAAGCAACAGTCTTACTGTCTTTGTACTGAATATTCAAAGCAGTCACAATGTACAATGCAAGTTGTTTACTACTGATGTGAAAAACATGGGATGAGTTTTGAAACGTATGCCGAGTTAAATGAGTTTCTTTGTAAGATTAAGGTACATCTCTGTTTTTTGAGAGAGAGAGAAAAAAAAACAGTCATTGTATTGTCTTGTACAAAACAGCTACTGTGAGATTCAAGGTAAATGATGTATATTTCTCCCAGAGACTCCAAAAAAAGATGACGGGGGAGACGGGTGGGGGTGGGAACACGGTATTTTTAATTGACAGGCTTTGTCTATAGCACTCGCAGCACTAACTGACGAGGACTATAAATAGACAAAATGGGCTTGCTGGCCACATGGGTGTGTATATGGACAATTTGAATCTTCCATGCTGTTCAGACTCAATAGATTAATCAATGGTTGACAAATCAGCATGAGAGCAGTTAGAGCAAAATGAATGTTGAGTTGAGAGGGCAAGCCACACACCATGTTTGTAGGTAAATATCTAGGGATTTCAAGAACTCGGAAATCCAATTGCATGACCTTGGCTAACAAGAAGCCATCGTTGCTATTAAAAGGCTGCTTTGAGCTTCCAAGGAGGACAGAGTATGTATTTCACCAGACTGATAGAGTAAGACATGTCACACGCGATGAATGGGCTGCACAGGGAGATATAATGACATTGACAGGCAGTAAAATGGTGAGATGCATGACATAAACATGAGCTTCGGGCATTAATCAGATACTTTGTATGACACCAAACTTTAATACTAACGCTTAATATACTTGCATATTTTCACATTTTTCTATGTTGACATTGGTTCTTAAGCAATTCTAAAATATATTCTTGTTAGTCGCTTGAAATGTTAGTAAGTCAGCTCATTTCTATGCACTTAAGGCGTATAAGGTTATTTTGCTTGGCAAATCTGATATCTGATTCCATAGCATGAGTTAGCAGCTCAATCTTAAATGTGGTTGGTTCCTTTTTTCAGAGGAGACCAAAAACCCTGGGGTGCACTGCGAAAAAAAAAAGGCCCCTTTGCATTGCCCCTTGATGCAACAGTTACCATAATGCATGTGGCATGGTGTGTCCACTGCTAAATGATTCGCATGAGAATCTCTCCCTCCTTCTTCCCTCCGTTTATCTTAGTTCTATAGTCTTCCTGTCTTTGACCCATGTAGAATCTAGCTTCCCATTTGGGCCTCCATGCGTCCAGTCATTTACATTTCAGCACATTCAAACCCTTCCCAATAGGATCTGAAAGCGTGTCATCACACTGACTGTCGAGAGAGGCAGGTCCCATGATTTCATTTAAATGTTCATGTTTTTTGGGGCGTTTCAGTTCAGTGGGGAGGCTTTCTCAGAGGTGACTGTTTTTAATAATTGTGGGCTCAAAGTGTAAATGTAAATCATAGCTGTCTGATAACAGCTTATAGTCTGAATAAAACCCAAAAGGAATATTCTGCACACTTTTAGTTAGGCTCCTCTTAAAATCACTTCCTTCATCATAAATCTATAACTGCTGAATTGTAACCAATAGCTTTCATAGTTGGCCACCTAAAAAGGACCCAACGCGACAATTCCTGGTGAATTTTTGATATTTCATTATTAACGAGCCAACTGTCTCATTTATATCTCCGAATATTCACTCTGCCAAAATCATTGCAGCCCTCCCCGTCCCTCCATCGCCCCCGGTGGAATGTAAGGCTTGTCTGATCTGCTAGGGCCCAGCCCTAGCTCATCGGGTTATCATCTGATATTTTTTTTGTTCTGTGTATTTCACATTTACCACCGCTGATGGAATGCAACTCTGACAGTTAAAGACAACATTATTAAACATTTGTGTGGCTCTCAGATAGCAGAGAACAGATGAAGAAAACTAGAAACTGTGCTTTTCTCAGCAAACGTACATCCAGAAAAATTTAGTTTTTTTTATTATTGTTTTTAAACAGCTGCCAGAACTTCACAATGAACAGTGCGCACACACACACACACACACACACACACACACACACACACACACACACCTTTGATGATATTCTGAAATTAGCCCTCTTTAATCAAATGTGCCACGGTGTTCAGGTGTTGAAAACTCTTTTTTCTCCCATCTGCTGGAGGTTGTTGTTGGAATAGAATTCTGTGGATTACACCGGCAAGCCACCCCTGAACCTTTCCAACTCTGTAATCCAAAAGGGGGAAGCATGGCTCATTTTTATCAGGAAGCTCAATAGATAAACAATAATAATACATTTCAGCTAATGAAACGGACCACCATGTATGGAGAAGCTTACGAGTGCCTCAGCCTCAGCCTCGTCGCCATTTGTTTGGAGCGGTTTGTTTTTAACTGCCTGCTATTGTTACTGTTTTTAATCCTGGAGAAATAAACTTATTTGAATGCTCCATGGATTAAAGAAACTGCGATTTTCCACTTCAAACACATGCAGCGTGTCAGCTGATAAAACGACTGCAGCTCAGAACCAGAGTTTCATTGTCCTTTTTCCTCCTGCGCCAAATGCTGTTTATTTAAACTCTACCCTTTCTTTTTTGGTTTCCAAGTGTCTGTGTGTCTCTCTATAGAGGTCTTTTTTTATTTGGAGGTATTGTTTACCTCCTTAGTCAAAAGCTGGTTTGAATAATCCCAGAGCCCACCTGCTCAATTCAAACCGCTCCAAAATAAAAAATAAAAAAGGGCCAGGTAGGTGTTTGTGTGTGCTTTTGTGAACTACCAAACACTGCAATAATACACAGTAATTGTCTCTCTAGCTCTAATTGCAGAGCAAGAAAACAATAGGCTCTTAGGAGGCTGTGCAGCCACTGGATGCAGGCTTTATTTGCATCACATTGATCCCTTATCTCAACACCGCCGGTCTTCCATCTACCCGTAATTCCAATTAGCACTCTCCCTTTCATTGTGATTTCAGGAAGTCTGGTCAGATGGCCATGGTAAAGGCCAACTTTGCTCCGTGGGGGAAATCAACACCAAGGTCCAAGTGAAAGATGGAAAGGAGGAAGTTTGTGTGCGCGCGCTCGTGCATGTGTGTGACAGAAGGATGGAGAGAGAAAGTAAAAGAAACAAGGAGAGCGAGAGACAGATGTAGAGACACGGAGAATTTAAGCGTGAGAGAGTGTGCATGAGTATCGGGGTTTGGTCGGACGGATAAAAGATTACAGAGGAGCTGATTGCCAGAGGTATGATACTTTAACAGCATGAATCAGAAGAGACTTCAGATGAATATTTATAAGGCAGCTGTGTGGAGACACACTCATACAACCAAAAGGAAAGAGTCAGTTATGTCAAGACAGAAATACAGCCACTGCTGAAAAGTTTCATTAGTTACTAAACATGTGCCTGATACTCCCAGAAATATACCATGAATCAGACTTGATATGAGAACGCAGTGTAGTTTTGATTACATTTGAGAGTGGAAGGATATATTTTATGTCCAGAACTAAAATCAGTGAATGATTACTTTTTTTACAAAGTAAAACTGACAATGCTGAACTCTCCACAATAGTTATATGGATTAAAACAGACATCTGAGGCTAAACTTGGACCGAAATACACAGATGGAATACTCAACAGCTATTTTCGTGCTAATGATAATCTCGATGGACAGCGCAGGCTAATGAGACATTTGTGTAACTGTCACTATTTTTATCCATGTTCCAGACTTTCACCGTTTCAAAACATCACTCTTTCAAGTGTTTTCTTTGACCTAACTAAGACCAGAATTTGGAATGCAAGTGCAATGCAATTTGCACATTATTGTCTTTAAAAAAAAAAAATAAAATACATTCTGACAGTCAAGTCTGTCCCTCCATTTCCACCAACATGACAGCCACCCTCCAGGGCCGGGGGCATTTTAATTGGCCCACTTCCGAACTGTAATTTTTTTTTAAATTGCTTGGAGACACTCTGCTCTCTTTAAAAAAAATCAATGCAGATGTAATAATATCTTTAATTGTCTGCCACGCTCCAGGGACACCACAAAAGCCTCGGATCAATGGAGGAAAGCAGGGAAGCTGGTAGGGGTTAATTTTTCCCTTTCTGTAGGTAATGACAGGGAGGCAATGCTTGGCTCCTGGCATAGAGGCACAACTTGTGCTGTTCCTATTGTCTCTACAGCGCCTAATTGGGCCAAATGCAGTTAGTTCCCCCTGGCAGAGGCTGTCGAGGTGGTGATTAATGAAGCCTCCAGTCACGTAACCTGATAAAAAGAAAAGAAAGGGATAGGAGAGGGAAAAAAAATATCAGCCTGCTTTGTGTTCTTCATCCTTTTTCCTTTCTTGTGCTTTTTCACTGCCTTTGTCAATTCTCCAGAACTTCTTTCTCTAAGTAAACAGGTGAAGTAGTTTAAGTTTACTAAGGTTTATTTTTCTTCAGGGAAGGAAAGAGGGCAGGCCCATTATTGCATTGTGGGAGTGATTAAACAAAAAAAAGAAGAAAAAAAAAAGAAGAGTAATAGGGGGGTTGCTCAGCTTGAATCCTAAGTCTCCTTTCTTGAAGTGTAATATCACACATTCTTGGTTAAAAAGGGCAGGAGTGTCTGGCCAAGGTGACAGTTTTGGATTCTGCAGCAGTCTTTCCTGTACAGTCTCCAGAGACGTGCGTCAGGAATCCAGGATCAAGAGGTCACAGGTATTAGCCTCCTAGAACCGTCACGGCCTTTGACTAATTACCTCATTAAGCCGCACTCCAATACTTCCCATCGTCTCTGTGGCTCGGCCTTGTTGCTCGGTGTAAAGAGGACAGAGTGGACACAGAAGTCATCCACAGTGACCTGGGTGAACTGACCGCAGCTTGTTGCTGCCTGGTGGGTGGGTCGTGGGAGGGAAAAATCAATCCTCTGTAAATATATTAGATGCAATTACATCCTGCTGGACTTTGCCTAACACGTTTATGGAAGCATTAGGCAAAGTCTTCCTTTATCAACTGCCCCTAAGGCCATTAAGACAACGGCACGTAATTTTCACATGTAGGTGAGCAAGGGAAAGTATTGGAAAATGAGCACACGGGAGGAGTTGCACGTCTAAGTTTCGATTGCATTTAGAACAGAGAGTTTTTTTATTGGTTTTATTAGGTTGATGTCACGTTGCGGTTTTTTTGTCATCCTAATAAGAGGGCTTAATGCAACACGGCAACCAGGCTTATGAAGAAATCTGAAATGAACTGCTAATTTTATAGCATTACCTAGAGTAAATATAACTCCATATGAAGAATTATCATGCATATAAAATAATTATTAAAAAGGAATTTCAGTTTCTCTCAAAGAGACGACTGATACCCTCATTTTTAACGTTTCATTTCAGTACTTTGTTGCGTGATTATCAGCAGCTGAAACGTTGCCGCGTTATTTCAGGGATTTGATTATTTGTTTTTGCGTATGTTCATTTTGTCTGGAAATACATAGGCACCTTAATTCCTCAGTGAAAAAATGCCCAATTACCATTCAACGTATGAATGATAACTGTGGAACAATGTAATGCCAATAGCCTTCTGATTAATCCCTCTGAACACAGCCAAATGGCTGGCACAGTAACTCGATAAGTGATAAGCAATTTCTTTTGTTCTTAATTACTAAGAGGCCCATTTTGCCACTGTCATGATGAGCTTTCTAAACCCCCTTAACCAGCCAAGGCTTATACATTTATAAAAGCATCTCTCTCTCTCTCTCTCTCTCTCTCTCTCTCTCTCTCTCTCTCTCTCTCTCTCTCTCTCTCTCTCTCTCTCTCTCTCTCTCTCTCCCCCCGAAGGTATTCAAGTCTAATTACTCACAAGAGGGCATGTGTGCTTACAGTGGCACAAGGGGTGCTTGACAACAAAGTTTATCCCAAACAGCCAGGACTCAAAGTACATTCAGGTATTTTGTGAGAGGAAAAGCAGTTGTCCTAATGGGATAGTGTACGTGTGTATGTGCGAGTCTGAGTGAGTGTGTGTGTGTGTGTGTGTGTGTGTGTGTGTGTGTGTGTGTGTCCCGATTGGTCTCTATGTATGAGTATGCACACATTATGCTTGTGTGTGTTTTTGTGCGTTTCTTTTCATGGGCTTTCAGAGCCAATAGAGCAGGTTTGTTTGTGGTCATCCATGAAATAGCATTGGGCCTACACGCCATAGGTTCTTCAAACAGCTTGACTTCCCCCCACCTTTCGCTTTCTTTCAGCGGTGGGTTGGAGAGGTGTGGTCAGATGGGCTCAAATACAGCATCACACGGTTTTAGCTCAGGGCTTCCTTGCTGTCACCCAACAGCACCCGCAAGACCACTATTCTCCTTCTTATCCCAGAACTGAATTCTTCATTTGGTCACACTGCTTGCTCCTGAATAGTCACCTCTGAGGAGATTAACCCTTTCATTAAAAGTGCATGACCAGGGTCAATCTACTGCCTGGCTCTGCAGTCCCTGCGCCTTGCTTTGATCTATCAGCTATGGAGAAATTATAAGCAAATTCTAAGCCGTGCCATGTGATTTGTTTTTGTAAATTTGTAGAAATTATTCATAATCCTATTATGTGGCCAAGGGGCAAACCTGCCAAAAATATGAGCCTTTTGTTATCATGGGGAAGGCGAAAAGGAAGAAATGTTGCATGCACTGCAGTTATGGGAAAGCAGGAGGGTTAGGGATCTGTCCTAATCTTCTGGACCAGGCCCTATGCCTTTGATAAATAACTGCCTCTGTAACCACAGATTCCACTCACCTAAAAAGGGAAAAGCTAGTGTCCATATTTACCCACTTCCCAACTTTATCCCAAACCTAAGTACACAGTATCTTTTGTTGCAGACAAGGAATAACTGTGACGTAACAAACCTCAGTCCCAGCAGCGTTCATTATTAGGAGGGTAATGTATTGCACATAACCAGGGGAAGAGGAGAAATCACAATTTTTACACCTCCCATCTCCCTTTCAGGGGCCAGTACTTTGCAGAACAAAAGTCAATGTCTCAGCCCAAATCTTGTCTGACAATGCGTAGCAGCCCGTGCTATTTTGGGCTCTTTGTGGTGCCAATCTCCTATCTCTCCCGTGACATTTTTTCAAAGAAAGAGTAGATTTCCTAGAGACTCTGCCCTTTGCAACTTCCACAGTGTATTCTTGCACATAGAGTAAGGACCCTCCTCCTCACTCTAATGCCGTCGCTCTCTGTAGTGACCTGAGAAAGGGAAAATTAAGACAGCGTATCAGGCCAAGAGCCCTATCTTTAGCTGGTGGCGTGAAAAGACGTTATACAGATGCTTAATTTCCCAGTTACACATTTGGAATAAAAAGGTGCAGAACCTGGGAAAATTTTGTCCAGGAACTATGCTGTTAAAAAAAAAATCGTATCGTAAAAAAACGTATCGTACAGCATTTCATCAAAATCTTTTGCTAATTTTTAAAACATCTTACCATTTACAACTTGTAATGTATTCAATTTATAATTGTCTTTGAAATTATTCACAAACCCCGCTCTTTAAATCTTCCTGTGTCCTATCCAGCAGTAATTTACAGGTTATACAAAAACTTGCCTTCATGCTTTTTAATGTCCCCATTTTAGGTGGACTGGATTACTGGCAGGCCACCAACTTCACATTAATTTGCTGCAGTGTCTGAGTGTACAGGTCTTATCTGGGCCGGCTTTTATTAAGGGTGAAAAGCTGAGTCGTTCTAAATAACGCAGGTCTAATTGGCTATGTTTTGCAGTTAATTTCCATAAAGAGCCTAGGAGACTGTCACCTCAGTTTCGGAGGACAAGGTGCTGGAGCTGGAGCCATGTACCTCAGCCAGCCGTTAATCAGGAAACACACTTTCGCCTGCTTCGCAAAGGGCAGAGGTCAAGGAGGAGGGGCCGACACCATATCTGCACCAGAACACTGTAATTGTAGGAGTGTCAATTGCTGCAGAAAAATGCCCCGTCTCTGAAATTCAGCAAAAACGCATGGTGAGGCTCTGTCCAGAGAGTATAATGAAGGACCAAGTGTATCTTTGTGTAAGCAGAAAAGAAAGACTTGAGAAACCTATTTGGCATGTTTTTTTAAACCAAAATGATAAAGTAAGTAAATGTAACACAATAGTCCATTCCTTCCTTTCCCAAAATAAATTGACAGTACAACAATAGTATTTTGAGAAACTTATTTGGCATGTTTTTTATTTTTTATTTTATTTTTTTTTTTAACTAAACAGATGCAAAGTAAGTAAATGTAACACAATATTCCATTCCCTCCTTTCCCAAAATAATTGACAGTCCAACAATAGTATATCCAATAACTACCAATCTTATATTGCAACATTTATATTGCAACATTTAGGTGCAAAAACTAAGCCAAGTCACGGCTGATTTCTGCAAGGGAATCACGATCTACTGCTCAAAGTATCGTCAAGTCTTTTAACCTGTGAAAGTTGTGCCGGTGCCTCAGCAAGAGCATACATACTCAGCATCAGGGAGAAGATCAACTTGCCTTGGGTATTCTATTTGTGCTGCACTGTACCCTTGTTTGGGGTAGGACTCCCTCTCCTAATGTGGCGTGCTTGATCCCACAGCTGTGATTTTCCGGCTGCCACTTAGCATCCAGTGGCTCTGGGGCCATGAATAGAGGTGGTCTCAACAGAGTCAGGCCCCCTCCTTTTATAGCTGCCTGCCTGGGGTCAACAGAGGTCTAGATCACAACAGCTCCACAAAAAGGAGAGAAAGTCTCAACTCCAGATCTGTAACTTGCCACATAAATGTATGGAGATATACAGTATAATATATTGTGATATACACTGATTCCCTATGCTCTATTTAACAAAGCATACCAGAAGTCTATATCAAAGAGTGGCTACAAATAAGTTCAAGATAACAAGATCTTATCTGCTTTAAACGCTAAATCTCAAAACCTGACCTTAGAGATGTAATCAATATTATCCAGTTAGAATGCAAGGAGACAAATACTATATTAAACTAGAAATAGTCCGATACCATTTTTTGCTTCCCGATACCGATACCTGAACTTGCGTATCTACTATCCCTGTATGGATGTGATATGATTTCTATCTTTGTTGTCGGTCTGGCACAGGTTAAACTCTTTGTGAAACATGAATGCCACAGAACTTTCTGTTATCATGCAGTTTGACAGTCAGTTATAACAGAAAAAGAACATAAATAAACTACTTTAACGTAGATTTTCTTTAGGGCTTTATTACATGGTATCGGATCGGTGCATAAAGTCCAGTACTTCCCGATACCGATACCAGCGTTTTAGGCAGTATCGGAGCCGATACCGGTATCGGAACATCGCTACATTAAAACATAACCATGTTCTTGAGTTACACCTCACAACATTACCTATAACCTGCATGAAAACCCACAAAATTTGAGAGCTGTTCTTCCGTAATACTGCTTTCCCAAACAGGGGGCACAACCTAAACTAAACCCCCAGCCTACTAAACTGGCTTTATTTATTTAGTTTAGTTTAAAGCGACCATATTGGGTCCATGGAACACACTAACCCCCAGTGGTATACTTAAGTGGCTCACAAAGAGATTCAGAGGATGGCGCTGCCAAGTGCGGCTTTATGGGGACAATTTAACATAATGGTCAAATAAATACTGTTGTAAAAAAACACCTGTGAACAGTGGTGGCAGGTTGAGGCCCATTACTATATTTTTTGTGTGACAGTTCAGCGGTGTACAACAGATTCCATTCCATTTTGCTAAAGCAGAGGGTCGCATTCTGGTTTTATATGCTGGATCGGAAATGCAGTGCAAGTACAGCTCAGTGAACCTGGCAAGGTAAGGATGCAACGAGAAATGCAATGATCTGGGAAAATAATAAGAAACTCTACTCTTAGTTCCTCATTATACTCTCTAATCATTCGCATACTCATTACTCTCTAGAGGAATACCTATTAGGACTTGATGACTTCTCAGCTTAAGTCTCAATTTTAGAATCAACTAAGGATGAACACCACCAAGCTATTTGTGTTCTTTATGAAACAGGAATTTGACAACAACAGGAAAACAGGAAGACGCAAACACTGCTAAATCATGCTATCACAGTTATCACAAAACTACCAAAGTCCTACTCTGAATAGAAAGGTGAATGGTATGCAGCATATACAGAGGGAAGATGGTAATCAGGTAACCTTCAGAAGACGTAAACTTGTCACTGTGCCATGTGTGATTCAGTGCGTCTCTTCTGCAAAGAGGTGTCCGTTGTTTAAAAAAGAAGCAAAACTCAGAGACTAGGTCAGTTCTGGTTAGCACACATAACAATAGTCAGTGGCACAGGCTGTAATTACTCGGTTTCTGTCAGGTTTTTGGCACTCAGCTTAGTCTCAGGAGGGTGAGAGTGATGACTGGGTATCTACAAGCTGTCAAAGTAGGCCAGAATTATCAACTAAAAACTGAAATCAATGCCACAAAATCCAAATGACAATAACGGCTGTGTCATTAAAAGGGAGCTTTAGCATTGGTACACTACTGTTTCCCTTACCTACTGAGTCAAACTGTGTATAGGCATTGCTAAAGGCTAACTTATAGGGAGGTTTCAAGAAGCTTTTTTTCAAACAATTGAATTGTCGAGCAGTATTTCAAATCCTGCTTTGTCTTAATGGTAACTTCAAATAAAGTATACTTTATCAATCATCAACATATCATCCATTATTGCTTTATAGATCAGTAATAAGCCATTAATAAATGCATTTTGGTCCAGATGCACTGCAGCATTTTTCTAAAAGCTGTTCATTTTTAAATCAAGACTGCCATAAATCCTCTGGTTACAGCTGAATAGGGAATATGTTCTGACTTTTTCGTCATGGTAAGTTTCCTCTTCGCTTTTGGGTTTTAAACTGTTAGCCGAACAAAACAAGACATCTGAAAACGTCAATTTGGGCTCTGCTGACTTGGGCATTTTCCATACTCTGACATTTTATACACTAGATGATACATGTATTAATAGAGAAAATAATTGGCAGAAAAAGCATTAATAAAAGCAACCATTAGAGTGGTCTTCCAGATACATAAAAAAAAAAGAAAATTATGTTTGCACAGGATATACACCAACTGATTGGTTTTATTACATCCAGGGAAAAGTTGTCCTTAATAATGCCTTAACACTCATTTATAAAGAATGGCCCATTTATTTATTAACCATTAATGAAGCCATTAGTCCCCCCTTTAAACCTTTATTAGAAAGTAAAGCTTAAAACACCCTGTGTTTTTCAGGTAAACACTGTTGTAAATCATATTCTATAACTATGACATAATAACATCTTACATAAAGCCGACCTTAGACAATAGACCTTAAAATGTCAGAAGTCAGCAATATGAAGATGCCACATAACCAAGCACTGATATGTCCTCCTCATCTCTACCTCTCCCACTCCCTCTGCTTATCATACTTCTCCCACTATGAATCAGAGAGGTGACCCCTGCCTCACCCCTGGCGCAGGGTGTGAGCTGGGTGTCCCAGTCAGACCTGTCCTGCTGAATGCCTTATGACAGGTTGTTTGTGAAACTCTTGCGTTCTGTTTGTTCCCTCTCTCCTCCCCTATCCTTGCTGACAGTGCCCCCATTGTGAATCTGAAGGGCCCTGCTTTGTTTTGCCCCGTCTCATTGGAGCCAGTGTTGGTCCAAAGAGAGCTCGCACACACCTCTGCTCATTCTGTGAGAGCATCTGTTGACTTACCTGCCCATTATTTAACTTTTCCTGCCTATTAATGACCTTTTCTGGGAGGAATGATAATGTAACTGCCAGCACCACTGCGGTCTTATTTTATCACTTTACAAACTACAGTATATATTTGATCATCTTTTCTGTAGTTTGAACATGTAGGATATTGTATCTTTAAATATATATTCTTAAACAGAATATAGCAGTATTGGTTCAGTATTTTCTGATTAAACCACAAAGCGTGATAAAGCACAATATGCATAATTAATTGAAATTTTTTGGTTGCGTACAGCAAACAAGACCTCATTGGACTTCACCTGTTTTAATTGCAAAAGTTCCTTATGGTTCCGGTTTGCACACACATAAAATGAATGATTTGGGGGGGGAGAGAGAGACATCAAATAAAAACACAATACAATCAAATCTAGCCTCATGTCTACATCCAGTCATCTACCCAATTCCCCCCCCCCGTTTTCCCTCCCTCCACCACCACCACCTCCTCCTGTTCCTAACATCAGCGGGGAGCGTGGCTAATTTACGAGCGTGGGCAATGCCAACATACTCTCTGAGGAGGGCCTGTTTTAACACCTCCAAATGCTGTAATGCATCCCAGCTGACCTTAATTATAAAAGCATGTGCCTCCCCAGTGCTTCCCCCAACCACTTTCCTCCCCCCTTATATACAATCCACAAGGCCGGGGGTGTGAGCCAGTGTTCTTACCTGCAGAGAACAACACAGCAGCAGCCACCGTAGCAGCTCAATGTTAATAGTTGCATCCTGAGAGGAAATCAATAAAGCTATAAAGGGTGATATCACAGTGCGTCTGGGCCCCCACGCACACATTCTCCCCCTCCCTCCGCCTCACTCCCTCCCTCAGTGGGACCTGTTTATGAGGGGGTCTGGTGGCTGCTGGGAGCAACTGAAAGGTCAGTAGTATGAGGTTTTGATCCAGGGATGAGACGGCCTCCTTGGGAGCGTCGGGTAAACGGTGGAGTGGGACCCCTGACTCATCTGAAAAAGAAGTGGATCTTTCAGAGGGCTTATAGCTGCTGTGTGTTGTCAAGGTAGCGAGGTATTAGTGCCTGTAAAGGCCCATCGATGCCGCCTGCTTACGATCAGAGGAGAATCGCAGGAGGTAAAATGGGGTCTTGCTAAACTGCTGATGAACCGAGGGAGATATTAAAAGACTGACTCTCCCTCATCTTCTGTCTGTATTGCAGATTTTTGCCCATAATATTGATATATGCACAGCACGGGGCTCTAGCATCATTGGGCTGATAAACTGCTCATACAATAGATAATCTTTTATGTACCTCCCGTGCACAGCACAAATATTATGACTATTAGTACATTAATTAACTCACTGGCCTGGGGGTCCTCTGCCCAGCTAAGGTTAAGAGCTTCTTTAATTAAAGATCAATACGGTTTTGCAGTATATTTCTACAGCACCAAAGGAGACATGGAGCTCTTTACTGTCTACATGTCAGAATGATATAGAAGTTCACAAGATATGTATAGACAGAGATTCAAAGTGCAAAATGAGAACATTTGCAAGTACAGAACAGTGAATTGATATACAGTATGTTAAACTGCTAAAGTGATGGTGTGAAAGATGTATTAACACCATCTTTATGAATTGAGTTAGGTTTATAGCCATAATGTGGGTTCACCTTTCTGCAGGTCTGAGCTTGATTCCAAACACACAAACCCATTAAGATCAGAGCTAATGGTTGCAGCAACAATGTCCAGCCAATCTTCCAGTCTTTGTTGCCTGTCTAACATCACTTACTGATACCACCGGTGACACCTGTGCACTGTGCAAAAGGAGGTGAGCAGCGATGGTGATGCCTGAGATCAAAGCCCAGACCATTCCCTCAACTGCCATCCAGATGTGCACACCTTGGGATTTAGTCCTTCTTTGGTAGAAGTAAAGATGGCAGGGCCCAAAGAGCACACCTTCACGCTCAAGGCTCCAAAATTCCCCTCAGATCACCGTAATCCGCCCGGATTACGTTTGACAGGACAGAGATCCTCCTGCTGGTCTGCACCCCTGTCCGTTCCGGAGTACAGTCCACAAAGGGTAGCTACAGCTAAAACCCTAACCTCAGACCCAACTCAAGGACTAACCTGCCTCCGTTCATAAGACGCTTGAGAACATGAACCTTTAAACTGGTGTATTCATTTACTGAAATTCTTGGTTTTTCTAATTCCCATTTCAATTAGTTATGAGGAAGAAAAAAAAAAAAAAAAACATTCATTTTATGATTGAGTATCTTGATCTTGAGTATCAACCACTTGCTTTCTTGTTTTATACATAGCCTGAGTTTAACATTTTGCATAATTTTACATTAAATGTTAATATAGTATGTGTACACACTATATCAATTAACAGAGTAACACAACTCAATCTGCAACACAAAATAACTGATATACATGTGTGCATGACTTCCTCATGGAGATTATTTTAGGTTTATGTTTAGTTTACGTATAAATACCAAGGTGAACTTGATCCACAGATCAAGTTTCTGTAAATATGTCTGGGGCCCTCGTATAATTGATAACTCACTAGCCCATTTGCAAAATACACCGTAGCTACCTATTCTCATGTGTTGTGTATTATAGGCAAGGCATGAGGGTTGTAACCAATGGAGGACCAACATGATTCTGATTTATTAGTCTGTTGTACCCATGGGAAGCCACTCACAGACACACACATACCCACACAACCTCTTACGATTTTCAGCCTCTGCCTCATGCACACACTTTAGTGCTTAACAACTCCACTGGCGATGTCATGGATAAGGAAGCCTGTATTATCAATGCTGGCCTGGCTCTGGCTTAGTCCACCTGGGTCTCTCTGGGACTGTTGACCAGTCTCTCTCCAAACCCTGCTTCCTCTCCCCTCCACCAACGCCTCCACACCTCTATGCCACACAAGACTAAGACAGGTTAAACAGTTAAACACCAACAAATCCAGCACTGCCCTGTGGGAAATTTGCTTCTAATCCCTAACTTATCGGCACAGAATCAAAGCCAAAAAGCCTGAGCAACAAATCTGATCCTCCCCCTAACAATCTTGGGCCTCTTGGGAGGGCAGGGAGAAGCTCTACAGACAAGGCTGAGATGGATAAATACCTAAATGATGAGACAGTCTGGGGACAGGGGAGTAGTGTCTGGCTATGGCCGTTCACCTCCAATTTGGCATCCGTGCAATGAAAGGCAATTGGGCGGCAGCCCCCACACAGCAGCCAGTCCTTATTATTATATGTTGAAGTGTGGCTTGGGCAATGATTAATGACAGTGTCAGGGCGAAAACAAAGCACAGCGCAAGTTATCTCCAATCCACCTGCTCCTGTGGCCCGATTGGAAGAGAATGGAAAAGAGTGCAGGCAGCACATGGCTTGATAATGGAAAGAAGAGGAGAACGGAAAGGAGAATGAAGAGGGGACGAGGACGGGGGAGAGGGTAGGATGGAGGGTATAGTGAAGGGGACTTACTGACCACAGCAAGGTGACCATAACTTCAAGAAACACACTACAGGCATACACATACGTACATATAAGGAATTTACAAAGACCAATGTCAAAGCCTGTGCACTTTATGCGACAAATGCCATTTTACATTCAAGATCAAAATAATTCCTAACAACCCCAAAGGGATTTATTCGTTGTGTCTTTAAACTAACCAAATGCCAACTTGCAGGTAGTTTCCATGTGAGGTGTGAACATGCAGCTTGTGGCTTGCCTCTGTGATTGATTTGACAGACAGAGTGGACTTTCATGGCGTCTGTGTTTGTTACATCCAGGCCCACTGTCTCCTGCTGTATTGGTGTTGACATTTATGAGACATGTCGGAGGGGGCCTGCTAGACCTCACTAATGAGAGAGCTGAGGCTGACAGCGGGTAACACAGCCTGACACTGCCATCCAGAGGCTACTCTGGGTAATGCAGTTGTGGTATGGCAGTCAATTAACATGTTTACACTTGTTCCACTTCTGTGATTCTTTGATGTGTACTAAATTGCATTGCTTGCAGATTATCAGAGAAACTGCACTTAAACCAATCTTGACAAGAAAATGAAAATATGATAAACAAACCATTCACTTCTGAATTCTTTTATACAAAAGGCCAGTCACACCAGTTTTAGTATTGTGCACGTGGGGTCTCAGGTGTACGTATGTGCTTACAAGTGTGATCTGCCTTAATTGCAAAGCAGTGAGTTAATGCCTGTGTGCCAACTTCATTGTCACACGCAGTCCTTCAATTCAGGTCACTGTGTGACAGCGAGTCGCAGGCGCCACAGTAAACGTAAGAGGACACTGGCTGTAGAGTGGAGCTGCCCTAGATAATGTCACGGCATGGTACAGTATTTTATTAATGCCCACGACTCAGCCCTGAGTCGCAGGAGACAACCTTTACTCACTCATCTGAGTAGGAGGGAAAACGGAAATTGGTAAGCTGCTCACATACAGAGAACCTGCATTGTGACCAAAGGGATTAGGACACTGTCTGATATCTGTGCCTTTCAACAAAGAATGAATGCAAGACACGTTTTAAGTCCCATCAGATGACAATGTCTGATCCTCACTGACAGTGAAAAATGACAGAAACAAATTTTCCTTTAACTACCAATTACACCTTTAAACTATATAACCACAGCAAAAAAAACTCAAAATGAGCATGAGTTTGGGATTTCAGTCCCATTTTCAGTTTGCACTGTCCTCAAAAGCTGCAGAAAAAAAAAAAAACATTAAATAAAGTTTCATTTTGACCCATGTGAGGACCCAGAGACTCTCTCCATTAAAACCAGGAAATGAAAGAGCACCACCCCTGGCTTTCCTAATAAATGTCTCTGCACTTTCCAAAGAATGCCTTGCTGGAGGCACAATATACACCCTGGCCATCCTACTGTAGCTCTGATGTCTCCCCTCAAGTAATGCACCAAAAACTGTTTGGTGTAAAGTATAGCAAATAAAATGTGACTGAAAGAGCTTATATACATGCAATTACCTTCACACTATCACACTCTTTTTTGCAGCTTAAATATCTACATCAATAAATTTAAAGTTAAATTTATATGACAAAACTTGCAACAATGAAACTGTAGTTTCAAGACTAGACTGGTCTAAAATAGAAGTATGAGGCCTTAAAACAAAAGTAAGGTGTACCCAATGGAGCACAGAGCCTGCTGACTGAAGGTCAGCCATAATTGCCATGTAGCTATGTAGTAGCAGACCTACATGGCTAATGTATAAAATGTCTTTGTCAAATTTAGGTGTACATCAGGAGCCCTTGAAAGGGGCACCAGAATCCCATTAGGTTTCCAAACACAACTCCCTCGCTACACATTACCACTTTTTGTGTCATGCAGCCTTGGGGCACCAGCTACGTGCATATGCTGTACTTGGCGTATACAAGACTGTGGACTTTTCTGGCCTTTTAACCATTAGGATCTGCCACGAGGCCTTGACCAGGTGCAAGGCACAACAACGAGCTGAAAGTAAGCAGCCCTCACAAAAAGGCTAGACATTTCTCAACATCAATAAAACCGAGGTTTCTCTGTAAACAACCTGTCAATCATTTCCATTAAAAAATGTTTTGTCATTTTTTTGCGAACACTTGTTTTGAGACTGCTTCAACTGTATGCTTTATTTGACAGTTTCAATCATGTAACACTGCATCGTTCAGCTGTAGATGTGGCAAGGGTGTCTTCCCTGTGTAGTTTTCCCATAGCAGTGTAATCTGTGGAGGAAACAGTAGTGTTTTTTTAATGAGACGCCATGGTCTGCTCTTCTTCATAACGGCTCTTGTCTGCCTGTAGCACAGCACAGTACAGCACAGCACAGCATGCTCCGCTGAAATGTGGTCCGTCTACGTGGGATTGCCGGGGCCCCTTTGAAGTACTGAGCTGCGGCTGTTTCCTTTGTGTGTAACAACGCAAAAAAATCAAACCTAAAACCAAAACACCCATAAGAATACCTGAAAGGGGTACAATATAAAGTGCCATATGTATATGATGCTTTACACATCTCTCCTTTGTTTCATCCCCTCCCCTCTGCCATGATTATGCATGTCTTCTGTGAAGAGCTGCACTGCGTCTGGAGAGCCCCTTGAATGGAAACTGTAAGGTACAGAGAGGCACATTAAAATCCTCTAAAGCTCTCAAACGAACAACCTAGGGACAAAACATGAATTCCATGCGGTTTCTCCCCTTGTAGTGGTGCTGCTCAGACAAGCTCACATTTAGCACTGGCTGCCATCTCAGACAGTGGGTCCAGTGGGATGCGTAGCTATGTGTTTATCAGAGGATGAACTTCCTCTTTTAATGTGGCACGCCCCCTCCCCCAGTTCTCTCCTCCCTCTGTTCCCCTTTCCTTCCTATCCTCCTAGACTGTAGTTGAAGGGGACGCACCCGAGTTCAGAGAGCAAGAGCATCAGCCGTCGCCTGAGTCACACAAAGCTCAGGGTTTGGTCCCTGTGTAGATGCTGTGGCACACTTACAGTAGTGAGAATGTATGATGCTTTAATATTAGGGATTTTTTGAGCGTGGCCTACATAGTATCTGTGTTTGGGAACTCAACTACAGAATATCATATTGGCAACTTCAAAATCACCTTGCTTATTTGCACCAGGGAAATTAAATAATGAACTTGTAATGGGCCACTAACATGAACAAAACAATATGACAGTTGGCATCAATCGCTTGCTACGATTGAATATGATTAATTTTACACACAGGCTACCTCAAGTAATACCTGACCTCCTGAATTGCTCCCGTCCTATTGTTTCCTTTAAGTCTCTTTTTAGACTAATAGATAGAATTCCCCTCCTTGCACTCCGCAAGACAATGTTGCATATTTTTTTTAACAGCATCTGATGTATTGGTGTGGTTAAAGTGGTTTTCACTTATTTGATATTTTCTCAAAAATAATTGAAGTTGGTTTAAGTTAAAAAAAAAAAAAACATCATAAAACAACATGTGATGCGAGTAGGTTTTACACTTTGACACTAAAACCTCATTTTTAATTCATAGCTCATACACAGTTATAATGTAATGCAATCAAGGTTATTGCTTCTCTACCTTTCTTATTTGATCACCCAATAAGTAAAACAGATCAGCTCTGTATCAACAAACAAAATGTTTTAATCACAGAACAATATAAGATCTAATAGTATGTAAAACAGTGCTGAGCTAATCCAACTGTCATCATCAGATAAGACTCAGCAACAGAGCACTTAAATCCAGTACCAATGGTGCTCTCTAGTGGACATTTTGCATCACTGCCACAATGGTAGTATGTTCGCTAATGCATCCATTAATTAGGAGGAACCAACAGGTTCTGGTGCTACAAAAGGAGGAACAAACACATCAGAGGATGTCAAACTACCACACAAATGTAAGTTCTCCCTCAACACCACCAAATGCTTTACTTAACCTATTATAATTACCTTAAATGCTGCCATTGTTCAAAACCGCAGTGCTGGTTCATACTACATGATAAGGTAAGTCAATAGCTGCTTTCCAACCAGAGGGATTTTTGCAGTTCCTAGAATATAAAATTCCTAGAACCCTTTTTTTCTCGTGTTCCGACTGGACCAATTTGGGGATTTTTAAGTTCCTCTGGCCGCAGTTTCAGCTCCTACTTCAGGGCAGGGTCTTTTCGCTGTTCCCTTTTCAGCATAGGAACCTAGGTTAACGAGGGTCGGGTTTTCAGTACAGACAGACCAACAACGGGACAATTTTAACAATTTTCGCCATCTTATTCATCACTAAATTCACTTCTGACAATGTTTTAGGTGAGAAATGAACTGTTTCGATTTCTAATATAGGCAGTCTTGAGAAAATTGATGCCGAACTGACAATTTGCTTCAAAGTTTTCGGAGTTGAGAAGCTCCAGGAAGTGAAGCGACAGCCAGCAGGCGCCTGCCCCGGCCACTAGCTCGTCGCTCGGCCAGGACTGGCTCAGAGACCCCGCTGTAAGCCGGAGGTCTCTCAGACCGCTCTCGTAAATAAGAGGCTTTTATTTCGCCGTTGACGGTTCGTTTGTTTAAAAATCACAACACATGTCCATCATAAGATTAACGGGAACCTGTGGTTAACTGTCTTTTCGGAGTTAAACTACACACACACACACACACACACACACACACGAGGTGAGGGGGAGAGAGGGAGAGATACCCATTTCTCTTCGGGAGACTTGTTTAAATTATGACAAATATGCTATATGCATTACATTTAGTTCATACTTTTTTTTGGTGAATTTGTTTTCTGATTTTAACGCTATAAAGACCGTTGCCGTGCTTGCGTCACTCCCTTACCCGCCCTCCTATAGTCCCTATGGCCACTTGGCCAGTGCGAATGCAAATGGTTTTGGGGGAGAGTAGTTAGTAGATTTGCTTAAAAGTGGACTTTCCATATAACTACGTTCCTGTAACTACTTTGTCGGATAGCGGCTTATATTGCAGACGACAAATTCCTCAAAGGGATCAATCAAGTATTTGCGAACAAAAACGTTAACTGAACATAAACTTAACACAACAATATGAGACAAAAAGGTTTGCATATACAAGTACTGAAATGGTAATATTTTATGCAGAAGCACATGATTTCACACACTTAAGTTTGAAACAAAGAAGGAAAATATTACAAAAACTTTGCCAGCCGCATTTGAAAAGTGTAAACATTAAACAAAAAGAACTGCTCAGTACTAAATCGCAGATCTAACTAACGTATGCCGCCTTTTGAGTCTTGATGCCGCAGGGGTAAACAAAACCAAATTTAGGCCTCATAAAAATCCAAATCTCTCTAGTAAACAAATGCTTGCCCATACAGAGAAGCTAACAATGAAGCCAAACTCCTGCCACCCAAGTAGCATATTTGCATATTTCTTTGGCAACCAAATTCTCCACCATAATTTAACTGAAATCACAACAACTCCTACTGCCAAAGTTGGAAGAATTTAATCCCTCCTACTTGTGATTACATTTTTATTGTTGTGTATAAACTGACATGACATTTGCTTTGCATCAATCATAATTGGTGTCAGCGGCAAGCATTGCTGTATGCAGTTGGTTTTTCAAAATAAGTTATAAAGTAAACTCAAATAAACTGCAGGCTCATGTACCAAAGTCCTCTGGTGATTCCACCCATCACAACAATATGTGTACTTCAACATCAGGCAATAGGTTAGATCAGGGGTCTTGAATGTTCTTTAGGCCAAGGACCCCTAGCTGATTAGAGACGAAGCAGGGACCCCCCTACTACATATATTGCATAAAATTGAGTTGTATATTAAACTGGGCCTACAATAACGTGAAGGGCGGATTAAAGCCAATACACATACCTTTTTTATTTTATTTTTTAAATGGTGCATACAACACCAAGCTTTTAAAATAAAAATTGTTGGCATGTTCATATATTTATTAGGGGTGGGGGAAAAAAATCGATACAGCATAGTATCGCGATATTTTCTGTGCAATACTGTATCGATACACAGACGCCAAGTATCGATCTTTTATTATATATGTGTTGGTCGGTCTGTCTGCTTGACAATCCCATTTTGCAGCAATACAACTGAAGTGAGATGAACAAACAGAGAAATGTATCTTTTTAGATAAAACAGATGTTGACAAAGTTCAAAATTTAAAGTTGGAAAAATCGCAATAATATCGCATCGTGACATAAGTATCACAATGATATCGTATCGTGAGACCTCTGGTGATTCCCACCCCTAATATTTATACATCAAGTTTTAATGTTGAAATGTGGCACATTAAACTTAACTGTATGTAGAAGGCAACCTTATGGTTACCTTACCTATAGGCCAGTAAGCCTTTCATCATTGTTGTGTACATTTAAAAAAGATGTGTCTTTACTAATAATAGGTTGGATTCATGTTAATGTATATTTTCAGATATATTTTTTCTTTCAACCATCGATCAGGGGCGGCCTTTAGCTCACCCAGTAAGAGCGTTCGCCCCATGTTGGCTGAGTCCTGCAGCAGCCCGGGTTCAAATCCAACCTGCGGCCTTTTGCTGCGTTTCATCCCCCATCTCTCTCCCCCTTTCGTGTCTATCCACTGTCACTATAATAAATAAAATAATTTTTATATAATAAAAAAAAAACATCGATCAGTAATTTGGTGGCCCCCCTGCAGCATTTCTGAGGACCCCCTAGGGGTCCCGGACCCCCTGTTGAAGATCTCTGGGTTAGATCCCAAAAGGCCCCCACTAAAGGCCCTGCAGACACACACTGGTGTTTTCATTTATTGTGGCTGAGGTTTTTTTTAAACATTAATACAAGTTCTCCCAGCCTGCCCATTGCCCCCCAGTGGCTTGAAATGGTGATAAATGTAAACCAAGCTCTGGGTGTCTTGCTCTGTCTTTGAGAAAATGAAAGCTCAGATGGGCCGATCTGGAATCTTCCCTATATATTGTCATAAGGTGAAAGGTTACCTCCCCTTTCTCGGCTTTGCCCGCCCAGAGAATTTGGTTCACCCATGAGAAAGAGAGAGACATCATGGCTTGAAAACAAGCGAAGCATGGCAGTTGGTCAAGGCCACACCCCCACCCTCCACCTTTCCTCCCCTCTCTCCTCCTCTATAGCATTTAAAGCTACAGACACAGAAATGGCACATCCTAAGTAAAGCTCATTGTCTAGTGGCTGTAATTGACCCTTCGCTAAGCCCCGCCCTCCTTAGTTACTGTTGCTACGCCTGACAAGCTTTCGTGTCTGGCACGTCTATTACAGTATGTATGCACCGGTGTCAGACATTCCCAATGAGATAATTAGTCATTTTTGGCGAACAGGTGAAATATCTGAGAGAGCAAGACAAAAAGGACTGCAGTATGCATTCGAGGGATATATCCACGACATAATATGCCATCCATTAGAGAATAATTTCATCAAAATTGAAGCTAGTATAGGTAGGTATAGGTCATGCAATAATGTGAGCCGCCTCATACGCTGACCATTCAAATTGGAAGCACACAAATTGAGGAACAGCTATGTTCATGCACAGCAGGGTAAGTGACATTTGAAAATAATCTAATAATTATAAATAAAACAGTGTATCCATAAATCTTGTGGAATAAACACAATACATTAGCTTGAACACTCGATCGTTCTCTGGGACATGTTTTCATGCTAATCTAATGTGTTTGGCGCTTGAATGACGCTAGCGCGGACCGCTGATTAGCTTACAACGCTAGCTAGTATTCGGGGCACAGGGAAAGTAAAAACAAATCGTTATTTCTACCACAGGGCTCTAGAGTGTGACCAAAATTCGTAAGGGTACGACTAAGATTTTTCCTAGGTCGCACCGGTGCACCTAACGTCCTCATCCGCTGCATCTCCATGAACGATGGCGATGTCGTTTATATCGATATGGTTTAATGTTGCGTTACATCACCCATTCCTTCTGTAAAGCCGTGCCTGTGTTTGGATCTCTCCTCCGCGAAGCCCCGCCCCCATTCACTCACACACAGCTCCCCTGCAACATGGAGAGACACAGTGCCGCCGGTCCAAACTGTTGATATTTGTCTACTATTGTTAAGTATGAGAGGGAAACCTGTATTGGTACCAGTGTTTCCGCTGGTAACTCTCTGTTATTGCGGCCGCCACGGCGAAAAAAACACATTAGAAGTTATTAAATTAAACTAACTTCAGTTCGTTGAGTAATAGCGTGTGAGACGGAGCCTGCTGGACCCGGGCAAGAGATGTGACCCATGGCCAGAATATCATAGTTAAAAAAAATGCAGCGCAGTGACAATACAGACATTTCATAGCCTACACAAGACGTGTGTAACGCCGCTGACCCGCCAAAGCGCATTCGACCCGTGCTGGACCCATTCATAATGAGTCAGCCGTCACTATGTGAGTAACATACTCTTCAGTCTATCGCACTCCCCCTCTCTCCCTATGGCTGTCTGTTTTTTTGTTTTGTTTTTTAAAGATTTCGGCCTTTATTTTGATAGGAAAGCTGAAGACATTAAAGGGGAGAGAGAGGGGGGAATGACATGCAGCAAAGGGACGCAGGTCGGAGTCGAACCTCTATATATACACCAACTGAGCTATCCGGGCGTCCTCTCTCTTTTAATCAGTCTGTTATTGTTGTTGAAAACAAGTGAAGGAGCTTTCTCAGAGATATATATTTTTTTAATATATCCTAGGCTATTTTTTTCAGATAACTTTCACTTACATGTGTTGCAGCTGTATATTTTCAAACTGGTAAAGGAAACCCTGTCTTTGCATTTTATTTGAATCACAATCTGTTTTAATAATAGAGCTTGTGAAAAGTGGCTTTGACTTAAAACTGAACATTTAGCCCACTTTGTAAAAAAATACAGAGCTATAGCCTATATCGTGTATCGCCATTCAGCGTTAACGGCAACGCGAGGAAAAATTTGGGTGCACCTAAATGAATCGATTTTTTTGCACACCCCCATCGCCCATCTCAGCCAACGGTTATTTTGCTGTGAAGTTAAATGACGTTGGGCGCCTTTCCGCTCTACTAAAAAAAACAAAAAACAGAAGAAGCTTTCTACAGTTATAACCTCGGTAACCTCCAGCTCAAGCAAAGATCAAAAGTAAACCAGAGGATAAAAACAGAATGATGTTGATGTGGGATGACACAAGCATCAAAGCGGACTCACAGATAACAGGCAGGTCTTTCCTCCACCTTGTCTATAAATAGTTCACCTGGTTACATTTTTTACTTAATGGCAATGATAGGTTACTCTGCATCTGTCGTGTTGCTCCTCGCCCTCCTTAACACCAAGGTTATCAAGTTCAAAAGAATTTCACCAAGACTCAGTCATCAAACTGACAAAGTATACTTGGAACAAACATAACACCATACGGAGGAAGTTCAGATTTGTATAACTCTCGCCAAAATGCAACCTAGGGTCTTTTTGTGAATGTACCCGAGACAAACTTTAGTTTAAAAGCATAATTGGGACAGAAACGCCACTTTTAAGATTGACCATATTTTCGTTTTTCGGTCAAATGGCTTTTTGAAGTGCTAGGAGCACTTTTATGCTAGCATCAAAATCACTATTTTTAAAACACTAAGAAGGTTCGACACAACATGAAACTTTGCTCTAAGTATCACCAGGGACTCTACACATGAACTCGAGCATTGAGAACATTGTGTACACAGAGTTTACTAAAAAGAAAGGTTTTAAGCAACTCACGTTGGCAGTTGTTTACGCTATCCGCCATTTTCAGTCAAAAATAGTCGATCTCCGAATGCGAATGAACGGACTCCATAAAAGGAAATGTCATTCTTATATGAGGCTCCTTTTTCAACTACAAGGTCAAAAACAAAACAATAAATTATCCATGCATTTATATGGAACTAAGCATTAGGAGCTTTCCATCTTTACTGTCCTCCCTCGACTATTTTTGACTTGCGAGATGGACGGCGACCGGAAAAACAACAGCTACAGTGAGTTGTTCAAAACCTTTTTTAGTAAACTCTGTACACAAACAATGTTCTCAATGCTCGAGTTCATGTGTAGAGACCCTGGTGATACGTCAAGCAAACCTTCATGTTGTGTCGAGGCTTCTTAGTGTTTTAAAAATAGTGATTTTGATGCTATCATAGAAGTGCCCATAGGACTCCCATTCAAAAGGCCATTTGACTGAAAAACAAAAATACGGTAAATCTTAAAAGTGGCGATTCCGTCCCAATTATGCTTTTAAATGAAAGTCTGACTGGGGTACATTCACAAAAAGACCCTAGGTTGCATTTTGGCGAGAGTTACGCTTTAACAAGGACTTCTTGATGTTGATGCGATGGACGAATGTTTTGCCAAGATGCCACAAACTGACAGAGTTGACGGTGGAATCATAGTTCCTCTGTGTGCAAATATCTGGGATACACACTGCCGTATTAAATGCCAATGACACTCATCCCTTCATGGTGACAGGATGAACGCATCACAATGATCAAAGCACTTGTGACACGCCTTGAGGAGACAGATGTGTGCTTTACGTGTTAGGGTGGTGGGGGGGGGGAGGGGGGGGTTTGGTATCCATAAAACAACTCGCATAAAGTTTTCACTCACCATCAATAAACATGTTTGTCTCTGATAACATCAGCGCTTTCTAACACTCTCTTCCCTCTCTTATTTGTATCTGTGTACTTCTACTGCATGTTGAGAGCTCTTCACATAACGCTGCACAACTCAACTGATTAATCCGTTTAAAACATTAAAAAAAATCTTAAATCTCACCCATCCATGCCAAAACAATGAAGCAGTACCACTCAAGCAAGTCTAGGAAATACAATATGGTATCATATCAACTATGTTTTGATACCAACACTGTTAATGAATGATTTTTTATTATTATACAAGGGTAGGGTCAGAAGCTTCAGCTTATATAAGCCCCCCCCACCCCTTGTCACATTTTTAAAATAAACTCATTTTCAAGGAAATAAAATCGACAAGACAAAAAAGATAAAAGAAATTTAAACGGAAAGAAAAACAAACACTTATCGTTGATAACGATAAGTAATACCAACAAAATCCAAAATAATGAAAACAGTTGTGTATACAGAGGTACAACCATCAGGAAAAAAGCAGACAGAAAAGCAAAGACGGAAAAGGGTCATATCGAACCAGTGGTTCCCAACTGGTCGGTCGTGGTCCAGCTGCAGTGTTTTTAGGTCACTGGTCTTTAAGCTGTAATATGCACTTCTTTGGTTGCAGTGCTATTTATTCAAGTTTGCACTTTCTTGCAATATGTTTTATTTCATTGTGTTTTACACCCACATGTTTAATAGTGAAACAGAATGTAATGTGTGTTAATTAATCTTATGTGTGAACCTTGAACTAATGACTAAGGAGTGATCTGGACCCTGAAGCTGGACCAGTTGGAAATAGGGATGGGACGGTTATCGCATTACCGCCGTCACGTGACGACTACCGCGGGTCTGAGCTCGTCACCGTCATCACCGCAAAAAAATGTCGGCCTGCACATGTGTGCACGTTGTGTCTAATGACATGGATTCATTGATTCTAATGACATGGATTGTGTCTGATGACATTGTGTCTTACATGGATTCAAGGTTTTCTAAACAAAACTTATCATCAAAAGATGGAGCAAATCCGACCTTTCACGAGTTGGGGAGCTCAATATTCCATGACACATAATAACATTCCATTCGTGTTGACTATTAGGCCTATATGCGAGAGTAGCCTACCTGTGTAATGTCTTGTATCGGAGAAATGTCTTTGCCTTTCATACCGTGTATTACGGTAGGAAAGGCAAAGACATTTCTCCGTTCTCAGCTGAGGTAGACACATTAACGTTACGGCTGCAGTGTTTACCATTGCACATGAGTTTCCTTCTGTTTATAGTTTTATCCCGATAAAACGGCACGGTTGAATTTCAGCCTGCATGCACGTTTCATAGCCTAAAACAGAGCTGCTTATACTGGTAGAGAGAGCAACAAGTTAGTGGACTGTCGAGTCGCCCTCTCTGCTCTCTGTCTGCTCAGCTGTTAGACGGGCTGCACTCGGGCAGCAACATGTTGTATGGTTTAAGCCGATGTTTTTCAGGGGTAACGCCATTCACTTTACCGGCAGTATTGACAATAGATAAAGCCACCGTGTCTTGAGAAGCTCTAGCTTGTTTTATTGTTCACTTTTAACTCACTTTACATCATCTTTGCTATCTCTTTTTCCTCTCTCTTTTCCTCACAGCGGCACTCATACGCTGCTCTCCGTTACCGCTTGGTCTCCTTGCACAACCACAACGGCACTGACCTCACTCACTTAAGGCACCCTGCCATTCTCGCTCTAATTTACCCCAAAATTCCACCAACTGCGGAACAACAACAGTTTGTTTTCATCCAGAGGAGTAGAGGGAAAACAACTCTGTGCTGTGTTTTCAAGGTGTAGTGCAGGGAAATATGATCGGATGTGAGCACAGTGCATTTCATTTTGAAAATCAACCGGATGTTTTATTTTGCTTCTGTGCTCGGCTTCCTGTCCCGCACTATCTGCCCAAAAATAGAAGCTCTGCGTATCTGCTCAGGAGGGCTGCGGATCGCCGGAGCTGTGGCCGATTCGGAACGAAGACGTTCTGCAGTCAGTGGAAATACACACATTGACACTTAATGGAAACCTATTGACTCCGCCGCCGTTCCGGAGCGGATCCACAGACGTTCTGCAGCCGGTGGAAATTGGGGGTTACGCTACTCTCGTAAGAGGTGAATTATACTGGGAACGGCCAAGTAGGTCATCGAATCAAATCGAAGCATTGACGGCAATGCTGCTGCCAGTTCTGCCTTTGTTTACCTTTTTCTTCTAGTCCGTAGAAAGAGCAACGTCGGTAGCCTTTGCTCATTAGCACCACCTCTGTTCAGGAGAAGACTGCAACTAGTGTCGCGACCACCAGCGCGGGTATAGTTACAGCGATTTCATGACGTCACATATGCGCGCGCCAGCTGGGCTGCGGTTACTGTAAAACACGCTTAAGGGGGTTGCGGTATACCACTCTACCGCAGGAATTTCTTGCTTTTCAACCGCAGTAAGAAAAAAATCCATACCATTCCAGCCCTAGTCGGAAACCACTGGTTTAAAGGACACTTTTGTGCTTTAAATGTCGTTTGTGAAACATGAGACACAGCATGTGCACTTAAAGTGCAGGCCAGGTCCAGGCACATAAATAGAAGGTGAAAGACATACCAACAGTCTGGGCCTATAACTGTCATTAAGCTCATTAAGGTAAGAGATTGAATATCATATTATTTATGTTTATTTAGGTCAGGCCAATGCTACAACAAAGCAGCTGTAAAAATGCATGTAATATGTAATGCATTATTTCCGGACATGGCTTTTTAAAGAATATTCCACACAAAAAAATCTCTTTTGGAGGGACTGAGTATTCCAATTCCCTTAAAAAGTGGCTTAGAAAAGTTTGTATCTTGCATATAATCTAATTTAAAATCTAAAAAGTATCTACCAAAAAATGGACACTTAGTTATAGATTCAGTTATTCCAATTTACAACATAGGGGAAAGCTATAGGCCTAAATCCTCACATGAAAAGCCATTAGATACATCTTACATTTTTTCAAGAAAAGCAAGCTTCATCAGCTTCATATACATCCCCTGACCTCTATTTTGATGGGAGCCGGCTCTCGCACAGTGTTTCAGGGCCACGTTCAGCCCCCGACAAAACGTAGCAACGCTATGACATGAACTACTACAACTACTATTTCTGGTCATTGTTCCAGTATCTTTATTGTGACTATTATTGCCATTGTTCATCACACCCCCAACCGGCACCGTCAGACACCTACCAAGAGCCTGGGTCTGTCTGAGGTTTCTCCCTAAAAGGGAGTTTTTCTCACCACCTTAGGTTTCTTCCTAAAAGGAGTTTTTCCTCGCCACTGCCACACTAAATGCTTGCTCTTGGGGGAATTACTGGAATTGTTAGGTCTTTGTAAATTATAGAGTGTGGTCTAGACCTACCATCTGTAAAGTGTCCTGAGATAACTCTTGTTATGATTTGATACTACAAATAAAATTGAATTGAATCACCCACACCTGAATGTCATTGGTTTGTCAGTGGACACGCCAGAAGCAGTGTTCCTGGCCTCTCGGCCACTGAGCTGTTCGCTTGGTGCTGCTGGTGTTGAGTTTATTATTATTGGTTATACTCCGCTGTTGATAGTGCCTTGATACAGTTGTGTTTAACCTTGTCATTTGTCTTTGCCGACTAGTTTGTAGGAGTGCCTTTTCAGTTAGTCTAGTCTAGATACAGTTTCGCATTGCCAGACCTTCCTCCAAAGCGGTGCGGAGGAGGGTCTGGCTAGTTCACACAGCATCACAATTATCGCTGCCTCTGCAAAATCGTCTCGGGAAGGAACTTGTTTTGGTGGAACAAGTGTACGTTCAAAAGTTGTTTTAGTCGTGCAACAGAAAACTCAGATTGGACAGCTAGCTGTCTGGATTTACCCTGCAGAGATCTGAGGAGCACTTAACCATAGTCCTCATCAATCGACCGGAGTTTAGAATGCCAACACAAAGAAAGCGGAAGGTTACGGACATCCGGCCTAAAAAGAGGGACATCCGGCAGAATTTCCGGCGGCACCTGAACAATCCAGGAAGTGGAACGTCGTGGATAAAGACTAGTCTAGATAACTTTAAGAAAGCCTTAAGGCAGGGCTCTAGAGTGCGACCAAAATTGGTAAGGGTGCGACTAAGATTTTTCCTAGGTCTCACCGGTGCACCTAACGTCCTTGCATCCGCTGCCTCTCCACGACCGAAGCAATATCGTTTATATCGATATGGTTTAATGTTGCGTTACCCATTCCTTCTGTAAAGCCGTGCCTGTGTTTGGATCTCTCCTCCTTTCCCATTCACGCACACACGGCTCACCTGCAACATGGAGAGACACAGCGCCGCCAGTCCACATGCTGACATTTGTCTACGGTTTTAATTGTTATTAACACAGCTGTATATTGTTAAGTATGAGAGGGAAACCTGTGTTGTTACCAGTGTTTCCGCTGGTAACTCTCTGTTATTGCGGCCGCCACGGCGAAAAACACATTAGAAGTTATTAAATGTAACTAACTTCAGTTCGTTGAGTAATAGCGTGTGAGACGGAGCCTGCTGGACCGGGGCGAGAGATGTGACCCATGGCCAGAATATCATAGTTCATAAAAATGCAGCGCAGTGACAATACAGACATTTCATAGCCTACACAAGACGTGTGTAACGCCGCTGACCCGCCAAAGCGCATTCGACCCGTGCTGGACCCATTCATAATGAGTCAGCCGTCACTCTGTGAGTAGCATACGCTTCAGTCCATCACACTCCCCCTCTCTCCCTCTGTCTCCCTATGTCTTTCTGTCTGTTTTTTTATTTGTTTTTTAAGATTTCGGCCTTTATTTTGATAGGACAGCTGAAGACATGAAAGGGGAGAGAGAGGGGGGAATGACATGCAGCAAAGGGACGCAGGTCGGAGTAGAAACCGGGCGTCATCTCTCTCTTTTAATCAGTCGGTTATTGTTGTTGAAAACAAGTGAAGGAGCTTTCTATATCTATAGATAGATAGATAGATATAGATCGATCGATCTCTGGAGAAAGCTCCTTCACTTGTTAATAATAATAGAGTTAGTGAAAAGTGGCTTTGACTTAAAACTGAACAATTAGCCCACTTTGTAAAAAAAATACAGAGCTATATATTGTGTATCGCCATTCAGCGTTAACGGCGACGCAAGGAAAAATTTGGGTGCTCCTAAATTTTGTGTTGGTGCACCTAAATAAAAAAGTTAGGCGCACCAGTGCAACCAAGGCAAAAAGTTAGTCTGGAGCCCTGCCTTAGGGTCTAGGGGTTCTCTGCCATTTATTTTGCTTCCCTTTTCTCTCCTGTTTTTGGGTCAGTAAGGGAGATTAGTATTGTTCGTTTGTAAGAGCTCTTTGTTTAATATTTGGAAACCCTGACTCCTTATTTGCCACCATTTCTGCAATAGTAGACTGCCGAATTGGAAGCTGCGAATGGGATGCCAACTTCAGCGTCGTCAATAGTAGTTGGTTTATCTCTAACCTTTTTCGTTTGACTAATTGTCAAAAAAGATGTTGGGTTACTTACTCAGTGTGGCCCTTGACATTAACTAAGTAAAGGTCATAACAAAGCATTTTCTAATTATCAGGTTATTTAATAAGAAATAGAACGTAATGTAAATAGAGTGCAAATATACAGTAAAATATTAATGGTGCAAGTATCAAAAAAGTCTAGAGTCTAAAGTTCACAAAATCCAAAAGATGCACAATGCCAAAAACATACTAAAGGTTAACGGTATGTATTAGAAGTTGCCTTGCAAGCAATAAAAGCCAAGCAAGTCAACACCACGTCAACTGCATGTATACACAAGGGACATATCTCATACATAAGAGTAGCATCCACACCAAACACAATCATGTAGTTGCAGCCAATTTGATTAAACTTACCATTAGCCGGCGAATCGTCTTGCTAGTAGCTAGCATCTTTTTCTTCGCTCTCAGATGACGGTTCGGGCAATCAAACACAACTTTAGTTTCGAAACTTCTTTCTTCAAAATGTCCTTATTTGTTGTTTTGAACGCCACTATATAAAGCTATCGTAATAACTCATTTGATAAAAATGCATCCTTTTTAGACCGTTTCACAGGATGCACTTGTTGGACGCGCGGTCTGTAATTGGTAGGCGTTTGATTTACTCACTATGCGCTCGCCAGGCGGTGCAGTGAATCTGATGAATAAAGTTAAGGTACGTGTAGTCTCTATGACTTACCGAGGTACATATCGCTGAACGCAATCTTAACCATTTTCCACAATTTGTACATCATTAACGATGTGTGGTTGAGAAAACCTGTGCACAACTAGGTAGGAACGCCGTAGATCCACCTGCGTATACGTCAATATGGGTTTGCACGTGACGAGGAAATGTTTTTTAATCATTGACTGTAAATATTTAACAGTCCATGTTTCTAATACTTTTATTTCTAATACATTCATGATTTTAGCTCATGCAGGTTTGGGCAACGTATTTAATTCTTATAATTTTTTTATTTAATTATATGTTGCAACTTGTTTTCTGTTTATAAGTTATAACCGACACCATAAGCTGCAATTATATTGACAAGCAGATTCTTATCCCAGTTATATATATATATAGATATATATATAGATATAGATATATAGATATATATATGATATATATATATATAGATATATATATAGATATATATATATATATATAGATATATATATAGATATATATATAGATATAGATATATAGATATAGATATACACACACACACACACACACACAACACACAGGTGCAATAATGAAATTCAAGGTTTAGTTAGACAAAATATTTGGCATCTTGTTAAAAGATTAAAAGAAGATGAATATGGAAATTATCATTGGGGGTTTTGGTACAGTTTTAAAAATATTTCTTAACATTAAATAACTCCAAATCATGAGAGTGATGCAGAAGCTACCTTGTCCAGGAACCATGTTCTTTGAGAGATATGAAAGCATGAGGTAGGCCTACATTCAATGCAAAAAGTTTTCAGACAATGTTGAACATGAAGACTAAATAACATATTGTCCACATTAATGAGAGGAAACCTGGTGTTGTTGATGACCTGTTTTGGTCTGTTACAAAAACATATGTTGATCAATGTGTTTAATTGATGTATATTCATATTTAGAATTATTATAGTGCCAGATAGTGCTCCAGATTTGGTGATTGTGGGGGGGCTACTAAAAAACAATTAAGTTAAACTAATGTGCTTTTAAATGTGTATTTCTGTTACAGAATTGTACTAGCCTATATTTCTTTTTATTTATTTATATTTCTGTGTGAGTGTTAACCTTTGTTTGTTTTGTGGTTTGGATATTAACAGTTGCCCATACATTTTTGGTTTGTTTTGTTTGTGTTACGTAACAGAAAGCGTACCCACACCATCCACACATACAGATTTACAGGGCTGGAGTCCTATTTCAGAATGGCCTGGACCCATTTCAAACTGAAAACAGGCTTATTTTATGTTTAACGTAATAAACAATCTGGCAAACTAAGATTATCATTAACTTTCTTGTGCTGCCTGCCATACATGAGTGCAGGTTGATAAAGACAAATACATCACTCATACTTTGGGCAGAGACCATCATCAGCCACAAGGGGGAGCCAAGCACACTTATTTCACAAAACTGTCAGCTGTGTGTTGTTTTTGAAGATAGATAAGAACCTTTTGTTAAACTCTGGGTTGTTTCTTCTGATTCTTTCCCTGCGCTGGAGCCATGTTTCAGACTTGTCTTGACCGTGGACTAGCATGAATATTTTTGTGTCAAATTATGCACCTCAACCCCATACCAATGCAAAGTGTAGAAACTATAGTTACATTACAGTTTCACAATATATTACAACCCCTGAGTCTTGACCTAAGCTCTCTTTGGTCTCGGGCATGACTCAGTCTCTACTTGGCCTCCTTCTAGAAAAGAGCTTGACTAAAACTGTGTATGGCTCACAGACTTGTGCCTCAACATTTTATTGCACATGATAAACACAATATGTTCTACCTTCCCCCACTTGATGGCAGTATAGACCAAAATAAGGCACTGGCAACGAAGCGGTTCAAATTTCACCTAGCAACAGAGCTGCTGCTTGTTCATTCACACACCGACATGGTTACATGTGATGCCCCTCCACTTTCGCATGTGCAAACAATCCATCACAAGTACATGCAAGCACACTAGCTCAGGTACAATTGCATATAGGCTGATACATACACCTTATTCATCTGCAAACGCTAACACATGTGTGCAGATAAACAGTGGGCTTTCGCATACATAAACAATAAACAATGCAATTTAAAAATAGTTAAAAATCATTATAGACAAATAGAACAGGCAGCAGTGCTCGGAAGAAGCTGTGTCCATGTGACACCAGAGCTCTGTCGTACAGCCCAGCACTACTGTCAGCCCACATAAAGCCACTTTCAGTGTGAATGGAAACGCTTTGATTTGGCTTTCAGGCCACGGTCAGAGTCAATGCAACAGGCTCTAATAGTAGAATTACTCCCACCACTTTTACCCCTTCGTCTCCCACTTTCCTCCATTCACCCTCGACCACGTCCTTTTTGTCTTCTCCCTTCCCTTTTCTCCCATTCTCCTTCCTTCGCCCCATTCCAAATAAACATACAGACCCTGTTTATTTGTCCCATTTGAGAAAACAGTCCAGAGATCCTGGCACTGTGTAAGAGAAGCAATGGAAAAAATCAATTGGCTCTGCAAGTCTCAAGACTGCCATGCAGTAAATTGGCTCTGAATGACAGCACTATGTGGACCGTCTTTTTTAATAGTTCCTCTTTTTAAAAAAATACATAAAGGGCGCCTGGATAGCTCAGTTAGTAGAGCAGGCGCCCATATGTAGAGGTTTACTCCTCGACACAGCGGGCCAGGGTTCGACTCTGACCTGTGGCCCTTTGCTGCATGTCATCGCCCCCTCTCTCCCCCTTTCATGTCTTCAGCTGTCCTGTCAAATAAGGGCCTTATATATACATACGTAAAAGCTAACTTTTGGTGAATTTAGAGTGACCAACTGTTGTCTTCCTTTCTCAAAAATCATGCCAAGGGACTTTTGACTGAAAGCATGTGATTGGGTTAGTGGTATTGTCATTCCCAAATGGCCAAACTTACAGAAACCAAGCTTCTGTGGTTTTTGACAATGCTTACGGGAATGAGTAATAGTTTTGTTAAATAAACTCAATTTTCTGGACAAATCCATGCCCACATCGTTTTATATATTTGACTCCTTAGAAAGTTGAACTTCATCATGATAGTCAAACTTGTCAGGACCCTGAAAAGCCATACCCGCTGTAGGAAACAGGCTAATTTCCCCGATCAATTAAGAAGCCTAGTTTTCCGGTCTGCATGTGTGCTGGCGGGTGACAGACATATAAACCATAGAGGCCAACTTCCCCCATACTTCCTAGGCTCTTTAATTAACTCTTTGATCTGAGTGCTATATAGTGAGCTCAGGCCTGAGGCAGCTCCGAGGGCCAAGGAGAGAATGGATAGCATTTCATGTACAGCACAACACAGCAGGAAGAAATGAAAATGCTGACATACTCCTGTTTGGATCTAAATGAAAGTTTATATTTATTTTATATTTTACTTTGATTCTAGTTTGGCTATGTGTAAATCCAGGGAAATGTTGAGGTGATTTACACTGATCGCTGTACTGTATGCAGCATATAAAGTTAGCTCTATGCATTTGGATACATTGTGTGATTGTTAGTTTCTACAGCAACATCTGCATTGTGGTCGCATCTTAAGTCTACATTTCAGTGTCATTCAATAAAATTACAACACACAAACTGGGTTAATCAGATGCTGTGTGTTAAGTTAAGGACTTGACCGTCAGTGGAGTGTATCTAGATTCTAGGGGGTTGAAGTGAAGGCACAGTAGATCTGGCAAGTTTTAAAAGGAGCAACAAGCTCACTTTGTTGGTTGGAATTTGCAGCACCATGGAACGACTTAATAACAATGCGTGAAGCAATGAAAATTACACAGCGACTGCTCGAAAGGAAAAATTAATTGCTCTCAGGTTGCACTCTAGAGAAGTCTGTTCATTCAAGCACGTGCATGGACACACACACACACACACACACACACACATGGGCAGGCAGGATAGCACTTTTACAGCCCCCACCAACACACACACACACATATATGCACACAGACACACAGGTGCACGTGGAACCTTGGCTGCGAGCAGAACCAGGCCTCAGGACTGGATGTGCAATCGTGTGTGTGTGTGTGTGTGTGTGTGTGTGTGTGTGTGTGTGTGTGTGTGTGTGTGTGTGTGTGTGTGTGTGAACCTGCAGCTCCCCTGTGCTGTGCAGTGGAGAGAAGAATAGGGCCTGGGCCACATTCCAGCCCTGCCTCCCTGGGCGAGAGACAGTATTCAGCATTCCTCTGCCTGCCTATCAGGCCAGGTGCATTCCAGCACGCGCACACACACACACACACACACACACACACACACACACACACACACACATTTAAGCTCAATCAAAAATGTGTCGGCATGTACATTCGTACCCATGTGTGCATACAAGCACATAGGTGGTCATACAGAACATCTATGTGTATGTATGTTGGCATTTAAAAAAAAAAGACAACCAAATATTAAATAACCTATTAACTTCTGCAAAACACCCACCCACCCACATTAATCTATATTCTCTGTACATACATACGTGTGCTACCTTGCTCACATGAATACATGTAGGCTTGAACCAAGACAAACTAGCATTGTCTGTGCAGTGCTGTTCTTGTGCTGCTACATTATGTGAAAATATGTTCTCTGCTTCTTTAATTCCTGTATGATTCAGTCATTTTTAATGCCTGGACTTTTCTGTTTGGAGGAGGCTGAGCTATTTAAAGAGCAGGGGTTGAATACACTGAATGTACAGCCAGCCTCTTTTTGAAGTTCATACAGTGCTGCGATGCACTGTGAGTCACACATGACAGTGCAGACGGGGGTGGAGTGTGTGTGTGTGTGTGTGTGTGTGTGTGTGTGTGTGTGTGTGTGTGTGTGTGTGTGTGTGTGTGTGTTTGTGCGCGTGCGTGTGCGCATGTCCCCATCCGGGTCTTTTCTTCATTTATCAGGAAATTTGCTTAGGTTCTTTTCTCTTTAGACGAGAATAAACGGAAAATGCCAGGTTGTCAATGTGAACAAACACAGCACCAATAGGAATAATGTGACAATAATCACCTCTTCTCAAGGGTAAGGTAGGCCAGTTAAGAGGATTAAAGGAGGTGACTCGGAGACAACTGCAGGAAAAAATGAGATGGAGAGACGGATGGCTTGATGCGAGAGAGAATGGGATGCTGTCCTCATGCAAAGTCAGTTTAATCTGCAGGCTTGTTCAAATGTAAAGACACAACAACCCCAGAACAAAAGCTCCATTCAGTGTAAACGCGCTGCTTCCCTTCCACACTATTCCACCATCAGACAGAGGAAAAGGTTGTTGGTTACATGCTATTTGACAGGCACGGGACTCCATGCTTGACAAGCCATGAATCAGACCATTGCTCTCTGGCATTCCTCCCTCACCGTTACGCTTACTTCCCCTATTCTTACATTCCCCATCGCTATCCTTATTCTTTTTCTCCTTCCTTGTCTCTCATCCTTCACCTCCCTCCCTTTCTTCCCCTTTACATCCCAGTTCATGTCTGCTGGTAGCGTGAGCCAATTCCCGCCCTTCTCCCACTCACCCCCCACCCTCCTCAGCCCACTTCTCATCCATTTCCATGTGGCGACTTTTCATCAGTGAAGTGCCTTCCTGGCCCGACTACCCCCACCCCACCTACTCCCTCCGCCACTCACTGAATGGATGCAGCATTAAAGAGAGAGGGAGAGAGAGGGCTGAAACCGTCCTTCCTTCCTCCTACAAGCACCACCCCTTTGGCTGTCGCAGAAGTGGTATGTTCCACAGCGAGGACTGCAGAAGTTGAGAGAACACATTGTTTGTAATCTGGCATTGCAGGGGTCACTTCCTGACTCGTGTGTCCGCTCCCTGAGCCCCGCGCCGAGCACTTCTTTCCCCCCTCCTCTCTGTGTGTCCGTCCATTGGCCAAGTAGCCTCGGGCTTTTGGACAAACCCTGTCCTTCCTCTTTTGTGTAGGAAAGCTTACACATCTGAAAACAATCAAATAATCTGGGCACAATGCATCTCTTCATGGAGGGATGCTGGTGGTTCCCAGATGAGCGGGAGGATTAAGTGGAGGAGGCCATAGGGGAGAGAAAGAGAGGGATGGGGGCTACACACTAACTTATTGTTAGTTACTAGATTTTCATAGAAAAATATGTGTATGTGTGTGTAGGTAGTTTTGACTCTGAGGTTTTACAGTCATTGATTGCTTCTCGTTTGATGCAGAATGGAAACATAGTAGTAAAAACAAAACAGTAAAAATGTTTTCTTCATTGTCTTTTCATCTTTTTATTTTCAAAGAAAAAACATGAAAGCCTCTATGCTAAAGTCATATTTGCAATTTTGGAAAATAAAGCATGCAATTGTTTAAAAAAAGAGTAGATATTTAAGGTATTGCTTAAAGGAATAGTTCATCGTTTTGGGAATAAGCTTATTTGCTTTCGCCAGGAGTTCGATAGATACCACTCTTGTGTCTGTATGGTAAGAAGTCAGCAGCCGGTTAGCTTAGCTTAGCATAGCACAAAGACTGGAAACTGGGGGAAACAGCTAGCCTGGCTCTGACCAAAATCAACAAAATCTGCCTACAAGCATCTCTTTTCAACACATTATGTCACACTTGGTAAAGCCGTACAAGCTGTCTAGCTCTTTTTCCTCATTCTTCTTTCTTATATACATAAATGTACACACACACACACACACACACACACACACACACACACACAACAGCACAAGCATGCACGTGCCCACAAACACACACACACCCATGCACGCCAACTTCTCCCGCATCTCGGATGCTGTTCCTACTCATCCCCATGAGAATGGTAAATAGTCATCTGCAACTTCCCCTCCAACATATTCATTAATCCCTTCTATCCTGTGGGGCTGGATGATGATTACAGGGAAGCCAACTGAAGCCGCCCAAATAAACACCCCTCAGGCAGCAACAAAGGCCTGTCCACCTCACCCTAAACACAGCTTCCCCAGCTAGATCAGGTTTCAATCAAGCCCACGCACAACATGCAAACAATAGGAAGTAACAGAGTCTTGAGCGCTGAAAAAGCTAACTGCGGCTGAAACCAATTTAGTTTCCCATTTTTGTAGTTGAGATGTTAGCAGCTGGTACAAATTTACTGGCAAGCAGATCTTGAGCGTTAACTGTAATCACGCCTAGTTTCAAACCTAACAGCAAATCTGAAGTGGAGTGACAGTCTGTCAGTCTTACCCTCATGACATCTGCAATGTATGATGTACAGAAAGCTATATGGTATAAAACACAATTTACTTGAAAGTATAGTGCCACACTTTTGGTTTCTGTTCATTCGAAGCACAACAACGTATTTCCCCCTCTAAAACACACTCCAGTGTGGTTTTTAGATGCTCACATAGTTCAAATTCTAAGCATTTACACAACAAACAAGTCCAGAGATGTGTTTCTCTCAAGGGCTTTGCAACCATAATGACCTTCCATCTGAACCAACATCCTTGTGCATGGTCACAAGACCGGCTCTTGACACACTTTACTCATCTAGTTATCCACATCCATCTTCCAACACATTCTTGAAACAAAATCTTGAAAAAGAAAATCCCCTCATGCTGCTTAATAACTTCAAAGATTTATCAACCAGTATTCTGAGGACAATTAAGCAATATAGTAAATGTTTGCATCTTCCACACTGGTCGTGTGCATATACACACACAGTATGAAAAAGAGACAGACAGTGCAAGTACACCACACATAGTCAAACATGCCTGAAGGCCCTCACACTTCCTTCCACTCTAGCCACTACACCTTTTCTACTCACCACCCTGCAATTAGCGTGCCTAAAAGTTCCAGGCTTCCGAGGCCAGGCCCACACTAATCATAGGTATGCATTGTTTTGTTCAGCTGCCAGGCCTTTAAAAATCAGCACCTCTTGTTTAAGCCACACCTTTTGGCCAAGAACGCAGTGATTCCACTGACATTGTCCGAGGAGTCCCACAGACAAACAGGAGAGGTACACTTTACAGGTGTTTTTTTAAGAATGGAAAGAAACAACATTTTTACCACTCGGAAACACTGGAAATTCAACAAAAGTTACAATAACCTAAACGTGTTGACAAAAAAGACGGAGGTAAAACAAATGTAAGGCAGAGGATCCTGAGATTAGGTTATTTACAAAGAGCTCATCAGCCATCTCCAGTCTTTCTCCCTTCATGCCCTGAGGTCTCGCAGACTGTATGGCGGCAACTACACAGACTGATTTCCTTTCCATAGTTGCTAGAGGCCCTCACTTCTCCTCTCTTGTGACCGGGCTGGTAGGAGCTGGTGATCACATCACCTGTGTTTTGAGGTTGTCATGTGATTCAAGTCATCATGGTCCAATACTAGTGAGGAATCTCCTGCGATATCATAAATAAAAGTGGCCATGGAGAGGCTTGTTTGTTTTTATTGCCGTAAGGTAGATTAGTTTGTCCCTCATCATTATTCGTGGCGAATTTCCAGTTTTGAAAATATCTCATACTATCATCACTATCATGTTATCAAGTTCTTCGGTGAATTTTCAATTTGGTAATTCAATTTATTCATCACATTTTGTTTATCATCTGCAAACAGCCACTCAAAATAAGCATTGCAGTCCTCTCCAACCCTACACACCTACAGGTCTAAACAAGTTAATTAGGGGTCAGTCACAAGTAAGCTTTAATTTATGCATTTCAAATGTTAACTCATATTTCAAGTCAGAAATCAAAGCTCTCAAGTTCATAAGTAGAATAAAAAGTAAAATCCAAGAAAAAGAATACGTTTGTAATATGAGTGTCAGTACTAAAGTCATTAGTGAAAATTAAGAAATGTGACCGAACACAAATCACAACAGACTATGATCTGCAAATCATTTCAGCCATCTTCCTAAAAGTCAAGTAAGGTTCTTTTTGTGTTGGACTCTGCTGAATGAGGTTTGAGCTAAACACATCCTTTATGCTGTGGTTGCTTGTTGGCAATATTGGAATGTTAGCTTGTTTACCGTTTTAAAGAGAATTGTGATGACCCTGATTGCACTTAGTGGGGGAAGTCAAGGGATGCCTCTTTTAGCCAAACATCCTGTTGCCTTGTTTAAGTATACTACAGTGTGTTAAGTGTGTGAAAAACACAGGAAATGCACACTCGGGCCATCCACATTTGCGAAATTAGAATGAAGGCCGACTTCCTGAACTCTGAATACTCTAAAGGGTTCAAGCATGCTAGTGGGAAAATTCATGGTTATTGCTTTTTCTGCTCTTTTTGAAACAAGAGCCACTTTATTTGGACTTGACGTGAGCTTGATCATGACAATGATAACCTAATTCACAAAAAGAAGTGAAGACGAGTGGCCACATTTAGTAAAATGCGGACAGAGTCTGTCTTCTTCTTGTAACTTGATTACTCTATGTATGACTTTTTAGAATTCCACAATCCCAGGAGACAATTCACCGTTGCTCTCAGGCAATCATCAGGATAGCAATACACACCTCAGACAGGAAATCTAATCAAATAGAAAAGGAAGTGCACAATATGTGTCAGGGCTGCACACGTCAGGGTCCTGAATGCATGGGCTATCTATATACAGTGACACAGAGGGATGTTTTATATGACTGCAACATAAGGATGTGGCACAAGCTGCATGAAAGCCAGAGAAATACAAAGAAACTTCTCACACAACATGCTGTCACTATGACAACCAGGCAGAATCATTCAGTCTGATCTCTTGCCATTCCACACTGCACAGAAATCCAATAGCATTTAAGTCTTACGCAACCAGGCCAACGATTCGCACTGCAAGGCTTTTAACACATTTACAAATAAGATTCATAGGTGCATACATGGATTTTTCTGGTTGTCTCTGAGGGTGTTTTATTTTGGTGGGTGCTCCAGCTGCCTAGAGAGAGTTTGGGATGCAAGGTGGGGCAGCTTTAACTATATGACTACTTGTATCAAAACCCCTGCTTGTGTTTAGTAGTTAGGGAGGTTAATCTCATGCCTCATTTTTTATTAACTATTATAGGCTATTGCATTACTGAAACAATACCACACACTCCGTAATGTCAAACTAGCCCTCAGAATAGACTTGTGTTTCAGAAAGAAAAGTCTCATTTTGTGAATTGACTTTCTTTCACTTAATGTTGGCTTGATGCTCTGCATTATAACTATATAATAATAACAATATAAACCCGCTAGGAGATTAAACAAATAAATAAATAAATACTGAATTGTCTTTCATCGTGAATCTTTGGGGTCTAATGTAATTCCTCGTGCTGCAGCAGTCTTAGCTGTGTGCATTTAAAGCATTTCCCCACAGTTTCACATGAAGATTTGAAAATCTGGTTCTGGTTGGTTTTGGGGGCGGTCTATCATGGTGAGGCTGCTTAATGAAAGAAAACAACAGAAATTGTTAATGGCCGAGTCTGTATGTCAGCCCAAGTCCTTCCTCCGGATTATTTTCTACTTTACGTGCTATCACACAGACGCTTCCCTCTTGTATCAATGCGTGATTGAAGGGAAACTTCTTTTGGGAAGTGCGGGGACTACTTTAGGTCAACTTTGGAGAGAAACACTCCTAATTCACTGCATAAGGCTACAAGGGGACGCTGTTTAGTACTATATACGTTAACCTTTAATGATATACGATAAATAGTGTGCTGTTTGGGCGTATTTTACCGCAAGAGTGTTATGGTTTTACTACGTCGCGGAAGGATCTAATTTTCTCAAGCGAGGGTCGACACATCCGCCCAGTTTTCCGATGTTTCATTCCCCCCGAGTTGAAAATGGAGTTCGATTAAAGCAGATGTCCACCAACTTCTCAAGGAAATTCCAAATCTAAATGATTTTACTTTACGCATCAGTATTCATATTGAAAACAGCTGAACCTTTTTTTTTGGGCTTTGGATGCCTTTACTGCAAATTACTCGGACACGTTGACGGAGCAACGCTCCACAACGCTTTTTCAAGTGTTGTCCTGGACCTGAAGTTGGCGAATGGATGCTCGACAGTCAGCCATAAATAACCTGCCAAACGTTACAGACTACAACATTTTATACATTTTTTGAGGATCTATTCTCATTTTTGCAAAGCGGGGATCTGTGGTTGTTGAAGAGGATGATGCCGATGGCCCATTTGTTGTGGTCGGATTTTACTTCCAGGGAGGATAAAATGAATCAACGATTGTCATTCCTCCTCGCGATTTAACGTTAGTTCCAGGCAGCAAAGCTAACGTTAAACTATCTCCGCTTGGTTTTCACAGGGACGCTTAGTTAGGCATGCCCCGTTGTACATCATTTACTTACTATCCAAAATAGGGGTAATTTCTATATGTGAAGGAAAATGGTGATATTTGTGGTATTTTATCCCGCCGTCACTGCGTCGTCGATGCTATTGCTAGGATTTGGATCCCCGTGAGGAAAAAATGAGTGAAGATTCAACAAATCCAAACAACGAGTGAGTACTGTTTATACATATTCTCCATTTACATACAGCATACAGTTGGAATAATAAGTACTGGCATATCTTTAGATATTAACACACGCTTTACTCGATGAGCTGATCACTAACGTTACCTTTTCCCAATGACATTTCAAGCCAAGCGACGCTGGAATGTCATCACCTTAACGTTACTTTACTAATATCAACAATAAAGAAGCACAATCTTTTTGTTTGGATAGTTTTGCAGGCTAATAGAAAACTACACTATGGATTAGCTACATTATGAGTTTAACAAAAACTGTGTATGACAAGCAGTGGCATAGGCCCATAGTAAAATAAAATCCATATAATTCTTAATAATTTTGGTCTATTATATGTATATAATATAGGTATAATAATGGTTGCCTGCACATCATTTATTTAACAGAAGAATGTTATGCCCAGGATATGTATTACTGCTTTATAGATCGGCAGTTATAAGATGAGTTAAGGGATCGCTCGTTATAGATGTAACGTTACACAGCAATAATTCGGTCTAAATATGATTTTATATACATGTCTAACCAGTACATTGTGAGATCAGAAAGCATTATATTGACAATAGGTCTGTATAACTGTTGTCCGCCATGATTACGGAACATAATCATCGATTACAATCGTGCAGATCATGTTTTGTATTTCAGTCCAGCCTTTCTTCAATGAAAACCTTTCGAGTCGATTGCGGCAATGTCAACGTTGAAGAGCTGAAGATGCCATTTTTTTTTCTCAATCACACTCATTTACATATCACAATCTCCATTCATAAAAAAAAAACGGTTAAAAAAGGCGTCACATTCACATCCATATCTCCACAACAATGTAATATTATAATATGATGTGTTTTTGTACACGTCGCGCCCATTTCAAGTCGCATTTCGGTATTGTTTTAATGGGCTGATCCCTTGTGTGCGCTTGTTGACAGTCAGTGAGAATCTGCTCTGGGAGGTGCTGCGGTCACATGATCCCCTCCATTCATAAAGTACCTGCCTGCCCATTCACAGCACTGTACACTGTTTCGCATTGCACCGACGATCACACAATGATCACATTTCCTGCATTTACTGTACAATGCATAACAAATTAACACCCGTGCTTGTCTACTAGCCGTTTATTTTACATACGTGTTTTATTTAACCTTTTTTTTCTTCACTAACTCAGAGGATTTTCTTTGATAATGTATTTTGTCACAGAGGAAGTCATATGCCCCTTTCCAGCCATTCACAGTGCCATGGTTTAATGTTCGAAACACACCCATGTTTTTCCCCATTCCATCTATCTGGCCTAAATGAGTTTGATTGATTTCATGCGTGGACGCTGTGTCCTTGAACTACACTTCTGTCTTTTATGTAACATATGTCATGGAGTTCTTTTTCCTCATATCAAGCCACACACATATTGATTACAATTAAACCACCCACTCTCAGTTAACTAGGCTACATATTGTTTTAGGGCAATGTATCAGATTTGTGCAATTAGTCCTGATTAAGCCTAAATTGTGTAATAACCTAGCATGTTTGATGCTAGTGTGAAGGGTGAAAGCTCTGATTCGAGCAGTCATCTGAATGCTTTTTTTTTCTCATGGTGTTAACCTCCAGTGAGAGAAATTACAGTAAAATTAAACCAATCCTGAATTAGCTGGGACTCCCTGCAATAACCTCAGGGACTCCTCGGGGCCCCAGGAGCTACTGCCATTGGCTACAGATCATCAGTGGTGTGCTAGATACAGTATTTGCTGGGTTTGTTCCACACTGCATGATGACCGCAGCTAAGATGGCGAAGTGAGTGATCCAAACATTGTTGCTATGATTCCACCACCTTTCAGGCTGTTGTATGATGCATAGTATTGGAGTGAACAGAATACAGAGCGTTGACTGAGCCGTTTATTTTTGCTGAAGAGAATCTCCTTAATATGGTCTTTCTAATGACAAAACAATTTACAAACGAAATCTGATATTTTTTGTTTACATTTCTTTTAGCATCAAGGTTAATAGTCCCTTGTGTTGCTTGTCCCTTTTTACATTGTGACATTGTGTTCTCTTCCATTGATAAGATAAATTCAAGATCTTTGATGAGTCACTTGCTAAACCCTAAAAGAAATCTGCCTTTTGTTTGTATGGTTATATTTTAGACCTCATGCTGCCGTGTACAACCATAATAAAGGAACTATGTGTTTGTTCTCCTCTAGCTTGCATTGTGAACATCTAATTAATAACAAAATGTGTGACGAGACAGTCCTGAAGTGGTTTTGTCTGAATGATGGGTGGTAAGCTGAGCTGGTGTACACACAGCACACCCTTTGCTGAGAACATGTTACTTAGCCTTGGTGCAACTATGTTCACAAGGCTGAAATGACAAGAAGGCACATACAGCCTCGTCAGATTTTGGTTTGGTCAGGACTATCATGTTCATGCTGGGAGAAGTGGGAGATTTATGAAAGTATTTGCAAGCAGCCTCTCTGCTGAATGTCAAACTTATCTAAAATATTTATCTCAACCGAGGCAGTAGTCTGTTGAGGTTCAATGGGCTGGTACCTTTTATCTGTGTACTGTATTCTGTGTACTGTATTCTTTTTACATAGTCATTGTATACATGTGAATAGCTTGTTTTTACACATTGCATCCAATGCCCTGCTGTTTTTTTTGTTTTTTTTAAACATGAAATAGGTTGCAGTTACATTAATCCGTACCATAAGGAAATAAAAAATCATGCAGGTGATCATTTTAGTTAGTTTGGGCCTATAGACTCCTTTTGCTACAATTAATCAAATGAAGCCCTCATCCGTTTTCATCAGTGAAGTTGCCTCCATATTCCACTGAACATGTATAGGGTATGGCCTCATTGTTTCAGATTCCTGCAGTTCTGTTGTCTGTTGGCAGTCAGGTGATTCCTCTCTCTGTGTCCTCTTCCTATCTGTGTGATTGATTTGACAGCTCAGCATTTATCTGCCAATGTGGGTGTCGTGATCTTATCACCTGAGGGCTGTTTTGCACTCCCATTCCTGTTGCAGAGCTTTCTAAACACATTCCTCCTAAACAACCCCCATCATGTCCTGAAACGACAAAGGGAGACAGCTACTTCAGCTGTTAGGGCTAGTGCTTTATGGCCTGGGTAATTGCCTATATCCTGTGGCCCTTATGTTAAGCTAAATAATTTCCTGGACCTTTTTTTTTTATAGATAGTGTTATTTGGGGTTATTGCCAGCAAGGGTTTTTCCTGGCTCAGAATGGGCCTTTGGGGGGACACATTAAGCAGGGGTCTAGGTGTCCTCCCCCAGGAAAATTTGAGCGTCAAAGACTTAATTTCCTGCATTCTGATACATTTTTAGGCACCAATTTATGGTGAAAACGTCTTAATTTATCTCAAGGAAAACACAGAATTCTGGTGACAGGTAACTATTAAAAAAAATATATATATGGAATATAAGGCAGTAAGGGGGCTTTCACATCCGGGACCTCATGGGCCCAGATCCGACCACACTTGACCCAAAAGTCCAGTTTGTTTCATTAATATGAACAGCTGGCTTTATGGTAACTTTTTCCCAAGGAGCACATTTTGCTCCTAAATTGAAAAATGTAGGAGTGACTGACATAAGGTAAGTGCCATTACTGTTGTAGCTATTTTGTACAATAATACAATCGTGTTATGAATACAAAACGTTAAGTGTATGTTTTCTATTTTGAAATACTACAAATGCTACATTCTGATGTTGAATATACAGTGTAACGGGCCACCACGGTTCGGCATGCATCTGAACCGCAGAATAATTGCAGAGTTTAACCTTCGTAGTGTGGGGCGCAGCAGAAAGACAGGGGAGTTGAGGGCAATGGTTTTCATGCGTAGGCCCTACTCCCGTATGGTTCGCATCAGGCGTTAAAACCAACGGTACCAAAACACAGAATTGGACTGCTATTTAATGCGACTATGATACGGTTTCAACCGGTTATGAAACTGGCTTAATTTAATACTGATACCATGATCAGACGGCAGCAAAAAAGCTGGCCGATGCCCATCTTTAAGATAATGAATCCATTGAACGCGACGCAACTATCCAATAGAAGTAGACGAAAATCTTTCAGACTGACCTTTGTCACTCTGAAATGAAGACAGATTCAGCAGCTGTATGGCCTATTTCTTGCTTAAAATGTTTTCAGAAACACGTTTCGTTGAACTATTTTCGTAAAATACGAGATCGTATTCTCAACGAGCCGCCATGATGGTCGTTTTGAAATTGAAAATTGATCTGTACAGTAACCGTACAGATCCATTTTTGCGACACGACTGAAGCGTGGTGTCGCGACGTCATACATCTATGGTTGATGCTCCACGCTCTTGAGCGGCAGCTGATTGGACGAACGCGTCACGTGGGTCTGGCTACTCCCGAATTTCAAAACGACCATCATTGCCGCTTATTGAGAATACGATCTTGTATTTTACGAAAAAAGTTCACCAAAACGTGTTTTTGAAAACATTTTAAACGAGAAATAGGCCATACAAAGGTCACTTTGAAAGATTTTCGTCTACTTCTACTGGATAGTCGCGTCGCGTTCAACGGATTAATTTGCATAAAGATGGGCATCGGCCAGCTTTTTGGACACGCAGCATTTTTTCAAATGCAGTGCTGCCTTCCCGGGATGCTTTGCAGGCGCGTTAAAGTCGCTTGACGTCACCCATAGGAATAAAGTGGAGCGCGGCGCAACAGAAGCGTTGCACGGCCATGTGGATCCGCATGTGGGTCAGCCAGAGCCAAAGGAAAATCACGAGCGCCAAAGCGTCTGATTTTCAGCAGCCGGCCTCCCTCTCATAGCCGCTATATAGCTAAACTGCATTGTTTCGACTAGACCTGAACGCTCCCCTGTGAAACTAGCGCTACGGGATCTCGATTTCATGTGGATCCGCACCGTCAAACCTCTTTCTCTATGCAGGAAAAACCCTGGCTAGGTGTTGGATATGACCTTAATGGACACTTAGTTTTACAAGCTCACCTAGTCTTAACTACAGGCATATCTTACCTTTGACACAATCTGCTGAGCTGAACACATCTTTGGTTTTGCTTCTGTATTCCTTTGGGGAAGTGTTGCTTGTGACTACGGTGGTTTACAGAGACGAAATGTGTTATTTGTATTATTTGACAAATATACATTAGGGCACTAGTAACAGCATTTTACTTAACTGGTTGCTTGTCATGTTCTCACATTTTATAAGATTTAAGTGTAGGCTATGTCTAAGACACTTTCATTTCATTGTAGAAATGAAATCTCTCTCAGTTTTTATTATTTACTTAAGCTGAAAAGTTGCACGATCCTAAAAGTTATTTTGCGTACAGAGTATTGCTTGTTCTAGTAGAAGCCGTCGTATTGTTTGTGTGATTATTAATGACAATATTCCTCTGTATAACCAGAATGCTTGGACTGTCTAAAACTGAGACAAGCCAACAAACTGAACGGGCCTTGTATAGTGGTGGACTGTTCCATTCCCATGGCCAGATTTAGGCCTGGATTCTGTGTATTTTAAACCTGAGCCACTTCCCTCTTATAATTTTCATTTCCTCTTCAAGTATTTTAGGAGCACGCATAATCTGGCATAAATGTCAGCAGTGTATTTAGAGCATATTTCAAACCAAATTTCTTTATTTTTAAGACAAAGACCTGGTGTGGACATATGCTGTCTTTGTAGGCCTACACTAAAAAACTTGCTGATTGGTTTGTGTCTCCATCACAGCATCCTGATAGCAGGGCTTGTCTTTATTTCTTTGTCAAGCAGGGCCTCTGATGTTCACAGACCATATCTCAATGCCTCTAAGAAGTGCTTTTAGCACTAAGTGTCTGAATTGTGGATATTGTTTTCAGTTGTGCTGCATGCGGGAGCATGAAGGCTGGGCCTTGTTGTTAGCTCTTTGCTGCAGCTGGGCTGAGATGGTTCTTTCCTGCGAGGCCACAGACATAAAAGGGCACAGATGTAAATCCTAAACCTTGTGTCTTTGATTGAGTTTCCAAACACTTTGAAAACAGGAAGGGGTTTCTGTGTGTGCGTCTGTGCACACACACACTTGTGTGTTCATTTCTCTGGGAACATTTGGCATGTGTATGTGTTTCTGGGAGAGATAGGCCTGGATCCTAGAAGAGTAAATGTAAGCAATCGTAGCTTTATTTTATCAAATAAATCAATTATTGAGGGAAGTTTTCAAATACAATTTAATATTTTTATCTGCTCAGTAACATTTGATCAGATTTTGTCCTGTCTAGTGGCTATATTTAGAATTTGGAACAGACTGTAATTGCTTGGTAAAAGTGTTTCTTGATTCCTCCAAATCTTAGAGGCAGAGGTTGTATGGAAAGCCGATTGAATGGGAATCTAATTGATTTTCAAGATGAACTAATAAGTTGGTTTCTGATATGATAATAATGTTATGTTAGTCCCAACAACAGAGCATGCTGTGATGGTTTACAACTTGTCATTCTCTTTACATCCATAGCATGGGCCATCATCAAGGTTTGGTGGTTTATCCTCCGAAGTTGTGCCTGAGATGTATTGATGGTCTCTCCCCCCCCAGGGACTACTCTTACATCAAAGAAGACCAGAGACGCAGCAGTTGAAATTTGCGGTTCCCCTTTTTTCTTTTTGGTAATAGCAAGCGCAAGGTTTTAATTTTCCAAATGCTTGCGGTTCAAATTAAGATCATCTCAATATGTGGCTTTGATTGATGTTTGAGAATAGTTTTTTGGCATTTGATACACATATGGGATCGTTGTGATTTATAGTGCCACTGCGCAGCGGCACCTAGAACATTGTTGTTGGGGTTGCAGGCCCAATCCAGTAATAGAGGGGTTGGTTAGAAAATCAATGTTAGAAACGCTGTCTGAGTGAGCGGTTTTGACATTCATTTGCTGTTTTAGGTTTGGGCTTCAGGCTCATTTGACCCACTAACTGCTGTCTGTGACAAATGCTTCAGAAGCGACTATGATCCGTTCATTTGCTGTCATATTAGGTGGTATTTCTGTAAAGGGTTGGTGGTAAATTTGAAGTGTAGATTCGCTGTGTGGTGCAGCAGCAGCAGAGTAGGCTTGTTCTGTTTTTTTTTTTTCTTTCCTGAGTCAGTTGGTAGCTGGGCTGAATGTTCTTGTGAGGGAGATGACTCACCAGCAGCCTGAGGTGTTGAGAAGAGATAGGGAAAATTTCTCTTTCACTTCTCTTTCTATAGCCAACGTATTAGTTTTCACTGCAGCTAATGTAGCAGGCTTATGATGCTGGCTGCCTGTTGGTGCTTCTGTAGGCATTGTCCCATTATTTGTTCTGTTTTATTAATGGCTAACAGACAGCCCCTTCAAAAGTGTCTTGTTCTGGCCTTATGTCATAATTTGCACAGCATCCATGTTGGGTCATGTTGGTGTTTGTTTTGAGTATGTCCGTGCCCTTGAGTTTGCCACTGGTTATTTAGGGGTATTGAACCGTGGCTAATTGGCCAGCAAGTTTGCACCGTTCAGATTAGATGCACTGCTGGAATCGACGGTCGAGTCCCAGATTGCATGTTATTTATTTCTTCAATGAGGCGTGATCACAGTGAAGGAAACTGCACCACTTTATCCTCCTACAACTTAAGCTCCAAGTTGCCATTTGTTACTCTAGATTTTAGTTTGTGATGGATTACATTTTTATAAATTCTTGACTGCATTCAAATATTACATATTTTTCTGCTACATTATATCTGCAAGCGTTGGACACGTGTTGATCTTTGGGGAAGTTGATCAACACTGAATACATAGACTTCTTGTATTTTAGGCTAAAGCTGTTAAGGAAATGTAAAAGTAGCATCTTTTCTCTAAGATAACAGCTATTGAAGATAGCCACACAGTCAAGTAAATATAGATAATGAGTCACACCCAGAGTAGCTTTTTACACCATCTTCCGTTCCCGCCTCTACTTTCCTAGTGATTGCTTTCCTTTTGGAGGATAATCTATAGAATCGGATTGGGATAAGAAGCTTGTGTTTATTTTCCCAATGATATTTTAATGACCCCCCCTCAAAAGTCCTACAAACCAAAGTGGTCTAGTGGAGCTTGACCGAGCTTGACAGTCTTCCTCCGGTTTTGATACAGGGGAGAGATGGAGAGGAAAAGGGGCGATGGAAAAAAAGAGGTGGAGGGGGCTTTTCTCCTCTTTTCTGATGCTAATGAAAGGAGGAATGGTTTTCCAGCTTTTAGCTTGCAGAGTGTGTCTCCCCTGCAGCATGCTCCGCTGCCTGGACATTGTGGGAGGACAAAACTCCAGGCCCGGGATCCAATAACGTGAAATTTCAGCAGAGAAGCGGCCATTGTGTAGAGAGAGGCAGCCGGGGAGGGGTTGGGTAGAAGGGGGAGACGGAGCGGAGGAAAGGGAGGGTGACTTGGCGAGCACCCAGGGCTCAGGCCACATCCTTTCTCTCTCTCCTCTCCTCCTCTACTCCTCCTCTTCCTTCTCCTCCTTTGCTTCTTCTCCCCCTCCTGTCTTTCTTTCAATACCCCCCTCATCCCCCTGCCCTCCCCCTCCCCTCCACCACTCCCCTCTGGGGTGGGAAGCCCAAGGCTGAGACAGGAGCAAAGCATGATGGCATGCTGGAGCCCAGTGAGCCTGGGCCGGAGCAGCAGACAAACGGCCACTTTGTCAACTTAGGAAATGGTTGTCCCAGGATCCCCCTTCTCCACCACACACTGGAGCAGCCGGCCGCGAGGCCCAGGCCTGCCTGGTCTGCACGCGCTCCACCATCACGCCTTCTCTTCTCTTCTCTTCTCTTCTCACATTGAATGTCAAGTGGAAGCTGAATTCTAATTTAAATTAGTTTTGAAACAGTAAGATACAGTTAATTGTCTTACTATACATATTATATTATTTAGATGCCATAAAAGTCTATGCACATCCTATTTGTGAATAGAAAAAGTCGATTAAAATGTGGGTGGGAGCTGTTGACTGTCACCTTGGTCTCCACCCTGTTCCCATCCACAGCCGCCTCCTCCTCCTCTTCCTACAGTCCTCTGTTACCCTCTCACCCCTCCCTCTGTTTTTCTCTCCTGCTTTTGGTCGGAAATGAAGTCAGTCATCCAGCAGAATAACTTGGAATAATTTGGAATGGGGGGGCTCCTTTCTCTCTATCCCCCCCCCCCTCTCCCCAGGCCAGCTGATCTGCTTCCGCTCTCAATTGTGTGTCCAGTCGACTGTGTGCTCCCAGCAAGGGGCGTGGAGGCCAGCCTTTGTGTCCCCCATCCCACTCTGAACTGTGTGTGTGTGTGTGTGTGTGTGTGTGTGTGTGTGTGTGTGTGTGTGTGTTGCAGCAGGTTGCACTCAAATATACTTTTGGACCACTTACTGTTTTTACCATAAGAAAGAAAAGATTTTTTATATGAGGGAGAAAAAAAGGAAGCGGATGGAACGTTTTCATTTCCCTGTTTTTGTGGGAAATGGATCTAGCTGGTTTGTTGTCGGTTGAGTTGAGTTGGTGGTCTGCATGTTTCAGAAGTCTACTTTAGAGTTTCCATTTGAATTATTGACCATTTAACTTCAGTATTAGTTAGTTTTAGGTATTTGTCTTATTCCTAAAACGAGGTTGACACGGGTGTTTTTTTGAAGCTAGATGCAAAAATGTGCGTATACACAGTCCACTTCACTTCCTCTCTGGGCCCAGCCCCCCTCCCTGTGAGTGTCATGGTTGCTGGCATGTGTGTGATGGTAGGTCTGAAGGGTCAGGCCCTGGTCATTGTGCCCTGGTCATGGCTGAGCGACACCACCGCCTGCCTTCTGTTCACCCCAGGGACCCCCTGCCTGACTGAATGCCCCTCCTGCACCCATCATCCTTTATTGGGGGCCATAGAGGGGTGTGACAGCGGCAGTATTTCCCTCATTTACTGCCTGTTATACTGCTCAAAAATGCATTTTTCCCGTCTTGTGTAAGGTTAAGCACTACTTCTGTGGCGCTGTTATGAGGTGTAACCAGAAAGGCTGTTGCTGGAAGGTTGCAAGGGGAAGTTAGTCGTGTTTGTGTTTTTCTGTCAGTCTCCCACAACCAGTTACTGTTTAAGCTTGAGGGCAGCACGTGAGAGAGAAAACAGACAGTTGTGATATGAGTGCATTTAGGTTGATAAGTGATTCATAATGTTGGTTATTCGATTCATTCTGTCAGTCTGTTATTGTCCAGCCCTACTCTGCGTTATTATTTGCTCATGTTTGATTGGCAGAATAGTTTGAATTATGAAGATTATAATAACAAGTAAAAGACTTCCAGTGTTGTCCCCTGCTGTTTACACCGTGACTGACGAAGCTTGCTAAGAATGTAGACAGATTGGCAAGGCCTCAACTTTGAACAGTCAGTAGTAGTATACACAGCTCTACCAGATTTAATATGATTGAAGGATTTGATAGCCATTCAGTCTAACCGAAGAATTGTTTGGATGTATTGATTTGTGAGGACTTATGGGAAGGTCAAAATGAGGAAACATAATCAAGGATAATATAAAGAGTATTAATAAATTAGAAGTATACCATGATATATACAGTCAGCTGCTTGCGATTAGATATATTTGTCATTTTACAAACGTGTATTTCTCTAACGACAGATGCATGCCAAACTACTTTGCACTCCTTACCTCTTTTCTACCTTTTTAAAAGAAATCAATGTGCTTGCAACTTGGTATATAAAAATGTACCAGCAAGTCAGCTAAGCTTTGGTCGCTACTTACCAACAAACTAAAATGTAATTCTTCTCGACCCATATTCCAAATATTTAATATCAAATTTGATAGATTCAGTTCCCAAAAGAAGTGACTGAAAATGAAGGTTTGTCTAAACTTTAAACCTATTTGAAATAACAATTGTTTTTGGCCATGGTGGGACAGCGGAAACAAGCTTTTAACACAACATTGACATATCGTCACCTTTTAATTTGGTATGGTGAACTTGTTAGCAGACATCTGCTTATTTACACATCCAGCAGTTACGGAGCAACACTATCATTCATTTGGAGTCATGTTTCTGGCCACCTGATGAATGTAAGTCCAATATTCACTCTCTTTTAGCTCTATTTCCTGGTCTCTCCTGAGGGAAATATCTGGCTCTTCAGCTGCTAAATGCTTCACTACGTTCACCGGCTAGCCACTAACTGTATCTGTCTGGCGTTTGGTGCTGAGCAAGTAGTATATAGTGGGTTTATCAGAGCTTTTTTGCTAAAAAAAAATAACAATAACTGTGGCTAAAAAGGACACCAGAAACAGTGTGTTTGTGTTGTGACTATTGTGTCTGAGTAGACCAGAATTGGCCTGAATTTTTCCGTTTTGTCGGTTGGTTTATTTTTTAGTCATCCATATTTATCATACTCATCAATCCTTTGAAAGAACTTTGGTCAACTATTACCAGGTGCCAGGATATCAAAGCTTTCACATGAAGAAAAAAAAATAGCTTCAGATTTAATGCTCACTGGCTCTTGCATTAATTACTAACCAATAACCTGGGCACTGAGGTTTTCCAAGGGTGTGGAAGGCAGGAGGGCAAAGGTTAGCACTATGGAGTAGGCCATGATTTAGAGACAGTAAGGGGGAGGACACAGCTGTTCTTCTTTTAGAGCAGTAGCTACTAGGTAACTGTGTTGTCAGTTAGTGACATTTCTCTCCCTTAATCGCTGTTTCATATTTGGCCACTATCAGAAGAAATTCTTCAGGAAATGTTTCAGACCCCGTGAAGACATCTTCATTGGTCAACCCGGACGTCGGCCAGAGAACAATGTGTCACAGGAAGACATCCGGCAGTCACATTCTTCCCTCTCTTAGCGGGTTTCTGTCAGCTCTTAGATCTTCCCCAGCCTTTAATATGTTACCAGGAGTTTCTGCGAAATGCTGCCCTCAGCACACCCTGACCTTTGTCATTTCCGGTGGCCCAATGCAGTCCGTGTTATCTAATCATGGAAACATCTGACTCTAAGTGAAGGGACAGAGAGGCAAAGGAGGTTGGGAGGGAGAGAAAATGGAATTAGGGAAAAATAGATGTAGAATTGATAAATTAATTGGCAGAATTAAAGTATGGCGTGACACATTCTGCTGATATGCTGGGACCAATATGGTCCTTTCTTTACTGCATACTTTTTATATTAGGATTATTATACTAGATGACAGTTCAGCCTTTTTTCCAGTTTGTGGCTGTTTGATAATGCATGGGTTTATGTTGCTGTATGTCTGGAAAAACCTGAAACTTTATGCATTTTTGTACACCCCGCCTCATGTTACCTGTGTACTAACCTCTGAAACTAAAAGCCTTTTATAATACAGTGAATAATCCTGCATCTAAAAAAACACATTTGGGCTTTTTATTAGTATGTCTTCCTTCAGTTACGTAGTTATTTATTATACATGATTGAACGTGATTCAAAGCCTTTGTAGGTGACATGAGAAAGCTAAGTGAGACAACAGCAGCATCATCGGAAATATGAAAGGAAAGAGGTTCATGTGAGTTGAAGCCCCTGTCATGTGTTGTCTAGTTTGAAACCACCTGCTTTTGGAGGAAAGGTTGGAAATCAGCTGCAGCCAAAGTAAAGCCTGAACTTGGCCACATGGTCAGTCACCCTCCTGCCGGGGTTAAACATACACTGACAGCTTCAGACTTTAGAAATCTAAGCCTTTAGTCGGTTATGTAATGCACTAAACCTAAAATATACATTTAATCCAAAAGTTGAATCCTTGCCTTTGCTCCTTCTCATTCTATTTTTAGTTTTGTTGCAAATTTTAGGCAAGCTTGTTGCTAGTAAAAGCCTCTGACACTACCCAGATTTCCCCGTAATTTCATTTAGTTTTATGTAATCTCAGTATCAGAGTAGTCGTGTGTGATGTGGCATGTGGGGAACTCTTTAAACCCTCAAATTGTTGGACAAATGTGATGTAGACATGTTATGCTCATCTCCTCGCTTTATCTTATCTGTGTGTTTATGGTGTGTTCCTCGCTACACGTTCACTAACCATTTTGTGTAGGCTATGTATACTGTAATACGACTTGTTTATGCTGCGGTTGAACTGAATTATGTGGGCTGATATTTCATGCTGTGTACTTTTGATGATGTTTTGAAATAAAATGGTCACCAAAAGAAGGCCCTCAAGGAAAAAGCTCCCAGAAATGTTTGAATGCTGATTAGTACTGATGATGTTCACTAAAAGCATTGTTTTTCCTTCCGCTCTTGCCCTCTCTTCTTATTCCTTCCACCCTCCTCGTCATCCTCCCTTTCCTCTCCTTCACAGTGACAGTTATGCGCGTGTGAGAGCAGTGGTCATGACTCGGGATGACTCCAGTGGTGGGTGGCTTCCCCTGGGGGGCGGAGGCCTTAGCTGTGTCACCGTCTATAAGGTCAGCCAGGCGGAGGACAGCGGCAGCACCCACAGTGGAGGGAGCGAAGGAAGCAGCAGCAACCTCAGCCCCTGTAGCTCCAGTCCTAGTCCTAGTCCCAGTCCCAGCCCCAGCCCCAGTCCCAGCCCCACCGCTGTGGAATTTCACATCAAGGGCGAGAGGCTCAAAGACAAATTGGTAAGGGAACCTCAAGCTCATAATGTGACAATGTATTAGGTTATGCTACGCTGCATACATTCATATTAATAGGATACGGGTAACTAGGTAGTTGATGTGTTCACATTTGGTTATTTAGTCATTTCCTCTCTTTCACGCACATTCAGGTGCACCAGCCATGGATGAGATCTCCCTGTGCTCCCCTTTCCCAGACTCCCTTCTCTCTGTCTCACTCATTCACACACTCACACACACACACACACACACACACACACACACACACACACACACACACACACACAGGAAGTGGTTATTTGGCTGTCCTCCATGGCGCAGGTATCTGAAAATAGGAGCGAACTGCGTGATGCTGTGATGCATGATGATATCATCAGGGAGAAGGGCAGATTACTCAGGAGAAGAGAATGTGGGATGAGGGATGTGGGAACGCACAAAGAGTTTGGAAGGGACTTAAATGATGGAATAGGGGCTGGAAATTCACACTCACACCGGTTTTGCATGAGTACACAAGTATTTGCCTACCTTTTTATGAGCATTTCCTTTTTCCCTTATTTTTTATGTAAAGACTGTATGTGTCAGTAAATAAGGCCAGGAAAATATGTTCTGGTTATTCTCACAGTAAAAAAAAAAGGAATCCCAAATGTCCCCGTGTGTAAAGCACTCTATAGATAATATAGTTAAACTATGAGAAAGGAAGGCTTTTAGACATGCCATGTGGCCTGACACACTGACTATGTTTTATAAACAGTTAATAAAAAAATAAAGCCATTTCAAAATGTATGTAGAAAGATTCTGGTTACATTCAAAAAGCAGGGACTTTGTGGTATTGCTGCAATTAACAATTATTTTCATTTTCTAGTCAGAAAATGCTAAAGAAAAATGCCCCAACACAATTCCAGAGCCCAAGGTGACATAAACCCATGGCTTGTTTGACTGACCAACAGTCAAAAACCCAGTGATATTTACTTAATTATCATATAAGACAAAAACAACCCCAAAAAAAACACATCCTCACATCTGAGAAGCTGAAACCAGCAAATGTTTGGAATTTTGCTTGAAATTGTCTGTCAAAGAGCGAACTCATTAACCAACTACTCATTTCAGCTGGAAAGTCTTTAAAAGTCTACAAAGTAAGCATTACCAATGCAATGCATTGCAGGATTTCCTTCCAAACTCTTTGCAGTCACTGAATTTGTATATGGACGCAGCAGGGTCTGTAGCAACACAATATAATAGGCCGATTTTAATTCAACAAAATAACAAATAAAAATCAATATAAGATTATATTTCTGCCTCAACAACATTTATGGAATAAAACTAATAATTAACTTTTGCATGCACAATGTCAGTAGTTGCAGTTAAACCAGCAGTACAGGGCTTCATTCACAGAATGTAAAATGTCCTACAGCAGTGAAGCATGTGGAGCTTACTCATTACTAATGTCTACTCACTAACATCAGGGTTTTCCCTGCCATTATAAGGTTTAGGTGCAGCACCCGAGCCGTTTTGGGCAGCACCTAAGCCGAATGAATGTAACTAAAAGACTTTTTTTTCAGATTTAATGACTGTAGTTGTACTTCTTTAGCAAGTTTTGTCTTTAAGCTTTTTTTTGAGTGTTATTTATATATGATCTGCCCTAGCTTTTCCAACATTTTAGACACAGATATGTTAATAATAATGATCCAAAATGCTGTGGAAAAAGAGACGCAAAACTACCACAAAGGGAAGCAAACTGACTACAAAGAGACGCCAAATGACCAGAGACCCAAAACAACCCCAAAGAAAACAGAAATGACCAAAAAGAGACACAAAATGTATAGGAAAATTGCTTTTTTTTAAAAAAAATTTTATTATTATTATTATTGAAAAACGTAAAAGAAATTTGGAGGAAGGACGCCTAAACCCCTTGACAAATACGGGCACCTAAGTCTTCCACAAACTGAAGGAAAACACTGAACATGTTAAATAATTTGATTTTTCAACACATTTTTTTGGCACCATGTATAACACGTGCACATACAAGCACATAACCTGCAAAGTGCATGGCCATTCTGGATCCTCACTAGTAACAATGAGGCTCGAAAAGATCAAGTTGTACGTTGTAGTTCTAATCCTTATGGCGTTTGCTGTAAAGCTCATGATCTTCTTGTCACTGACTCATTCTGTGTTGTAGATCTAAAACAGATCCAGTAGATCTGGGATAATCCTGGTCTGTGGTAATGAGAGTGTAAATTTGTGTGTGTGTGTGTGTGTGTATGTGTGAGTGTGAGTGTGAGTGAGAGAGAGAGAGAGAGAGAGAGAGAGAGAATGAACTGTCAGGAGCCTGACGAGGCCACCTTGATGCTCAGAGTCTGGTGGCTTCTGGCGATCAGACATAAGAGGCTTGTTGCAGCAGGGCATCTAAATCACCTTTTTTATCTTCTTTGACTGAACACATTTATGTGTGTTTTGTGTTTACGGCGTGCTTGTGTTTTGTGCGTTGCTATCCAAGTGTGTGTGTGGCACAGGAAAGGGTGTGACGGGAATGCTGTTGTTCAGACAGCGAATAGACATGGCTCAGAGACCCCGGCAACTGTTCTCTGATGTGGGAAAAACACCCCTATCACCGCCAGAGTCTACCTCCAGCCACCACAACAAACACCCAGCCATATGTTGGTCTGTCGGGATGCCACCCAGTGATATGGTGTTGGCGTCAACCACAGCGCTACCGACAGTCTGAGGGCATCGCAAGAGGAGAGACAGAGTGAAGAGTCCATGAAAAAAACAACAGCAACAGAAAAAACCACATAAGAATATGTTAGCCATTGTCGGAAAAAAATGCAGGGCAATATCAGTACTTGTTACCACAGTATTGTCTAAAACAGTAACGTCAGTGTTTTGATTTCAGAGGTAAATGAAAGACCGTAATTATATTGTATGAGTGATGTTGAAAACAGGAAAAAAAGGGGAAGGAATATCCTCTGATGTTTAAAAGGCTGTTTGAGTTGTTATGTCTAAAACACAGAAAAGGAAATTGCTTCTTTTCAATGTATTTTTGTTGTTGTCTTAAGGGATATCATTTCAGTGTTTTAATTCAGCCAGAAATGGACAGAATCAAAAAAAGCACACTGACATCTCCCATCCCTGATAGGAACTTGAGCTACAGTAGATAGAGGAATACACAGATCTGAGATGCAGTTATTTTAAAATCACAAAGGCACGATTCTGGCTGGTTGAAATGAGGTGATTGGGCTGCATAAGATATGAGAGGAATCAGAGAAAGAGATGTGTGTAGTCAAAGAGCAGGAAACAGAGGTGGAGCCAGATAGACGGGAGACGGAGGAGGTAGAGGGGATCTGTCTATAAGCGCAGTGATGCGGCACAGAGTGTACTGGTGATGACTCAGCTGGCTCTCCATATAGCTACCAATCACTCTCTGCCCTGCCCCCCCCTTCTCTCTCTCTCTCTCTCTCTCTCTCTCTCTCTCTCTCTCTCTCTCTCTCTCTCTCTCTCTCTCTCTCTCTCTCTCTCTCTCTCTCTCTCTCTCTCTCTCTCTCTCTCTCTCTCGCCCCCTCCCTCCTTCCCTCCTTCCTTCACTCTGATTCTCTTAAAAACTACAGATCTAATTGGTTGATGATTACTTACCATACTGGCTCTCGCATTATGACAAATCTCTGGCAAAGCTCTCACCTCGCTTCCTGACGTTCATCGTCTGACTACCTCTGATTGATACAGCTGTGGATGTGGTGTAGTCCAGGCTTAAATAAAAAGCTTTGCCTTCGGGCAAGGCCCCACTCCATACAGTTGTTAACCTTGCCATTTGATTGTTTTGACTTATCTTTGTTAGCAAAAGGGGCTTTTCTTTGGTCAATGGAAAAATGTGTATCAATTTCAACCAAAGGCTCTTACAAAGCATTCAAAACGTAGTTGCATGCCATCTTTCATACTTTTATATCAATATTTCTGATACACCACAGCAAATTGTTTTTATATGCTCAAAACATAACACTGTTTTATTCCAAGACAGTTACAATTCTAATTTTCAAGCATTGTTATTGAGACATCTTGAAATGATTATTACAATTCTGATGGCGGTATTCGTACATTGAAGCCTGATTTCTCCCACTTGGTTTCTTATATGCATGTAAACGTTAGTCTCTCTCCCCTATTTCCGCTCTCACGTTATCTCTTCACTACTCTCTGCACGTCTCACCTCCATCTGTCTCTGTCTCCGTCCCTCTCCTCCTCTGTTCCGTTTCTGTCTGGGTGGCTCCTCCTCCTCTCTTTTCTCTGAGCACAGTGTGGAATGCGGTGTTAAGTATCCTGTCCTTCCATGCAACTGCGATACTTCCTCCTCTGTCGAACTTGCTGTGCGCTCACCTTACCCGCTCCGGCTCCATTCAGTCTCGCCTCCACAATCAGCCCCAGAGGCCCACCCCTACCCCCCCCCCACCCAATCCTCCTCACTTCCATCCCTCTCTTCTTTCTTTCCTTCATCCACTGGCTCTGGGTAAACACACAGGCTTAACCTTTGCCCCTGCTTTTCTTGGGGAGGAATGTAGGCAACAGTGACATGAGGACAGATTTTGTGAGACGCATCTTCCACATACAGAAAAATGATGTTGCGGTACACTTGCAACGAGTGTAAAAAGCATCTCTCGCTCAGACATTCACAATGAAATGTAGACTTGTGTGCACCGTCTCACACACACATATCACTAACCTCTCGTACAGCTGCCACGTATATCAGCCTCTTAAAGCGTGCATGTTGACTGTTGTCCAGATCGACAGGGAACGGTGCCATCTGCTTTCACTAGACGAGTATTGGTTTGTGACCGTTATCCTCTGACAAGGCATTTGCACAGATGCACAGTGTAGCACTTGGGTCATTGAGCTTTTCATCACACCAGCTCCTGTGCTCACGCATTCTCTCACGCAGATCACCATGCGCACGCTTACACATTCACACCCCATTAAGCCACCTTTCGTGCACGTCGGTAAAAAACCTCAAAGACTGTAATGGCCGTCTCTCATTTCATTTAATCTGCCTAGAGGAAGGCCGGGAGGCAGCCCAGTAGCCCTGATTAATAATAGGCTTTGGAAACACAGTCTCTCTCTGCCACACATTTGGGCTGCCTGGCTCCAAAACATACTCCCCCCCCACCCCCTTTTGCCACCACCGCTGCTCTTCAACTTTATCATCATCTGTAATGAAGAACCCACCATTTAGTATGTGTTTTACAAATTATCCAAAGAGGTATGTGAAATTATTGGGTTTAGGATGATGTATTTTTTTTTCGTTTTCTATTTTAAAAACTCTGGAGTTATGTGTAGTTCCAGATGCAGGCCTCT